>NC_133214.1:8570087-8670087 GCF_958299795.1 Porites lutea
AGTGTGGGGATATTCTTCAGTCACTCATCTTTCCACCGATCCTACAGAAAGTCGAAAATGACAGCGAGAGAAACAACATAAATGTTAACGTGGTTGTGTTGGACTCTGTGGCTAGACCGCATTTTTATCGAATTCTGCCAAGATCAGTGGCCGTGCTCCGCGCGATTGCACAAGATCCCGATATCAAGGCGACTGCGTTGGATTTTGAGTTGTTCCAGAGCGTTGGTCAACAGAGTTTTGACAACCTGAGGCCCTTCTTTTCTGGTGTTATCAAAGGTAAACGTTACGGAGTGTCCATATCATTCAGGTCCCGTTTAATGGAGATAACACGTCTCGGGTAAAAGGGTCACTCAGTTTTCTTACATTTCCATGCAAAACACGGAGAACCGTTGACATGGGAAGCATTGAATAAACAGTTGGCTCCGCTAGAAGGGTGACCAGCTCCCCTTCTTTTCCCATGGTAGGGTCACTCCCCCCCCCCCCCCCCCCCATATAAACTTTCGCTCGCCTAGCCGGGCCAACTCATTTTACGCGCAGAGCATGCGCGGTCGCTGTTTTTTGACAATAAGAGTATGCATGATCACGGTTGGCTCGGGCAAAGAGGTTCATTTTTTCCTCATATAAACACTCGCTAAAGTTGACTCAGCTTTTTCATAGGGAGCTTAAGCAACGGCGGCGGCAACGAGAACGTCAAAAAGCAAAACATTAAAAATTTTATACATGCAGCACACTTTTGGTACATTACTTTGCCTTAACTTTACGACCACTAGGTCCTTATGCGATATTTTACGGACGAAGGTTTTTTCTCTTTCCAATCTCGGATGCGGTATCCAAGAATTCGACTCCAGTGAAATTCACACTGACTTTTACTCACGAGTTGTAACAATTGCGATAATTCTTATCCAATTGCGATGATCCCTTCTCCATAATTATTCATATGATACGAGAGCGGAATTCAATAATTGTTTTATTATTCAACCCCATTCAAAATAATTCCTAGTTTAAAAACATAGCTAAAACATACTTACCTCTATCGATGCTAAGTTCCCCTTCGATACTGCACTTTTAGGTTGTTCATCTCCGCAAATATTCTCCAAATAGCCGATGTCGCCCTTCGAGTGTTCTTCTTGCTGTTCGTGCCATGTTTTTAGCTATCATTTTGCCTAGTTCTTACTCTTGAAACGAGTGAAATGTCCGTCATTTTTGTCTTCACAACCAAAACAACTCAACCTCGTTCCCAGGTCATCTCGGTTAATGGTGCATTAACCTGCAAGAAAGCTGCACTTTTGATGTCATCGGTTGATTAATCGCAAAATTCTTCCAAATTTGGTCAACAGCAGCTGTTTATGGTGAATTATGCGTGTGGTTTTAACCAATCAGAAACGGGCAAATATTTTGAATGAATGAAAACATTAATTAATCTCCGAGGATGACATTTAAAATGCAAATGGAATGTGAAAAGTGATACTGTCGCTGCCGTCGCCTTCGTCGTTGGGCTAGAGCTTCTTGCTGGCTGGTTTTATTAGCGATGATGAAGGCAAGGCCATTGAGGGAAGGGTGTTGGATTGTCAGTTGTCAGTAAAATTTCCTATGTTGCTTTTTCATTGTTGTTAGATGTCCAGGCTGAGCCATCTGTAAAAAGTGTCATTTATTTGTTTATTTACTATAAAAAAAAACAACAACAACAGCGGGTGCAAACGAACGGACCCAAGCTCCCCACATGCCTAGTCCCTGTGCGGCTTCTTTCCAGGGCTATTCGGTCAACGCATTTCGAAGGCGTATCCGAGACGAACACTCGATCGGACCAGGTGACCCGAAAGGCATAGGTTGCGCGGGTAATTTATTTATTTAATGAGGCCTAGGGACTAGGCAGGGTTCCTACCAGGTCATCGACCCTATAAAACGCAATAAACTTTTCGCGTTCGTCCATGGGAACTGCTGGAAATACTTCTTGTTTCATCAGTTCATTTAATCGCAAGCTAAGCTTGTTGTGCGTAGTACAAATAACCTTAAAAACATGAAATTGCACTTTTTTTGTTGGCTTTGGTTTTTCTTCGGATACTCTGAATTTTCAAATTTTTCCCTCAAAATCACACATTTCCCCATTCCAATTGGCCTTTTGCAGTTCAGCTTGACCCAGAGATACAAAGGGCCTTTCGGATGTGCAACGTACGGAAACCTCTTAAACGAGCCCTTACAAGCCCCTAGTAGTTTCGTGGGAAAGTAAATTGCATATTGTGGCCTTTTAGTTCCATTTAGATTTAATACTACACTGTTTTTTCTTCTTCTATAGATGACAATGAAATCAGTGAGAGAGCAAAGACCGCAAAGGACCCTCTAGGGGTAGAAGTGTTGTTTGGAGCCTTCAGTAAATGGGGCTACCAGACTCTCTTCCAAGAAGATCTTTGTTGGTATGACTACTGGGGTATGGGATTGACGGACCATCAAGTAAGAGCAAGCCCTAATGGAGATTCTGAATTTGAAGACAGGTACCTTTGTAAATATACTACATAAGTTTAGAGAGGGAGGTACCAATATTATGAAATATTCGGAAAAAATGATGGGGCCTTAGAATTTAGTTCACTTATAAAGGAAACGGTATCTTTTTTATGTTAGGGACGTTAAGCAAATCGCTACGGCGACCACTATTACATCCTCGGAGACCCAGTGGCAGTCAGTCAGGTCGAGAGAAAAGGCGCGACGAAAGAAACTTTCGTCGCGCCTTTTCTCTCGACCCCACTTACTGCCCCTGGGTCTCCGAGGATGCCTCTATTACGGCGGTCGTGGATACGGAGTCCTGGGGAGAGCACGTTCAAGAGACACCACCGTAGTCCGCCACCTTTAACAAAGCGGCACCCAAACAGTGACTACGGGATTTTTCGCTCATTCACTTTCGCTGTAGGCAGGGAAGACGTAATTACTGGAAAACCAGACCGGGCGTGAAATACTTTCTTGATACAGTGAAAAAAAATCTACGCATGATTGCTTTTCAAACCAGTCCTAAATAAAATAGGAGAAAGGTCGAATTTTATACTCACATAGTAGTGACTTCGCCACAAGACAGGTCTTCACCAGGGCGGATAAAGGTTCCAACCTTTATCCGCCCTGTTAATTTCCAAGCATGCGCACTGCGCTGTTTTTGATCTGTTTACTTCCGGCCACCGAGGTAAAGGTCGCCGTAGCGATTTGCTTCAAGACCCTACTATAAAGTTAAAACTTAAGTCAAACCCTGTAACATGGACACTGAAGGGCCATAGAAATTTTCCGTATTAACGGGGTGTCTGTATTGAGAGGGAATCCATAACGCAGGTTTTGAGTGTATAGTTAGTTGTTTGCTTGTTTGTGTTTTTTCTTAGATTGTCAAATTCAGTCCCGACTTTTTTGATAGCTGTTTCAGTGCATACGATTATTTAGGTGCAACTACGGGAAAAATTGTGTTTAGTGCACAATTATATTAAAGTGCCCATAACCTGAAACATGTTCTTTAATTTCTTATCTGAAAGTACACACTACTAAGAGAACTTTCCGTTGACGAAAAAAAATTGCGATTTGAAGAAAACGTGATTTTTTAAAGAAGTTTTTAAGTGTGTTGCTTTAATGTCTACGTTAAAGGTGCTACTGTGAGAAAAAATGCATTCTGTTGCAGATGGAGGGAATTCCAAACCCGAGTGAGTACAAAGCATATTGACGACTTTGGCCTGACACATTTTTCCTGCACAGTATTTAAAAAATACAGCATGACAAACCATTACGAGAGTCCACCTCAGGTTTGTCTAAACGGAGAGTTTTACAGTCAGTATTTTCTGGATTACATAACGAAAGTTTACGCTGCCATGAACAGAGACAAAAAGGCCAAATCAATGCTGTCCTTTATGCACTTTAACACTGGACACGAGCATACTGGGGTACGAATGATCAACATGGATGCCAACTTGGCAAAGTTCTTTGTGAATATAGTTCAGAGCCCTGACACTCTTACTGTGATATTTTCCGACCATGGCAGCAGGAATACTCAGTATAGTTATACTGACGAGGGGAGAAGAGAGACTTTTGATTCGTTCCTGTTTATGATAATTCCAGACCAAGTGGCTGAAAAGCTCGGCCATCAGCGAATGACGGCCCTGGTTGAAAACCAAAAGCGTCTCTTTACGTTGCTGGACCTACATACAGCACTTGTGTCTTTAAACCATCCTGAACTAATGAGCTCCCAGAATTCCAATGCAGTAGGGATATTTTCTGTTTTACCAGCAAACCGCACATGTGCAGATTTGCAGTTGATGCCGCTGACCAGGTGCAAGTGTGAAGGGTTCGACGATTATAGCCAGGCAGAAGACAACTCAAAAAACCACAAATGGCTAGCGGAGTTTGCACTGGGGACCTTAAATGATGCCATACAGACACAACATTTAGGAGGTACATGTAATAGTGAGCTTATTTAAGAAGCAACTACCACGACGAGGTCAGGGTAACGTCACTGAAAAGTAAATTTCTATTCTTCAAAGTCGTCATTATTCTATCTGTGATAATTGCCATTTTCCTACAGATTAATTGCTAAGGGAGTGCATTCAAGTTTAAAAAGAGAATGGAAAATTCCTTGTTATGTAATCTCCTCCGTTATTAAGCCGTCGAACTAACAAATTTCATTCCGAAGTTGGGCGGAGGAAGCCAAAGAAACATACCAAAGGTGTGATAGACTGGCACATCTTGTTTTGCCCGATAAAAGAAATTGACATTACAGCCTCTTATCGGTTTAGATAGCGGCCCGAGGTTATTCACTTAACTCATAGAAATCGCAAAATTGTTTTGAAGCTCAAAAAAAAAAAAACGATCTTTACGCCGGGACGAGCAAATTGTAAAACACATTCTCTTCTTATATTGGTCATAAAAGACACTATGAGCTGGTCTAAAACGGTAGTAACGTGCGAACGTGCCTACCCCCGAATATTAGCCCGAGGGAGTTTAAAAAAGACGTTTTGGAATTTTGAGTGAAGCACCTCAACCGGAATTGAGGCGTGTTTCCCTTTAATACATCTTGAAGCTGCCAAATTCGTAATGTTTGGCACCTTTGTTGTTATGGAGACGACTTACCCCAAAATTTTGGCGTAAGTCAATAATTTTGACAGATTTTGATTTTTGAATCTTAGATTTCTTAGTGTTATTTTATTTTCCTCTTTCGATTGTTTTTTATTTTTTAGCTATTTATGAGATAATTACAGAACCCTTTTGATAACAGTTCTTTTTATTAGAACTGATAGGTTATCCTGTATAAATATTCGCGTTATTATTATTATTACCCGGCAGAATTTTTGCAAAAAGTACACTCCCGGTTGACACGTGTGTCGCTCAAAAACGTCTTTCCTAAAACTCGGTATTGACTGTTTAACGAGTTGTTTCCTACGTTTTTTTTACAGGTGCTGGTGAAGTTGTAACCTCATCCCAAAGGTATGGCTATGGAAACTGTCAGCGCTTGGTGGGGAAATCATTTACTAATATTTTGCAACGTCTCCAAGGAGACTACATCTTGACGACAATGGATCTCCACGTGGTCCCTCCAGCTGGTTTTACGGAAGACGAAGTCTTTAAAGTTTCTTTGAAAAACCACGCAAAGCCGGAAGACAAAGTTTGGTTGACAAGTTATACTCGCCAGTCCAGATATAGCAAGTTTAAGACATGCGCAGACAAGTCAGTTGACATTAAACTTTGCGCATGTGCTCTTGATCAAACTAATCTTGCTGAATCAGTCAGCAATGGGGTTCCAAGTAAAATGTTTGGTTCGGAGACCGTTGTAAAAGACCTCCACTTAGGATGTCTATTATTTCTGAGAAGGGATCACGGATTAACCTCTTTAGCGTTGGAAGTAGCAAACGTTTGCTACAATCGCACTTACAAATTTAAACTGGACGGTGGAGGAACTGAGAGACTCTTTTCTAGAACCCTTCCCATAAATGTTGAATTGCTACCTAGGTCATTTTATTTTCTAACATCCATTACGAAATATGCGTCGAAATTCACCCATCAATTACATTTTACAGCAAGTGTAGAAGTTAAAAATGACAATTCTGAAGATTTTATAAACTTGGGAGAACATGACGTGTCTGAGTAACTAACAAGATCAATGAATCAGACTATTTTCCACAAGTTTCCTTCGCCCATGTAAGAGAATCCGGAATCCACAATTGGGGAAACTTTAACTTACGGAATCCGGAATCCCGGGTTTTGGACTCCAGAATCCATTTCAAGGAATCCGGAATCCCACGATGGAATCCAGGGCCCCGTTTCTCGAAAGGCCCGGAAACTTTTCGGGCCCGGAAAGCTGCAGGTGTGTTTGGATTCAGATTAAAGTGTGAATAATTCTGAAAATGATAAAATGAAGCGATCAGTTAACGAATGGGATGAATTTAGTCGTCAAACGGCTTAAAAGCAGCCTTTTATTTTGCTTCTCAACCATGTAAAATAAGAATTTAATATTTGTAAAATAGAAATCTAACATATATTTTTTAGAACATGATAGGTGCCGGTACAAGCTTTCAGTTTTTAGAAGGTTTCATTGACCTCTGTGTGAATGTGTGGCGCGGGGGTTTTGGTTTTTAAAGGAAGAAAAGATTGACCACGAAAGTGGCGAAGATTCGTTGAACGGGACGACAGAACCTACAACCGTAAGGCCGATAGTTTCTCAATTTCCTTCCCACAACTCCTCAAGTGACGCGCTTCAAATTTAAAATTAAACAGATAAACGACTGAGTACAAGCCTGAAAGTAAGAAATTGAAAGATATTTTCATCGTTTGAGTCGATAAAATTCATGTTTTGGCCCTCTCAAAGAGTTTCAGAGCGAATAACGAAGGGTTTTAATTTGCGCTCAAAACGTTAACTCACTTCTTTTGCTCAAGCTCCGTTTTAACTTTTTATTGGCTGTGTTCTGCTCCAGCACCAACGCAACCCTATTGTTACTAGACAAACTAACCCGTGTGGCATGTTTTGTTTTATGGGATTGCAGAAAGAACCAGCTACTTCCAAACATGGAAGGTTCCCAGTTTAAAGTAAGAACTAAATACCAAGTTGAAAAATATATTTCCACCAAGAATAATGTAGAGTTTTCTGGAAAGTACTCAGATATGTTCGAAGATCTAAGCAAGAGTCTGCGGCGTAACATATTACCGTAACAAATACTACGACCCCCATAAACTGCGCAGAGGAAATTTCTACTCCTTGTTTACGTTTCTTGAGAATCATCGGATGATTAAACTGTAACTGATGAAAGGCAAGGGTCGCCATCATTTTGGTGTGTTTATATGCGATGTATAACATCTGCATAGTGGTAAGAAGCAGTAACATACACTGTATTAGCCGAGACACGAACACCCTTGAAATTTTAAAAGTAATGAATATATCTTTTGAAGCAATCTGTTTTAGAATGACAGCAATAAGAAAATGGAACACTGCGGGAAAAAGCCAGCTGAGGATTACCATAGTAACGATGCATTGTGACGTCATGATAGAAACATACTTAAAGGGCATCACTATGGCAGCGTAACGGTCAACAGTCATGACGTACAAGTTAGTCAACGAAGCGAAAGCGAAGTAAGCGGCGAAGATCCGTCGGAGTTCTCGATCACATGGCAGGTAAAATTCGCAAGTGAAAAATGTTGGGAAATAAGTTATGCCAAAGCAGAAATCAGCAATAGCCAGGGACATGATAAAAAGATTTACTTGTGTTTGGAGACGTCGGTCGGTGGCGATGAGATAAATAACAAGCGTATTTCCTGAAACTGCTGCGACGTTTAAAATCCAGCCTGGCACCCAGACCCAAGGTAAATGATCGGCTGAAAACGTCGCTAGATCGACTGGAGGCATGATTTATCCAGTAGACACCGCCTGTTTTGGCTTCAGATTCGATTTAGATTCAGAATTACAGCACCACCAAATTTCACTTCAGTTCCTTATATCTTGCTCAAAAAAGCCAACGCAGCAATAAACTAAGAAGGTTTATTACTTAATCTCGGTAACACCATTTCTCGTGACGTTCACATTTGTACGCCATATAACATTTTGTTAATGATATATAAAATAAATCATATATGAACTGCGGAAATGAAATGAAAATGAAGAAATGATCGTCGTAGTGAATGCAATTTATGCAATTGCGTAAAGAAGCCTGAAAAAAATTCAGGACTTCAACGGGGTTTGAGCCCGTGACCTCGCGATTACCGGTGCGATGCTCTACCAACTGAGCTATGAAGCCACTGACGTTGTGAGCAGGTCAATTGTGGGTTCATATGTTGTCAATTGTGAATTAACAGATACTTTTTCTTTGAAGCACAAACTGCCTCCTAACACTAAAATTGAACTAAATTTTGAAATGGGAAGCGATGCAAATCTAATTTTTCAAGCTGGCGCTAATTGCAGAGTTATTATAAAAAGACGTCAGTTATTTATTCCAAAGTTAACTTTTAACTCAGAAGGTCAAAAACTCTACATGGAAAATTATCTTAAACCTTACAAATGGACTTATCTTAACGAAGTCGTCGAGATATCAAATAATACGCATCAACAAACAGGTCATTACACAATTACAACTGCTATTTCAAAACCACGCCATGTATTTGTTTTTTGAATTACCTCAGCAAATATTGGAAACCAACAAACCAATCCATTTTTGTACAATACTTTTAATTTACCAAACAATGCTAATGTAACACGATGTTATTTAGAAGTTGCAAATGGAAATGAATATCCTGATATTCACTATAAACCATCTTCAGATTTATCAAGAGTTTTTAGGGGTATACTAGGATATGTTCACGCAAACAACGACTTTCAAGGTGGAACAATTCTTGATATAACTAGCTACAAAACTCTATACCCTATTCTTTAGTTTGATCTAACAAAACAAAAAATGGATATAAAAGATGGAGTTACAAAACTAGCTTTTCATTACGAACTTTCTGCCAATCCAAATGCTGATTATAACATTTACGCTCTTGTTCTTCACGAGCGAGAGGCAGAAATAGAACAAAAAGACGGAAAATTACTGCTTAGAGCTTAGCATAACCATTATATAAAATGAAATCATTTAGAGATTATATAGTTGGTTATAAAGATTTCGTTTTTAATCTCGATCAATCTTTAACAAACCCTGCTAGAAACAATTATCAAAACAGAGGTAATTGTAAATTTGTTGTTGACGATAAAACTTCACTCGATTGGTATAATGCGCGATTATCAATAAATTTTAAATTAACAAAATTAACTGGAAATAATGTAATCATCAATGACAACAATGGAATTGTTAATGGCGCGAGTTCATTTTTAAAAAAATTAGTTCAATCATTAATGGCCGAGAGGTTTATCAATGTAATTCTGCCAATCATCTCGTAAATATTAAAAACTTACTTGAGTATAATCCCTCTTATACTGAGAGTGTTGGAACAAATGAATTTTACTATCTTGATACATGTAACAACCCAAAACAGAAATAAATATTTATCAAGGCAAGTCCAACACGGAAAAAATGTTGCAAACGATGGTTGGACGCCACGAAATTTTATTGAAAATGAAGATACTACTTTCAATGAGGGGTTTACAAAAAGAAAAAGTATACTAAAAAATTTAATTATTGTCAATTGTGAAATTCCTCTTAATCGTTATTCATTTTTTAAGGTTTTAAAGGATAAGATGTTGCCAAATTCCAAATTCGAATTAAATATTGTACTAGAAAGTGACAACAACCTTATTTAGCTTTATTTGGAGAGCGGGTAATGATGTTTGTAAGGTAATAATTACAAAACTACAACAGCCTTACTATATATTCCTCGTGTAACATTTGACAAAAAATACAAAACAACAACTACAAAATCTTGGTCTTATCTTGATGAGTACGTGACGAATTCTACAAATTTAAGACAAGAAGAAGGAAATTTTAGAATAACAAACTCTATTTCAAAACCTCGCCATGTTTATGTTTTTATTGTAAACAGCGCAAATATAGAGTCACAAACAGCCAATCCGTTTTTATATCAAACTTTTAGTGTCGCAAATAATAAAAAATTAACAAGATGTTACCTTAAAGCAATGAAAATATTTATCCCAAAATACGTTACAAACCATCCACAGAGCCATCAAGAGTTTACAGGGATGTCATGAGCCACATTCACATAAACAATGATTTTCAAGGCGGAACACTTCTTAATAGAGTTAACTTTGAAAACTTGTTTCCATTTGTTTATTTTAACCTACCAAATATACTGAGAAGATAAAGTAGATCTTTCATTTCGTTACGAACTAAATGGAGAACCCAATGCTGATTTTACCATTTACCCAATTTTTTTTACATGAAAAGTTATATGGTTCTTGATATAAATGACAACTTATATATTGAATATGGTGTAAAACTAACAAACAGATGAGCAAAAGTCAAAACTGGCTTCTGCAATCAGAAATAAATCACCACTTACTCTTCGTCCAAAACATTCACGGCTCAGATGAGTTAATGCTAACCCGCAGACAAATCCCTAAAATAGAAAAATCACTGGCAAATGGAACAGGAAGTGATATAAAGATAAGCCGAACACAGATTAGAAAATCAGTAAAACATACTACCTTTTTTGTTATTTGGATATTTGGTTTCAATTTGAATGCGTTTATACTTAATTTTTGAATCCTTTACTTTGTACTCCTTTGGCTCTTTAAAATAATGTTATCGAGGGTGAGATTTTCGTAACGACTCAACTGCATTTTTATTAATATTTAGATAATCTTTAAATCATAATTCAATTTCAATTACAAAGTTCTATCACATATCTGTATCACCAGCATACAAACTTATAATATATGACCAACTAGTACATAAACTAGCAAAATAATTACTTAGACAACTATTTAATTCACTTAAAGGTTTTTCCTCAAAAGCTTTTACCATATTGTCAGTATTTTTTTGTAAATCTTCAAGTGAATAAATTATTAAATTAAATTTGGGAATATATTTCACTAATTCATTAAATTTTCTTTCATTTTCTTTTTGATATTGTCTAATAGATCTCAAAGCATTAAAATCATATTTTTTAGTTGCTGCTAAAAAATCTTCACTCATTTTTGTTATTATCATTTAATCTTTAAACAATTTATTTTTTTACAGCGAGCGAAGCTATCGAGCATTCCACTTTCATCACTTATTGATTTTCTGTAGTTTGTTTCATTTGGAGAAAGTGGTGAGATGTGTATTAGCTAATATGCACCACGCTTTTTATGGTGAGAGATGGTTTGTATAAATGAAAAAGTTTAATAGTTTTAATAATGTATGAATTTTGCCTAAATTAAGGAGGGAATTTAGTGATAATTGGGAATATGGGAATACGGGGGAGTTTTTAATAATGAGAAATGAATGGAGGGTTTTAAATATTTTATGACGGGGCAATTGGGGGAATAAGTCGTTCCAGAAAGCATCCTATTATAACTACTTACGAGCTTACGCTACCTGTGTTTCCAAGTCCGAAAATCACTCTACAAACAACGCATTTTGATTGGTCAAATCTCGTGACGCACACCGCCTACTACTAAGCCCCCCTGGGGGAGGGAACTAATATGGGATTTACGGTAATTTTAATTGGTTCTTAAAACAATAGCCAACAGAAGAAGTGGCTATTTGGCAGCTCCGACGTTCGTGGGGAGCGATCGCGTGAAGGTGCCTTTCGTGTTACAAAACCATTTATCATGAACGTGTACATGCACCGCGTTGATGAAAATGAAAGTGTGAAGTGTTTTACTTTGGCTATCTCTGCCTTGTTAAAGAGCACAGTGAAAAATGCGTCGGAATCGCAAGTATTTTGTAAGTAGCTAGACTGTTTATTATTTTATTATACGTGTAAATAATATTACCCCCTTGCTTGGCAATAGCGAAAGGGTTGTTGTACGGTTGTTTAGGGCGTCAAGGGCCGACGTGAGGACAGAAAAGAACTCTTATTTTACTCCCTGCAGGGAAAACTCGACACTGCGTTCGCTGTTGCCATCTGTCAACTTTGGCGGTTTCAGTTATTTCTGTCTCCCTGCCGTATGATAATTTAAGCTCATGATATCTTCCGCGTAGTATTTATCATTATGATAGCCTTTTTCCGTTTTTATTTACGCATAAGCCTGTATGGCTGGGATGCAGAGGAGTTCTCTGCCCGAGATAGATGCTATTCCCTATCCTATTATTATGCGCTATAAAAAATTCGTTCCAGACATATGCGTGGCATCACATTTTTAGGTTGGACGGTAAACATTTTTGTTGCTTGTTTGACGATCAATAACCACGGAAGCGACTTTGTGAGCGAAGCATGACATGCAGGAATTTTCTTTTGAAAGGTTAGCTGCATTTTGGAGAAGACTTAGACTGAGAAACGGAATGAAAGGTTATTTGGTGGCAGTAGATACTGGCCAGCCTGCACTGCATACGCATTGTCCGTCACATGCACAGTCGATGTATAGTGTCTGCGACGCTGGCTATAGTTAGCTTACGGTTTAAGTTAAAGATGTCAAAGAAAATGCTACTGACTAATTCTGAAGTCAGTTATAACATTATTAAAAACGCCGTGGCTATATGCCCGGCATCCCGGAAGGGTCTTAAAAAAACTAAACACCTGGCATTCAGACTGAAGAAATTTTCTAGAATTTCTGCAAAATCCCTTTTTCTAATCGTTTGAAAGTATTCTATCTTCATTTAGAATAGCCAAGCGATAAGACAAACAAACCTGGCTTCGCAGCTGAGCGGTTGTGGTTTCTTGGACATAGAGTAGAGTGGACGCTGTTTCGATAAATTTCGTGAGTAGCAGCGCGTGACTCACGGGCACGATTTCATCAGGCTAAATACCCGGCAGTCTGAAAGGGGAGCTGGAAAGTTAAAAAGCCTTCTCTTCAGCTTCAATTCCAACTTCAACTTTATTTGAATACATTTTTGTATATGTACAACACAACACAAAGAGACTGGTCTGCAAATAGCATTTGCTAATCTGGGCGGAACACTGAGTCACACTGAAACATTAATATTCGAGTTTTCGGTCGATTAAACTCAATTGGAAAGACTTTTTCCGCCTTGTTAGCTAATTAGATGCAAAGTGGGGTTTGGTTCAATTTGTGCAATACAGTTGCAGTCGTTATTCATTGTTTAAAAGTAGATTTGAGTTTTTAGCATCACGAATACACATGGTGGAATGCAAACTTATTTTTGCATATATAATCTGCTTCAAACCAAACAAAGCTACCAAGGGTAGCAGGGGCACCCAACGAATATTTTTCTGAAAATGGGCCGTTAACTACAGAAAACCAAAATTTAGATGCTTTTAAGGCATTTTCAAGCACTTTTCTGTGTTGATGGAAAGAATTTATCTGTTCCTCACTCCCAGCAGGTTAGATGGCTATTCTCCCAGCCAGCAGAGCGGCCTTCTCCATATTTGCCAGCCAGCAGAATAAAAAAAAAATCTGTATTCAAATAAGCGCCGCAGGGTTGCTTGGAAATTGCGGCGCTGATTCGAGTATATACGGTCAAAATAAATAACACACAGCCTTATCTCTCGCTTGTCAACGAAGAATAACAACAACTACAATGGTAATGAAAAAGGAACGTCACTAAGCCTTCCCTAGATGTACCTTTTGTGAATCCTATTCAGTCCAACTTGAATATAATACTTCAGGCTGTTTAATAGGTTTTGACAACCGTGAACTCGCGCTCCGCCAAAACCCGAATGTTTTAATTAAGAATTTTTTAACAGTTGTGTAACACTATTATGTAAGATGGACGAAAAGAATGCAGTTACCAAGAACATGCAGATATAACACTTTATTGTGACTATTGGCAACCTTAAGATACCTTTCCTTTACACCCCGATAAGTTTGTTCTGCAGTTGGTGCTTCCACAAAAAACCTAACACACTTAAATCTAAAAACAAGGAAAAAAAGAACCATTAGACGAATATTAAAGAAAACCTACTAAATCCAGCTGAAAGAGGTAAAAATATAATAATTCCAACAGACAAGTGTTTTTTTGGTTTAAAAATATTCTCTCCCTAAGAATGAATGGAATGTTGCCATCGACATCATCCATCACGGGCATGTAGAGAGGTTTAATGAAAACAACTTTTCCCAAATTTTGTTCTAAACATGGTTGAAATTGTGTCTTGTCTGTATGTTAAAGCCTTTTCCTTAAAACAGAGCTCCTCATTAACTGCTCTTTATTTTTTTAATTTCTAAACATACACATACTGAATAAGGGCTAGGACATTTTACTTCTTGGTTCTAAACGGTTAAGCTACTTTAACCGCATGAAATACAGTTGTAATTGAAACATGCAATTTCTGGTGAAGATTAAAAAAAATTTACATAAATGTACCGCATAAACCATGGATCAGTATTTGCAATCCACACTACATCTGCAACCTGCACAACAATCATTGTAAAATAGCACAAAAATTGAAGACAATTGTACACACACCAGCAGTAAATTTATAACCATGTCTTCCAATTAAACAAGAAAGTTATTTAGGAATTTATAAAAAACTGCTCTGAGGCGGTTGCCCTAGTTGAAACAAAACAAAAAAGGGGTAAATGATTATAAAAAAAAGTTTAGAAGGACAAATAACTGATAATAAGGCCAAGCTAACAGCACCCATCGTCAGAAGCCTTACACAACATGTGGAAGAAGAGAGGGTCATAAGAACCAACAGTAAAAGAATGCTCGTTGTCACAACTCTAGCCCCACCTACGACAGGAGAAAGGGTCGCAAGGACGAACAAACAAAGAATGCTCGTTGTCACAACTCTAGCCCCACCTACAGCGGGAGAGAGGGTCGCAAGGACGAACAACCAAAGAATGCTCGTTGTCACAACTCTAGCCCCACCTAACGGCAGGAGAGAGGGTCGCAAGGACGAACAAACAAAGAATGCTCGTTGTCACAACTCTAGCCCCACCTACGACAGGAGAAAGGGTCGCAAGGACGAACAAACAAAGAATGCTCGTTGTCACAACTCTAGCCCCACCTACAGCGGAAGAGAGGGTCGCAAGGACGAACAAACAAAGAATGCTCGTTGTCACAACTCTAGCCCCACCTAACGGTAGGAGAGAGGGTCGCAAGGACGAACAGACAAAGAATGCTCGTTGTCACAACTCTAGCCCCACCTACAGCGGAAGAGAGGGTCGCAAGGACGAACAAACAAAGAATGCTCGTTGTCACAACTCTAGCCCCACCTAACGGTAGGAGAGAGGGTCGCAAGGACGAACAGACAAAGAATGCTCGTTGTCACAACTCTAGCCCCACCTACAGCGGAAGAGAGGGTCGCAAGGACGAACAAACAAAGAATGCTCGTTGTCACAACTCTAGCCCCACCTAACGGTAGGAGAGAGGGTCGCAAGGACGAACAAACAAAGAATGCTCGTTGTCACAACTCTAGCCCAACCTAACGGCAGGAGAGAGGGTCGCAAGGACGAACAGACAAAGAATGTTCGTTGTCACAGCTCTAGCCCCACCTACAGCGGGAGAGAGGGTCGCAAGGACGAACAAACAAAGAATGCTCGTTTTCACAACCCTAGCCCCACCTAACGGGTAGGAGAGAGGGTCGCAAGGACGAACAGACAAAGAATGCTCGTTGTCACAACTCTAGCCCCACCTACAGCGGGAGAGAGGGTCGCAAGGACGAACAAACAAAGAATGCTCGTTGTCACAACTCTAGCTCCACCTACGACAGGAGAAAGGGTCGCAAGGACGAACAAACAAAGAATGCTCGTTGTCACAACTCTAGCCCCACCTAACGGCAGGAGAGAGGGTCGCAAGGACGAACAAACAAAGAATGCTCGTTGTCACAACTCTAGCCCCACCTAACGGCAGGAGAGAGGGTCGCAAGGACGAACAAACAAAGAATGCTCGTTGTCACAACTCTAGCCCCACCTACAGCGGAAGAGAGGGTCGCAAGGACGAACAAACAAAGAATGCTCGTTGTCACAACTCTAGCCCCACCTACAGCGGAAGAGAGGGTCGCAAGGACGAACAAACAAAGAATGCTCGTTGTCACAACTCTAGCCCCACCTAACGGTAGGAGAGAGGGTCGCAAGGACGAACAAACAAAGAATGCTCGTTGTCACAACTCTAGCCCCACCTAACGGCAGGAGAGAGGGTCGTAAGGACGAACAGACAAAGAATATTCGTTGACACAGCTCTAGCCCCACCTACAGCGGGAGAGAGGGTCGCAAGGACGAACAAACAAAGAATGCTCGTTGTCACAACCCTAGCCCCACCTAACGGGTAGGAGAGAGGGTCGCAAGGACGAACAGACAAAGAATGCTCGTTGTCACAACTCTAGCCCCACCTAACGGCAGGAGAGAGGGTCGCAAGGACGAACAGACAAAGAATGTTCGTTGTCACAGCTCTAGCCCCACCTACAGCGGGAGAGAGGGTCGCAAGGACGAACAAACAAAGAATGCTCGTTTTCACAACCCTAGCCCCACCTAACGGGTAGGAGAGAGGGTCGCAAGGACGAACAGACAAAGAATGCTCGTTGTCACAACTCTAGCCCCACCTACAGCGGGAGAGAGGGTCGCAAGGACGAACAAACAAAGAATGCTCGTTGTCACAACTCTAGCCCCACCTAACGGCAGGAGAAAGGGTCGCAAGGACGAACAGACAAAGAATGCTCGTTGTCACAACTCTAGCCCCACCTACAGCGGAAGAGAGGGTCGCAAGGACGAACAAACAAAGAATGCTCGTTGTCACAACTCTAGCCCCACCTAACGGCAGGAGAGAGGGTCGCAAGGACGAACAGACAAAGAATGCTCGTTGTCACAACTCTAGCCCCACCTACAGCGGGAGAGAGGGTCGCAAGGACGAACAGACAAAGAATGCTCGTTGTCACAACTCTAGCCCAACCTAATGGCAGGAGAGAGGGTCGCAAGGACGAACAACCAAAGAATGCTCGTTGTCACAACTCTAGCCCCACCTACAGCGGGAGAGAGGGTCGCAAGGACGAACAAACAAAGAATGCTCGTTGTCACAACTCTAGCCCCACCTACAGCAGGAGAGAGGGTCGCAAGGACGAAGACACAAAGAATGCTCGTTGTCACAACTCTAGCCCCACCTACAGCAGGAGAAACGGTCACAAGGAAAAATGACCAATGAATACTCAAACATGAGCAAGCCCTTTAGTGAGAGTAATAGTGTTTTGTTTACATAGATTTACTCTACTGTCAGGCAGGTTAAGGTAAAAGAAGTTTTAACATGACCAAGTGGTTGACTGTCTGCCGCTATATGCAAAAAGGAAATCAAAGATCCATTGCTAAGATTACCAATATACACTATACAACACAGTTCAATGATGCATTCTCTTCACACCAACCAGGTTCATGTCTACAGAAACGGATGTCTTTTTATAAGTAAATTAATAAATTGTTTTTTAAGGGGAATTTTCAAAGGTTTTTGTAGCAGCATCAAAGTTAAATTATCATTCTTTACATGTGTACGTTTCCATAATGTTCTTTTCTGTCCTTTGTTCCTTTGTACCAGGATAAATTAAATTTCACGATTTATCATTATGGTTGACTGATCCATTGACTACAAAAAGATGTTATGTTGACATTCATGTTCTGATTAATACCATAACATACATTATATAACTAAAGCCAAAAATTACGCGTAACTAAATGTTTACCTGGGCTCAAGTCATATTTCCTCCTGTCACTACAAGCCTAGGAAAGAGAAACAGAAAAACATTATTATTTTCATTATTACACCCATTTGTGCAGCACTAATTCCTGATGTACATGGCACAATATTACTCTACCTCTGATGATGAATATGGGTAAAATTAAATTTAGACAACAGACAAATCTAATCATAAAGAGGTCAGTGTTCGTCCAGGGTCACATCCAACTTCAATATGATGTATGAAATATCAGGATATCCACTGGTTAACATGGTATAACAATTGCATACATGTAATTTCCTACAAAATTCCTATTATTATGATCTGTTTCTTAGAATTATGTATTGAAATTACTGCAGGGAGAAAAGTGTATGCAGCACTACTAGGACTCAAAAGCTGAGTTTTAATCTCTTGAATGTACATGTAGAACTTATTCCATAGCATTTCCTTTTTATATCAATGAGAGCTATAACAATGAGAAAACCAATGGAATATTGTGTTTTTCAGTTAATATTAATCAGCCTAGATGTATTATTTCAAACTTGACCTGGTGCAGCCATTGTTTAATTCTGCAGAATATTTAGCAAATATATACATGACGGGCTTTGCTCACCAAAAAAAATTATGCAAATTAGGCTAAGGGTAGATTGAATCTACCCATGGCTTATGATTAACTGAAACGGGAGATCACAATTCGCGCCTTCATACGACTGAGGTGTTACTTTGGAATCCTCGGTAATTACTTTTTTCGCACTTGCCGACATCCAAATACACCCGGCGTGGGAATCACGAGACGTGTAAATAAGACATTTCTTGACATAATAAAAAGGTTTTCCAGATACGGACGCGCATTTGTTGGCTTTACTCGCGTGGAGACACACGTCAACTGTTACTTCTCACGCGAAATAGTATTCAAGGCATGGCTCTACTGTAAAAAAAAACCCCGCTCCTTATTGATCGCACAACCATAATCATAAAAGGCGACAGCAAGAAAAATAACTATCACTCGAATGGGATAATCGAAGATCAAGATCCAAACCTTAACGAGAGCGGGTTTTATATCTGTTACTAAAGAGAAAATGGAAATGAAACATAAACCCTTCGCCGACTCAGAAAATATTACGAGAAGCTAAAGTTTACCACCCGAGAAACATTTTAATGACGGCCTATAATCTATTCTTACGGGAGAAATGAAATTATTTGCAATTATGTCGATCGAACAGTATACTATCTTCTGTCTATTACTGTGTAGTCGGCAGGAACATTACACAAAACGGCGTCAGCAACGAGGTTCGATGTGATAAATTAAGTACATTTACTTACCTGTGATAAATTAATGTTTACTCAATGAGAATGATTTAATCCCAGAGAAACTACGATTCCCGAAACAGGAACATTTGGAATTCTTGGACATCAGTGACTACAACCGACTTATAACAGCTTCATTTTAATAGCGACTTGATTCTGAAATAATATACCGTGAGATTTAACGCAAAGCTCATGGGGCACGGCGAAGCGAAGGCAACCAGAGGGTTTGAAGTAGTTTGGTGGCCCAATCTTTTCTCCGGCACTAGCCACGGGAAGTTAACCTTAAGATTCTCTTTTGCTAAAGTAATGCTTTGATTTATTTAACGTACGATAATTGACTCGTTTGTGTTTTACAAACACCTTTTTTTGCAACCCAAGCTTCTTAATTAAGCCAGAGAAGGGAAATTTTTGTCGTCGATTTTCATTGACAAAATCATTTGTAAGAATTAATAGACATGTGAGAGTTATAACTTTTCATTTGACGTTTTACAGTACGGATAGCTCAGTAACAAGCGGCAAGATAATTTCATTTTTACATACATATATTAGCATCGTTTGAAATTAATGAATAATACTAATAATAAAAACGTTTTGATGGTGTTATCATGATTTTGGTTAAAACAATTTTGTCACACTGTGTCGCTGAAAGTTTATCTCAGTACCCAAGCAATAATTGTAACTTAAGTAAATTCTCTATGTGAATTTCTGAAAGAAAACTAAAGCAAATCAGTGTACACTCCATCACCTGCTGCAAATTATAGCCCTGTATCAAAGAAAAATAATATTAAATCACTCAATAATGATGTTGATAATAATAGGAATAACAATAATAATAATAATCCGTCATCAGGTAACAATAGCTCATAAATGAACTGACCATCCAAGAGAAACAGAACCAGTTAGTACAAAATGAAAATGATGAAAATTAGGTCCTGTCATCAGATAACAACAGTCCATAAATGAACTGACTACCCAAGAGAAACAGAACCAGTTAGTACAAAATGAAAATGATGAAAATTAGGTTCTGCCATCAGATAACAACAGTCCACAAATGAACTGACTACCCAAGAGAAACAGAACCAGTTAGTACAAAATGAAAATGATGAAAATTAGGTCCTGTCATCAGATAACAACAGTCCACAAATGAACTGACTACCCAAGAGAAACAGAACCAGTTAGTACAAAATGAAAATGATGAAAATTAGGTTCTGCCATCAGATAACAACAGTCCACAAATGAACTGACTACCCAAGAGAAACAGAACCAGTTAGTACAAAATGAAAATGATAAAAATTAGGTCCTGTCATCAGATAACAACAGTCCACAAATGAACTGACTACCCAAGAGAAACAGAACCAGTTAGTACAAAATGAAAATGATGAAAATTAGGTTTTGCCATCAGATAACAACAGTCCACAAATGAACTGACTACCCAAGAGAAACAGAACCAGTTAGTACAAAATGAAAATGATAAAAATTAGGTCCTGTCATCAGATAACAACAGTCCACAAATGAACTGACTACCCAAGAGAAACAGAACCAGTTAGTACAAAATGAAAATGATAAAAGTTAGGTCCTGCCATCAGATAACAACAGTCTACAAATGAACTGACTACCCAAGAGAAACAGAACCAGTTAGTACAAAATGAAAATGATGAAAATTAGGTCCTGCCATCAGATAACAACAGCCCATAAATGAACTGACTAACCAAGAGAAACAGAATAATAAAGCTAAATGTTTCCTTTAAATTGAAGTGACCAGAAAACAGAAATACCTCACTGTATTAGGAATAACTTGACTAAAAACAAACTTACCTCAAGTCTAATATCACTAATATATAACTTAAGTCCGTTTTAGTCTGACCTCTACCTTGAAGAAAAACAGAATTTTCAAGGCCATCCGGTGGAATGCTTTTCTGACGAAGAAGACCAGTGATCAAACGGACGTGGAAGCGACGTACACAGTAGCTGCCATCATGTTGAATTCCACTACGGCATAGGCCGATTTGGCGGGTTCAAGTTCCCGCGTTGCCTCGTTTTTCGTCAGGAAATCTCCTAAATAATTCATTTTTAGAGAAACCCGTCGGACGGACTCCACATATTTCTTTTTTGAGTGCATGCCAATGCTTTTGGGGGTTGTAACCCTCGACAGACTAGAAATGGGAAACGAAGAATCATACCGTCGACGGTCGCCTTCACTTCAAATGGTTTCGAAATCAAAACCACAGCGCTTTTGAACTTTGAAAGTCTAAGGTAGAATATTAATTAATTAGTAAGAATTTAACTCGTTTACATCGCATGATCGCTGCCTGACCCTCAAAAACAAAAAAAAAGGTACATGTACGCTGCCGTCCATTCATTTGAGCGGCACTGGAAACAAGTTTTTGCGGCGCTTTGTCACGCACGTCACGTCATGTCTCAAGAGGGATTTTCTGACTCCGGCACTCGAGTATTTAATATTTCCACATGAAATATGGGTCGCTCCTTCAAAAATTTTATCAAAGTGACAAAGGAAATATATAATGCTTTAACGTAATGTCTTTTAAGCCTGGCGTGCCCCGTCCAATTCACCGGCAGTCCGATCTGGATTTGTTTATCGGTCTTACAGACCAACAGTAAGTCAAAATTCATGTAAATTACTTTCTACGGGTAGATGAAGCGAGCTTTTATTTTTAAGAAGATACATTTCGAATGATCAAAATCTTTTTCATTTTAAACAGAAAGGTCACGCCGCAATAAAACCGTTGCGTGGGATGCTGGCTCCTCGCCTTGCCTCGCGCTCAAATGACGCGTCTCTCGCGGATACTTGGCATCTGGTTTACTTATCATGTTCCGGTCTTAATTAATTTTATGACACCAAGCAAACACCTTTCTATCGCGTACCAGGGCATCAATTTCCGGCGCCTGCTGAGATTTTTTTTCTTGAGCAAAGCTCCTCATGTAGCAAATACAAAAACATGAATTCTCCATATAACATACTACTGTTCTAGAAGTATATTGTTTTAATGTGAGGGTACATGGGGTGGGTTAATAAATCATAATGTAACTTCTTTATATATACAAATAGGGCTGTATAGGTAAAAGGATTACAGAAGATGAGCTTCTTTATGACTCAGTCAATTCTAAACATGCCCACCCCCCTCCACAGGCATTTATCATTTTTTAATTCGAAAGCTGCAAATGCCCGCCCCTACTGTGGGGCCAGTAGATACATACAAAACCCCACCATGGAAATAAAAGTTGGAACAAATGCCCCAGTATCAAAGCAAAAGTTACATGTACGTCACCTTGTAAAAAGCTGAAAATTGTTACTGTCAAACTCCGAAAACAGTGAGCACCTGAAAATTTTCAGGATTGTTGATTGTGTACTGGCCAATAGGAATATGCAAGCAAAACTCTAAACCACAAACTAATTACCATTGCTGTTTGTGTGTAAGTTATCTCACGCCTAATTATTGCCTGATTCTCGTAACACAATAACATTCCATAAATATTTCTGGTGTTCACGGTATTGTGAGTTTCACAGTAAACATACTTAACAACTTAAATCAGCACCCTTACAGTTTTCCTGATATCCATACAGACCCCAAAGACACTGCAAAGAGGACAACTTTACAACCCAAAATTACTTAATAAGATAAACTTTCCAGGGTAGACTTGGCAAACAGTATGGCATATACAGAGTACATACATAAGTACAAGCTTAGATGGTACCCCTTAAGGGGGTAAGGTTAATTAAACAATGAAAACTTTCCAACCCCAATGACGCTTTTGTCAATTAAAAATGCCCACTGTAGGAACAAAATGCCAGAAAAATTCCCAGGGAGAATGGGTATGCTTGGAATTGACTGAGCATTAGGAAAAATGAAATAAATATATTTACATGTACAACTACACAGCATTTGAATTGAGACAAAATCTTTGCAACAAGTAGAAGTAGAACACAATAAAAAGTTTAATTATTAACTGGGCTAAAATCCAAGATAAAAAAAAAACAAAGAAAAGATGATATTCTGGAATCGAAAAAATGCAACTTTTCAGGAACACAATGAGTCGGATTTCGAATTGCTGTTAAAACTCGTGGTAGTACATGCTGGCTGTTTTGTTAGCTTTTTCAAAATGTTTTGTTGACGTTGTCAAGCATTATCAGAAAATATTACAGCTCAGGGTTCAGTATGAAAACCACTGTAAATATTAAAAGCAAAATAAAGAAACGACACCAATTATTATGCACCGAAATAATTCTTTCACAACACACTCCTCAGAAGACTCGATGTACATAGCCTGCGAAGACATCCGTTTCTCCTCGCTCTTGGCCGCTGGGGAATCGCGCGAAACATTCCCAGCGGCGAAGAGCGAGGCACATTTTACAGTTAAAGAATTTGAATTCATTTAATCATTACTTATCCTTTTTATCCCAAGTATCTCGTTCGCACTTTTCGAAATGGTTTCATCCGAAAACCACCAATACACACTGAAACTAAGCCAACCCTTGAGTAAAAATAAGACTAAAAAAAGAAGAATCGTTTTGAAAAGATATCTAACGGCTGCGCGCCAAGGCCTTCACCGAGACCGAGAAGCGATTTTAATGGCATTTAGTGACATGCAGATAAGTAAGACAAGGGAATTAAAAATAACATGCATGCATAATAGTAGACAATATATTCAGTATATTCAAAGAAACCTTACCTTTTGCATAAACATGAATCTTATGAATCGTCCTAACCGCCAGTGAACCGTTGCCAGTTATCCAGTGGCGGAGCGTAGCCTGATTTCGAATTTCTAACAACGGTGCCCACGTGCAGATTTTTGGATCAGCGGTAAATAAATCATAAGCGCGCGACTCCGCGCGCACAATTCGCGCACATAGAGGAGCCACCTGAGAGGAGCCGATTACTCCTGATACCCAGCTGGATATACACCCAAGAAAAATTTCTTTCCAGCAAGAATTTTTGATACATTTGATAAATTCTCGACCGCAGATTTAAGACTTTACTTCCCAGCAGAACAGCCGAAACCTCAGTTCCCAGCCAGCAAAATTTTCTCTGTAGAACAGATATTGTGAGGAATAGATCCGTTGGGTGCCCCTGGGGTAGCAGCATTAGAAATTATAAAATAACTAAGATAGTGCGCGCGCTCTATGTAAACATGGTTGTGGCGTCAAGATGTCGTGCTCTTTGCGCGCTTATCACACAATGCAAGAGCGAATTTGAAAAAGTTTTCGAGTTCAAAACTCGACAAGTTTATTTTATTTACCCATTTCTTCGTCGGCGGAAACTTGGAAAATCGTTGCAAAGAATCGAAGGTGTGTCAATTTTTTTTCTCTTAAGCTGACATTTTATGCGAGAAAAATCAGTATTTTGGAAACAGACAGTTATGCAAACCCTCGACTTCGTCTCGGGTTTGCATAATTATAACTGTCTCGAATTCTCCCAACCCCTCTCTTGTTTTCTATTGCTTAAGTAATGTGGTAGTAGAATTTCAATAAGTATTCAAAAGATCATAGCACTCGTATGGCAGAGTATACGCCTCTACAGTCATAGGCGTACGGACTATTTTTTGCCAGGGAGGGCGGCAAACCATTTGCCCAAAAAATTTTTGCAAGTTGCTCAAATGTTTACAAAACAGTCGAACAGAAACGAGGGCCGATGCAACAACATATAGGCCGTACTGGCATATGAAAATGGCTCGATACACTTTTTCAAGGTTAATAACTGCCAAGTTTGAGCATAAACTACGTCGCCATAAACAAACATTTGGAAAAATTGCCACCACAGTATGAAAATGGTTGCAATGACATCGGAGTTGTCATAGCAACGAAAGGAAGCCATTACCTATTATGCTCGCAGCAATATTTCGCCGTGCGAACTGTTCTTCCAAAATCGATCACAGGAGCTTTTTCCTCCAATAGTCGCCTCGATGTTCGTCAAGTTAAAACGGAATATGTAAGAGCGTTATCGAGATATTTTGGGATAAAGTTTTTATCGTTGGAAATACGGTAAAAAAAGGAAATATTTGATGTTTGGCTGTTATCTGCAAAAAACGATGCGCTTTTGACATTCAATTTCACCTCATAGTAGTTTCAATCTTTTTAAAAAAGTGGTTGAAAGATCATGGAGATAGCTCCGGCCAATCGCTGCAAAGAAGGATTTGATTAGTATGTATCATGGCGCTCTTGTTAGCGGATTATAAACATTTCAGTCTACTTTAACAAATTAGTGAATAATTTTCAAACCGCTCGCGATAGATTTTTAAAAAAAATAAGATTCTTCTCGTAATTCAAACTGAGAATTACTTTCAGACCCATTGCTGATGCTATCTGCCATACACCGTTCTACGAGCGGAGATGATTCTAGAAAGTTAGGCGGAAGTTTATTCTAATAAATTCACGAGTGGAAATAGCCCATTGCAGTACAGTGCCCGACAATGAAAAAAATCAGCATATGATACCTTTCCCTTATAACCATGCAGAAACTCGTCACGTGCTAGGCAGCCACTGTCTCGTGTCTGTAACTGGATTATTCCGCCGGCTTCAAGTTAAAATAGGAAATATTTATTTCTTCAAAATAATAATAAAAACATGCAGACGTCTTTAAAAACTGGTTTTGCCCAAATTTTCTCGTGCTGCCCCAAAAAATCTGAGTTGCCCAAAATTTGGGGGGGCTGTAGCCCCCCTCGCCCCCCCGGCCCGTACGCCTATGTCTACAGTGGAGATGGTTTCTCAAGAGCACCGCCGGGTGGTACTGGGTTCCATGGTAAAATATTTTTAAAAGCCAGCAAGAAAATAACTTAAATGCATGAACAATCCTGAATTTTTTGGCTTGTTTTTCAAACGCTTCACGGGTTGATATTCAACTGTGAAGATTGAATACACCTTCATCAATTGTTGTTTATCATTTTTATCGCAACAACAAGGAAACTATAAACGAAGCGGAGCGTACAGCAAGCTCTAAAAGTCACAAGGAATTTTTAAGCTGATTTCGCGTTAAAATAGACACCATTTTTAACCACAGCCGGCAGGTAGCCCAAGCGTAATAAAAGACCTTGTCTCTTATAATGTAAGAAAATCCAACTAGTGGTCTATTATCAATGCTGTGTTCTGATTGGTTGAGCTACCGTCCTAGGCCATATTATAGCCCACTAGTAGCGAAAAACACCGGCTTTGAAAACCAAAACAATGGCGGCTGAATCGCGTTTTGCTAGCTGAAGCTGTTTTGTCTCGATGTTTTTGACCAAGTAGTATTATTTTACTAAAACAATTCTTCTCTCCCTCATGGTCTCTCAGCCAATAACTCATTCGGCTTCGGCCTCATGGGCTATTGACTCAGAGCCCATTCGGGCTCGAGGAATAATTGTTAAATACACTGTCAGGTCAAAGGATTTAAAAGTACTCAAATCTCGCTGAAACTTCGCTAAAACAAAGACAACGACACCAGGTAACAACGCGGTAACAAATACTACGACCTCCATAAATCCCGCAGAGGAAATTTCTACTCCTTTCTTGCGTTTATTGAGAGTCATTGGATGATTAAACTGTAACTAATAAAGGGCAAGGGTCGCCATCATTCTGGTGTGTTTATACGCGATGTAAAACATTTGCATAGTGGTGACAAGTAGGAATATACACGGCATTAGCTGAAACACGAACACCGTTGAAATTTTAAAAATAATGAATATATCTTCAGAAGCAATCTGTTTGAGAATGACAGCAATAAGAAAATAGAGCACTGGGGGAAAAAGCCAGCTGAGGATTACCATGGCAACGATGCATCGTGACGTCATGATAGGAACGTATTTGAAGGGCATCACTATGGCAACGTAACGGTCAACAGGCGTGTTGTGTTTGGAGACTCCGGTTAGTGGTGATGAGATAAATAACAAGCGTATTTCCTGAAACTGCTACGACGGTTAAAATCCAGCGTGGCACCCAGAACTAAGGTAAAGGATCGGCTGAAAACGTGTGTAGATTGACTGGAGGCATAATCTATCCTGTAGACGCCGTCACATTTGTACGCCATATATCATTTTCTTACGCAATTGCTAAACAACCGTTTGCTTCCTGTCGATTGAAGATATTCTTTATGGGTTTTCGCGCCTTATAAAATAAGTTCCCATGCTAAATTGTCCTGAACAGCTGGCTAATAAAATTGGTTTAAGGATTTCGCTTTAAGATGCAGCTCACTAATCTTAACTTACACTAGGCAGATGGTATTAACTTCAATAGGGTTTTGTTCATGAATAGAAGCCCCACATTTAGACTTAATTTTCTTTTGTAGAAAAATACTTGTACATATAATTTATTATAGCGTCAGTTAATTTTAATTCATAAGGGTTTTAAAAAACCCTTATGAACACTTTATTGGCTAAAACACTCAATGAGTCATATAGATTTTTACTTCTTCACTGCAACATATCATCATTTTATATATGTTGCAGTTAATTTTTTTTATTTCAGTTAATTTTTATATTTCCTTTGTTCAAATTCATTAGCATTCATTACCATACCCAAAAACAATGGAAAAATAAAAATTAACTCAGATAAGAAATTAATTACAAAATATACCCTTCGAGCATAGACCCTTCGATCTTCCTAGATAGGAAGATCGAAGGGCCTCTTCTCCCATAGCCTACCACGCAGACGTTCTAAGGGGTTCGTCACACGTTCCTGCCCCACGAACGTCTGCTGAACTGAAAGATAAATTCCTTTCCTTTCTTTCGTTCGTGGGGCAGGAAGCGTGACGAACCCCTTAGAACGTCTGCGTGGGAGGCTACTTCTCGAAGGGTACATTTTATAAAACTTTCCATAACAATCAACACTTTGCACGATGGAACCTGTCACTGTGATGACTTGCAGTTACATCTGCGGTACAGAAATACCACTTGAAGTAAAGAAACAGAAATAATATATTGTTCATGCTCAAAAATGTTTTTATGTTAGTGACCAGTGATCCATCCAGAAACTGTCAGTAGTGTGTGTGAGTCCCTCGGACGTTAGAGTGAGTCCCATACTCAGCAGTTTGATTCCGACACGGTCCCACACTCATAGTGTATGAGTAACACGTACATGGCAAAAGAGGTTTTTCTTATTGGCATATGGTCAGTTTCAGTCTTTGACATACAAATAAAATTATGAATAACTTTGTACAGGGAGCAATCTCAAAATCTCTTTCTTAAATTTGAGCTCATAGATCCGCTCTGTCCTTGCCTCTGCGCCATTTTTCCAGTGCACGATCAAAATTAAATTGAGCGCTTTCAGGACCAAGTTTTCCTCTGATTACCTATGTCATAAAAACCCCAAATCATGAAGAATTGAAGTTCCAGTAGACACACCTACTGTACGCACTTAAAAAGCACCAGTACGGTTTTATTCTGCTTTGTACTTCGCCTTTTCTTCGGGCTTCCTCGAATGACTTTCTTATCTCAGGGCCTTGCTTGATCTATAGTGATATAAAGCAAGTATACTATATAAACCAATATTAAATAAACGTTGAAGTACCTTACCTGTGGTATATTTTCGTCATGTCCTGCGGTATATCAGCGTCCTCTGAGGGCAATGATGAAAGAACAGAAAAACGGTTGTTTCCTGGATGTGGAAATGTATGGTTTTGTTGCGGGTGCGGTATGTCAGAAACATCAAGATTTATCGGTGCAGTGTGATTCAGGTGCTTGGTGTTTAGTTGATTCTTTGGGTATATGTAAAACTTTTTTCTCTAATTCCTTGATGTTCTTCTTCAACGCTGTAACTTCAGAAGTTTAATAACTTAAGATTTTCTGACTTCAGTTGGTCATTGGTTGTTTCGACGTCAATCATTCGAGATGTTGACTGCTTAAATTCAGACTTGAAGAAATTCTCCAGTTGAGTTATTTTTAGCCTGCGAAAACGTCCGTTTCTCCTCGCTCTTCGCCGCTCAGGGACGTTTCGCGCGGAGGAACGTCTGCGACTCAGCGACAAAAATTCCATACTGATGATTTAAAATCTGTCCGGAATCCGGTCAGAAGCGCTGATTGGTCGACGGAGTAAATACATTGTTTTAGCTATCGCTTACGAATAACAGACAAAAGACAAAAGCTCACGAAGGTCAAATGTAAACGCGAAGAATCTCTAACAAAACAGTCAATATTTGTGGAATAAAGTCTTCTCTAGAAGAAGTATTTGAGTTTTGCTGGAGCTCTTTGGCAGAAGAATACAACACTTTACGAAAATCGACCAGAAGACACGTACAACTGGACAAATTTATATTTGGAACCCCATGACTACCGGATTTATTATGCGCGAAGCGTCCCCAGTGGCGAAGAGCGAGGTGAAACGGATGTTTTCGCAGGCTAAGATATTTTATCCTCTATAAAGTTTACTTTGTCATTATTATCGTTTACAGAGTTTTTCACTTCAACAACATCAGCCTCCAAGGCGCAAATTGCCGATTTCAACTCAGAAATGGATGAATTCTTTTTCGTAGATAGACTCCATACCGAGCTTAGCGAATTGCTGCGTTTCGGGTGGGATGATTTTGGTGTTTGAGTTTCATCTACAAGATTCTTGATTTCCGGCCCTGTAGAATCTTCCGTAAGATTTCCCCAGTCGTCGGCATTACTCTTAGACGATGCACAATTAGCTGTATTTTTCCCGGCTTTCTTTTTGCCTTCCATGGTAACTTGGTGAAAGTCATCCAGGTTTTTGCACGTGCTGATGTCAAAATCGTCTAGAACAGAGTTGAGAGCGTGGTCAGTTTCATTTTAACTTGCTTGCCGCCGTAGTTGGCGTTTAACCTCTTCATTCTTTGCTTTAAGCGAGGGAACTTTTTGAAACACCATAATTCGTATCAGGCACCTTGGCACATAACTCACTCAGTGGTTAGATATACGTGAATTGTCAAGAGGAGTTGTTTCTTGTCCGCTAAGTCAGTCGACAGTACTCACGGCAGATCCGCTTCAATATGCTCAAAGGCAGACTCGTCATGGTGGTTAATCCAGCCGATTTCATAATCACTGAGTTCTTTCAGAAGTTTAGAAGTTTAGAAAGGCAGCACATCGCGCTGCCGGTTTGTATATGCTGTGGTCGATTTCTTCAAATTTTAGCTTCTTTTGCTTCCCCGCTTTTCTCGTGAAAAGTTGGGATCGTATATTTTGTATAAATCTACTCCACTTTTTACGTTTGCACTCGGAAAAAACCAAGAAAACGCTGAAAAAGTTAACGAATACGTGGAGCCGTGCGGTATGTGACCAACCGCATGACCACCACTTCTAATTGGTTCTTAATTGGTTCTAAAAACAAAGGCCATCGGAAGAAGTGGCCATTTGGCAGCTCCGACGTTCGTGGGGAAGCGAATGCATGACGAGGCCTTTCGAGTTACAAAACCATTGAACGTGTGCATGCATCGCGTTGATGAAAATGAAAGTGTGAAGTGTTTTACTTTCATCGGCTATCTCTGCCTTGTGAAAGCGCACAGCGAAAAATGGGGCGGCATCGGAAGTATTTTGTAAGTAGTTAGGCTGTTTATTATTTTTTTAATAGGTGTAAATAATAAAACCCCCTCGCTTGGCAATAGCCAAAGAGTTGTTGTACGAAATGTTGTACAGGGGTCAAGAGCCGACGTGAGGACAGAAAAGAACTGTTATTTTACTCTTCGCAGGGAAAACTCGACGCTGCGTTCCATCTCTCAGCTTCTTCTTTAATATGTAGCGGTTTCAGTTATTTCTCGTGTCTTCTCAGCCGTTTGATAAATATCTTCCACATAGTATTTCATCATAGCCGTTTTCGTTTGCAGCCTGTATGGCTGGGATGTATTTCCTATCCGATTGTTTTGCGCCTTAAAAATTCGTTCGAGACATATTTTACGTGGGATCACATTTTTAGGTTGGACGGTAGAACATTTTTTGACGATTAATCACCACGTAAGCGACTTTGTCGGCGAAGCATGACGTACAGGAATTTCCTTTTGGAAAGTTGGTGGCATTTTAGAGAAGACTAGAGACTTAGAAACGGAATGAAAGGTTATTTGGTGGCAGTAGATACTGGCCAGTCTGCACTACATACGCATTGTCCGTCACAGTCGATTTAGAGTGTCGGCGACGCTGCCTACATAGTTAGCTTACGGTTCAAGTTAAAGATGTCAAAGAAAATGTTACTGACTGATTCTGAAGTCAGTTATATCATTATTAAAAACCCCGTGGCTATATGCTCGGCAACCAGTCTTAAAAAAACTAAATACCCGGCATTCGTATAGGTAATAGCATGATTTGTAGTGATATTTGGCATAAATACCACGAGTGATATTTCGAATTTGTTATACGTAATTTCACGAGCCGTTAGGCGAGTGAAATTTGTGACAATTTTGAAATATCACGGGCGGTATTTTTGCCAAATATCAACTACCCGCAAACGGTTTGTAATTTTCACATGTACGTATTTCAAATTAAGCTGAAATACCACTGCTCTAAGCCAATCAGATTGCAGAAATTTCTCATGTGGTGGTATCAAGACTGAAATTTTCTAGAATTTCTGCAAAATCCCTTTTTCTAATCGTTTGAAAGTATTTTATCTTCGATCACTTAGAATAACCAAACGATCAGGAAATCAAAACTGGCTTCGAATTCGCAGCTGAGCGGTTGTGGTTTCTTGGGTATAGAGTAGAGTGGACGCTGTTTCGAAAACTGAGATTTCGTGAGTAGCAGCGCGTGACTCACGGGCACGATTTCACACAGGCTAAATACCCGGCTGTCTGAAACGGCGGAGCTGGAAAGTGAAGAAGCCTTCTCTTCAGTTTCAACTCCAATAAATGTTTGTATATATACAACACAACACGAAGAGACTGGTCCGCAAATAGCATTTGCTAATCTAGGCGGAACAGTCACTGAAATATTAATACATGTTAAAGTTTTCTGATTAACAGAAGTGGAAAGACTTTTTCCGCCTTGTTAGCTAATTAGGTGCAAAGTGGTGTTAATTGTTTAAAAGCAGATTTCAGTTTTTAGCATCACGAATACACATGGTGGAACGCAAACTTATTTTTTCCATATATAATCTGCTTCAAACCAAACAAAGCTACCAAGGGTAGCAGCATTTGAAAATAATGTGGCAGTAGAATTTTATCACTAGGTACTCAAAAGATCATAGCATCTCCTGGTGAACTGGGTTTCATGGTAAAATATTTTTAAAAGCCAGCGAGAAAATATACTTAAATGAACAAGCCTGAATTTTTTGGCATGTTTTTCAAACGCTTCAAGTTGATATTGAATACACTTTCATCAATTGTTGTTTATCATTTTTATCGCAAGAGCAAGGAAACTATAAACCAAGCGGAGCGTAAAGAAAGTTCTAAAAGCTACGGGGAATTTATACGGAAAGCCATAACTTTCTTATGTGGTTATTTATCATTATGTGGTGTTGAATTTCTTCATTATGTCTTGTAGTTACTTCATTATGTGCTGTAGTTACTTCATTATGTCTTGCGGTTCCTTCATTATGTTTGAGGTTTCTTCATTACGTCTTGTAATGCAGTCCTGACGTGTTGGGTTTTTACCGTGATGCGGTGTAAAAACTTAGTTAACTTATGTGATTTAATTTGCTTTTATCGCGGTATGTTGAGGTTGTTTAGCTACGTTTTGTGTTTTTGATGTAATGTGGTTACCGTCTGGTATCTTTGTTAGCGGTTTGTTACGCGGGATGGCGTAGTCAGCCAGCGTCAGCATAAATTCGGTAGCGCGTTGTTCCTGTCGTATTTTTCTCGGGAGTCAAAAATTGTCTTGTTTTTTAACTTTCTCGTATACCGTACCCGTCCCGAAAAATTGTGTGATTTTTATTGGCCGTAATTTCGAATCACGTGCAAGTCAGGTTGGATTGCAAAAGCAGAAAAAAGATACTGCGTCAGCAAAGGGGGGAAACTGCGTAGAGGAGGACAAAATCAAGGCTGTGCTCTAATTTACGGCGCCCGGTCCCATGAGGCGACTAAGACTTGGCCTCGGGCGACTGAAAATATTGTCCAGGTCACCCAGCCAGGCGACATGCTGGTGTTGGTTTCTTGATTTAAAGTCAAGAAGCTAGAATTCATTACTTGCGACTTCGTAGCTCGGTCGGCCGCTCCATGTCCTAAAAAGAACGTTCCGCTCGCCAAGAAACTCTTGAAGTCAACTTGTATGTAGCATGTCTATCAAAGAGCTTTTTAAAAGAAAATGTTGTCACATGTAAATCGGGCACCGGGCGCGCGTTGATGTTCAAATATAGTTCCACTTGAATTCACATGTAACATAACCCTTGACTATCAAGGTGTCAAGCAGCACATTTTTCGATTTTAAGTAATGGTCCGGCTAAAAGGTAGGCGGAAAACAATAGGCCGCGGCAATAGCGTCAGTTATTTTTCAGGCGCTAATTTCTCTAATCAAATTAAATCTCATGGCTCTAATTGGTCAATGCAGCGAAAAGCGCGAAATTTGAATTTCGATCGGAAAGTTTACAGACTTTCCTTCCAAAAAAACACATTATTTTTCAGCTGGTAAAATCATAGGGTATTTAAAAAACCAAAGACGTAAAAATTTTGGAATTTGTATGCGCCATTTAGCGAGGAATTGAACTTATCACTGAAAGAACGCCGGAGGATGCCTGACCGCGATGTAATCATCAAAGAATACCGCATCGGCTGTCACGATTGTGATCTAACGCAGACCTCTTGCAGCCATGTGCTGGTCGTGATCTTTGAACAGTGCTTTTGTTTGCTGTGGTGTTTGGTCCGTCTTTGCAGCTAAAATGTCTTCTTCGGGGAAAAGACCTGCTTTAGACAGAAACTCAGAGGAAGCTGGTCCATCAGCAAAGAGAAGGGCTCCCATTGTAAGTGTTTCTTTTTCTGCAACATTTTGTTTACAATCAAACTTTGGATGCGAGTTTCCAGCTAGAGCACGCCTGTGAACCGTGAAATATCTGTGATTTAGCTAATCGATCATTTATATAATCACCCTTTTTACGCAGAAAAATCGTCTCCTAAAACTGTACGGGAAAAACGACATTTCTAACAACAAGTTGCGGGCTGTGGACTCGTTTTTAAAGGGCAAGGATTTTGGTGCAATATGCCGCGAACTGAGAGTTCAAAGGGCTACAGCTGAAGTTTATACCATCGATGCGTTCGCTGCTGGGAAGAATATCGATCCTGAGCGCTTAGCAGACCTGCTGGATGTGTAAATAGCATTTTAAAAATTTTTTCTTCAAATTATGATGGTTCATTAGTTAGTTTTGTTATCTTTGACAACGCGGAAGCAGGAACTGGGGCCCCTCTTAAAACCGGTTTGACTTGTTCCTTGTAACGAGTAAAGCCTGGGTACTAGAGCTTTGTACCGGAAAACAAAAACAACAAAACATAAAGACGAAACCACATCGCAAAATGAACAAACCGCACAACAAAGATACCATACCACAAAAATACCTCTTATTAGCCGAGTTTTCGCCCCGTACTGTAAATTACGGACCGAAAAAACGAGGCTAATCAGATGTTTATTATATGGCTTCTCCCTATTTGGGGGACCGGAAACAAGTGCAGGAAGCACGATTTGACATTCATTTGACAGGCGTCAAAAAAGAAAGTTTTTTATTACTTTCTGAGAAAGTAAAAACAAATTCGCCATGTTGAAAGAGTTTACTCGGTCCAAACTAAGAGAACTGTAAGTTTTATCTCTTTGACGTAACGCTGGAGTATTTTGGAAACCGGACACTGTGTCTGTCTAGAAATCGTTTCCATCTTTCCTCCGTTTGTCCTTGTAAAAAAACACTGCAAAAGGCAAAGTAGCTTTTCAAGGTAAGTTTGTCGTCATTGTCGAAGGATTCGCTCGTTAATGGTTTCTGGAAAAACCTCTCTTTCTGCCAGTTCATTCTCGTCTTTACAATTGTGATCTGCGTCGAAATTTTCAAACACTGACTAGCATTCTCTTCCTCGGTAAGGTTATGATTCAGTTTCTACATCAGCTTCGTTCTCATTAAAACGATTTTAGGTTAAAATTTGGAAAGGCAAAGTCAACATCCCAGTCCTCAGGGTTTACAGTCAAAACTAAGAGCACTATAAGTATTCACTCGTTAATGTGACGATGGAGTCTTTTGAAAACTGGACATGTCTGGCTCGAACTCGCTTCTATCTTTCTTTCGTTGGTCTTTGAAAAAACACTGCAAATGGCAAAAAAGCTTGTCAAGATGATCGAGTGCAGGTATATTTGTTATCATATTTGTCGAAGAAATTACTCGTTTTCTCTTAGGCAAAACATCTCGAATCTGTGCCAGTCGATTTTCGTCTTCTTAACTGTGTACTACGTTAAAATTTTCAAACACTGACTAGAATCCTCTTCGATAATATTACGAGTCAGTTTCTTCATGTCCTTCGTTCACAAATAAACACAGTTTAAAATGTTGAAGGCCGAAGTCAACATCCAAGTCCTAAGGGTTGACAGGCGTCAGGAGCCGATTGGCTCCTGCAGGCGTCTTATAACTTTATTTAAACCTTTCTTCTGAGGTAAAGAGGTTTAGAGCTCCGAAATGAGCATTTTCTTTAAAAATTTTGGTCGGTATAGCAAGTTACGGACCGAAAATTGACCAATCGCATGGCGAGAACAGACTCACCCAGATAATAAAGAGGTATAACCACATTACATCTTGACAAAAACACAAAACATAGCTGAATAACCTCAACAGACCACGATAAAACCACATCACATAATGACGTTTTTATCACCGCATTATGGTAAAAACGCAACACGTCAGGACTACATTACAAGACGTAATGAAGAAACCTCAAAACACAATGAAGTAACTACAGCACATAATGAAGTAACCACGAGACATAATGAAGTAACTACGGCACATAATGAAGAAACCACACCACATAATGATGAATAACCACATAAGAAAGTTATGGCTTTTCATAGCTTGCGCTCCTCGCCAGTTCCCATGATCCCTCTCGCGCGTCTCCCTTATCTACAGCTCTCCCTTGTTGTTTCTCGCTGTTTCCCACTGAACCTTGGGAAAGCGTGTCAAGGAGGTAGACATAAGGTTTTGAGGGTCCTCCATAGGGTTTTATAATACCGTTATCGCCACCCAAATTTTCGCTCATTGTCCCCCAATGGTTATTTTCTATATTCCGCATCCCATACATAGTTTCAACCCCGAATCTCACTCCCATTTTGCTTCAAAATCCCGAATTCCTGGTTTCAAATGACGCAAATCCCATTTTGCGAAAAATCTACTGGGGACCCTCTACGCACTACATCACTTGCTCGAAAAAGCGCCCAACCTCGAATTAGCGCCCACCTCGAATAAGCGCCCATCCCAAAGGCAGAAGAAGTTAATAAGCGCCCAGCCTCGAATAAGCCTCGAATAAGCGCCCACCCCCACCCCTCGTTCTTTCCCCTCCCACCATAAAAAAAACGAATAAGTACTATTAAGAGACTCCCCCGAAGACGGAGTTTTCTTCAGGATATTTTACAGAAACCTTCCTTTGTTTCATCGTCGCGTTTTGTTATTACTATTTGCTTTGTTGCAAAATTAATCTTGAATTAGCCTCCAGTAAGCGCCCACCTCAAATGTGTGCCCACTCTCAAGGTCCAAAAATTTAATAAGCGCCCAGGGCGGTTAATCGAATAAATACGGTACTCTTGAAGGTATCTAGTAAACGTAATATCACATTGTGCTTAATTTTAGTACATGTATTTAATGGGATTTTACTGTTAAGCGCTATCTCGATTATTATCTACCCAGATGCTTCTTATTCTCCTTGGCTTCGTGACGTTAACTGTGGTACTTGTGCAGTTGAGGTTCGTGGCTTTCGTTCGAGGATATTTAGGTAAGAATGTAAATTACTCGCTTTTAAAGAGATGTTTGAGAAGACTTCAGTTGTGAAGCCGAACATCTGTGGTAGCCTGGGAACAGGCTTCTGTGTGGAGAAAAAGGGAAAAAATCGGCTCGGGGGGGGGAGGGGGGAGGGAATAGGGGACGAGCCACCTCCACTTTTCCTATGTCTCTTCCGCACGCCACCTCCTCGCGATTTTTAGCTCCTTTCGCCCAAACGCAGAGCCTGTTCACATGCTATAGTTTATGGAGGAAATACATCCATCCAAACTGACGTGTTTTGAGTTTGTCAGAGAAGTCAACTCTGACAAATTTGTATAATTATTCATTCTACTCTGACGAAGGCGTCAGAATGGCAGCCGAAAAACCAGTATTTTAATACCTTTTAGGTCACATACAATAGGTCACAAACACCACTTTGAGGACTGTAGGTTTTGGTGTGTGATATGCATTGTGGAACTTGAAAGATATTGTTAATTCGCGCCAAAAACGCCTTGACACGAGAACACGGAAGTTGCTCCCTCTGAGTTATTTACTCCTGTTCAATATTGGTAATTTGGACTCTTTGTAGATAAATAAATAAATAAATAAATAAATATTTGACGATTTAATGGTAGTGGTTCTTCGCCTACCTGATTCCTGGTCGAATTGGAATTTGGAAAATGCTTGTTTTTGACAAGAGGGAAATCCGGAGAACCCGGAGAAAACCCCTCCGAGCAAAGAAGAGAACCAACAACAAACTCGACCCATATAATGTCACCGAAGACGGGATTTAAGTGAACCCGGACCGCGCGAATTGGTGGGAGGCGAGTGCACTCACCACTGCGCCACTGGATACGATGATACGGCAGCGGCGGCTGTTAGGTTGGATCCTACCCTGCCGCTGCTTTGATCATGAGACTTTTTCACCATCTTATTAACATGACTGGCCAATCCGAAAAAGGGAATTCGAATGTTTTTGGAACCAGTTAGGTGACATCCTCGGAGACCCAGGGCGGGAGTAAAGGCGCGAAGAAAGTTTTCAAGCACGGGCGGAAGAGCCCCTGTGTACCAGCTCTCACGGGACCATTTCCAAACGGTCAAGCGAATACTGCCTCCTGATTGGGCACAAAACATGCTTTGTATGATTGTGCCCAATCGTGGAACAACATCTCCGGAGTTCTTTTTGTGAGTTCGTACATGACGGCCATTGACTCGATCACGGCTTGTCTGGCTCATGCACCAAAGAAATGCACGCAGTCAGGAAATTTTCAGTTTGATATGAACTCTGTCTACCCGAAAACTAACGACGCTTTTCCGAAAATACAAGCTTGAGCTCACAACAGGTATTCACGCTTGCATCGATCACGTCTTCGTTAAGTTTGGGGAGTTTAATAAGATGCCACGACAACTGACAACCACGAAAACGTCGCATGAAAAGTGAATTCACATTTTTTCAATCTCTATCGTGATTATTCCAACTCGCTTACTTTCTTAAATGCATGCGAACTCTTCTGGAGCTGAATTTCTATCAACCATATCCAAGTTCATAAAGAGAAATAAAATTTTGTCACTTGCTTGTTTACGTCCTTCACAAAACGTGAAACTAGGCATTTTCACGTGGTAGTCCTGCAGTGGTGGCAAAGAAATGTGCAACAAAGCGTGATGCACGTGCAAAGTTGTTGTTTTGCATTGTCAAGCTATTGCTTTTTTTGATTTCTTGTGTGACGCCGCCGCATCTTAAACTTCCTGTTATTTACGATACATTGTGATCTGTTGGAAAGAAACAGAATTTTCTCAGTGCAAATTGAATTGCTTCTGCTGATAGCATCCGAAACGTTTTTCGACTCATCAGTAGTTCCTTTGACTGGTTAGGAAAGCTTCGTGAACGAACCGGGCAACTGTGGCGAGATAATAGCCGTCGTGTACGAACTCACGAAAATAACTCAGGAGAACCTGTTCACCGATTGGACACAATAATACATTGTCAAAGCTTTTTTCGGGCCGAATCAGGAGCCAGCATTCGCTTGACCGTTTGGAAATGGTCCTGTGAGAGTCCTTACCCAGGGGCTCTTCGGCCTATGCTTGAAAACTTTCGTCGCGCCTTTTCTCCCGGTCCGACTGATGGAGATAAGGAAACTTGTTCAAATACATCGATTTTGAGCTTACGGGTCCTCGGTGCACGACTCGAAACATGTTAAGTGCTGTGTAACCTTCGCATCTGGGTTAAAAATGGCTAAATAGAAGTAGGTTTACTTACTTCCCGAAGTGGCCACTTTTATCTCTCGTTGTACGCTCCATTTCTCCATACATTGTCTTAAAATCTTGCCGAAGTCATGCGAAATACTCGTCGATTAGAGGATAAACCCTTCAATGAAGTAAATTTGCACGACTCGATATCACTTCTGCGATGTGAGATGTTTCCTAAACAGTCGTAAAAAGGACGATTTTGGCACTGCAAAATACTTCCAAAGGCGCATTATTTCCCTCAGTTTTCCATCTGTAGTCCAGTAATGGACGCCATAGTTGCGAATAACACATTTCGGTCGGACAAATCTTCCCAACTCCAAACCTCACCGAATCGCCATTTTGTTTGTTGCTACAACTCCAGAGATGCTGGGATATAAACTAGGTTCCAGGCATTCAAAAATCCTCGATTAGCCTACTAGGCTTGGTTTTAAAACAAAATTGTCATGAAAATGTCACGAAAGGTACAACCGCGTACTGTTTTGTTGCTATCAGCCGCTCGGCCGAGTATAAACCTAACATTTTCTTGCAAGGTGTTTTATTCCAGCTTTTTTCTTCGTAAAACAGATCCACATAGGTCAAATTATTTGAAAAATTGCAGGGGATACGCTTTCCCTGACTACGATCGTTTTTGTCCGTCATTTTGAAAATGAGATTCCGTTGACAATTAATCACGGGCGCGAAATGTCCACGATTTCTGGCAATGGGTTAGGTGAGGGTTAGTGCCCAAACTCCGCGGGGCCTTGCCCTGTTTTCCTTCTGTCTCAAATAAGTATTTCCTAATCCCACTTGCCGGATTCACACTAGAGACGGTTGATCTGTCTGAAACCGGTTATCGATCGATCGATCAATCAATCAATCAATCAAGCTTTATTTCCGGCATCACTTCATTGAAAATGCTCTTCCAGTGAGCCGTTTACATAACAAATTTTAAGAGAAACTACAGTAATTCTAAAAATACATCTATGTAAACTATTAAGAAAACTATCCTATAATTAATTACACAAAAATCTACCTAAAATGTACATTATATAACCAAAATAAGTTCTATCACAAACCCCGGTTCAAGGCAAAGACAGGGCAGACTCAAAAAAGAGTTGAGAATGATCTTGTCTTTAGGCACATTTTCTAGGCCATTCTACATGACACCCCCCTACAGCTAAAAGCTCGTTTAGCAGCTTCAGTACGGGGCCTAGGCACAAAAACATTGTTCGAGGCACCTCGTACGTTGTAAGGACGAAGCCTGGAGGTTGGTTTGAACACGTTCTTTAAACTCTCAGGGTAAAAGTTATTTAGAGATTTAAAAACACTTATTGCGAGCTGCTTAGAGCGTCTTTGCTCAAAGGTATCCCATTCTAAGTCGTGGAGAATATCCGCAGATCTTGTATATTATAATCACCAAATGTTATAATTTTCCCAGCTCTATTTTGCAATCTCTGCTGTCCGTTGGATCATTCGCGTCAGACAGATAATACGCCTTAATTTGAAAATGGAACCCTCTTAATTTTGGATGACAATCCGCCTGATTTTGTCCATCTGTTTTTCGTTTAATTTTGACGGATTTTGAAGATGTATTATCCGTCTCTAGTGTGAAAACAGCCATTAGCTACCACTAGGTCTTCGAGTATGGATTAACTACTGTCACCCTTTGAATCCACGGATAATATCGTAATATGTACAATAATTACTGCTCACAATCTAAAATTTTCAGAATGTAGGTTTTTCTTACATGCCGAGGATTCAAATCCCAAGTGTAATTTTTCTTATACTGAGAAGAAGTGTTTTCCTTTGCAGAAAACACATGCCAGGAGCTTGGTCTACAGAATATATCAGCATTCAATTGTACCTCGTTATCCGCAATAAAATGCAAGCCACACAGGTATATTGATTATCCATGTTATATGGCTGATATGTATTTCCACAATACATACTTTTTGGGCCACTTAAACGCTACAATGATCAGGACACCTAATTTTAAGCATGTTTCTAGTTATTGCAGAGCAATGAACGTCAAAATGAGTGATTTCAAGAGCCTATTCCACTTTATAAAATAACTAAGATAGTACGCGCGTTCTTATTGGTTAAAAACCTATGGTTTATTGTGCCGGTAAACTCATAGAAAACTTAATCTTATTTTATAAAAGCAATAGACCCCACTTTCTATGGGTTTACCGGCGTGATTACCCACTTGGAATGTTGGGAGAACACTCGAAAAGCTTGCTATAGTATTCATTTTCACTTATACCTTTTACTAGACCGAGTAGAGTCGGATGTGCACAAGCCTATAGATATTACGGACGTCCAGGGCACATTGAACACCGTAAATGTGACGAGACTCGTCACCCTGACATATGTTCGTTTAAAGAAACAAAGTCTGGAAATCATAGACTGTTATGTAACACCGAGGCTTGTGGGTCATCGAATATCACCATAGGCTCTGTGAATGCGGCAATGGGCAAAGTCACTGACTGGATTCTTACATCCAAGGAGACGATAACTGGAACTGTACAAGAAGCCGTAGAAACAAACCAAAAAAACGGCTTTGGCTTTCTGTACATAAAGTGTGGGGATATTCTTCAGTCGCTCATCTTTCCACCTATCCTAAAGAAAGCCGAAAATGACAGCGAGAGAAACAACATAAATGTTAACGTGGTTGTGTTGGACTCTGTGGCAAGACCGCATTTTTATCGAATTCTGCCAAGATTAGTGGCCGTACTCCGCGCGATTGCACAAGATCCCGATATCAAGGCCACTGCGTTGGATTTTGAATTGTTCCAGAGTGTTGGTCAACAGACTTTTGACAACATGAGGCCCTTCTTTTCTGGTGTTATCAAAGGTAAACGTTGAGGAGTGTCCATATCATTCAGGTCCCGTTTATATGGAGAAAACTTGTCCCGAGCAAAAGAGTCACTCGCTTAGCTGAGATACCCTGGGTGAGCCAACTTTTCATGCATTGTGTAGTTCCAGAAAATATCCATACCCTCTCACGGAGGGCACTTTTTCAGTTCAGTTTGACCCCGAGATGCAAAGGGCCTTTTGAATGTGCAACGTAAGGAAACTTCCCAAAAGGGCCCTTACTAGTTGTTTCGTGGGAAAGTAAATTGCATATTGTGGCCTTTTAGTTCCATTTAGATTTAATACTATATATTTTTTCTTCTTCTATAGATGACAATGAAATCAGTGACAGAGCAAAGACCGCAAAGGACCCTCTAGGGGTAGAGGTGTTGTTTGGGGCCTTCAGTAAATGGGGCTACCAGACCCTCTTCCAAGAAGACCTTTGTTGGTACGACCACTGGGGTATTGGATTGACGGACCTTCAAGTAAGAGCAAGCCCTGATGGAGATTCTGAATTTGAAGACAGGTACCTTTGTAAATATACTACATAAGTTTAGAGAGGAAGGTACCAATATTATGAAATGCCTGGAAAAATAATGGGGCCGTAGCATTTAGTTCACTTACAAAGGAAACAGTATCTTTTTTTATTAGGGACATTAAGCAAATCGCTACGGCGACCTCTATTACGGAGGCCTCGTGGTACGGAGTGCTGGGGAGAGTAGGTCACCGTAGCCCACCAAATTTCAACTTTAAAGTGGCTCGACTGGATTTGTTTGGGGGGATACCTCCCAAGTTTGAGCAGTAACTACGTCGGCATTATTGAAGATATGGGAAAAAGGTTACCACAACTGTATCATATAAAGATGACAATTTCTTATGATCCGGGTTTTATTGCAATCGGGGTCGTCATGGCAAAGTAACGACGCCATTACGTTTTTTATTTATCTTTGTGTTTCTCTGTACCAGTTTTTTTTTTTTTTAGAAATCGCTTAAGAGAGTATGTACCTGCCATAATTGCCTCATATCATGGCAAAGTTTGAACAAATTCTATGATAGCATTTTCGAAATATTTTCAAGCGAAGTTTTAACACTCATAAAAACAGTGAAATAGCATGCTGTCCACACAATTAGCTAATATTTTAAGAAAACGATAAGCTTTGGAAACGCAGCTTTATCTCATAGTGGTTCGATTCCATTGAAAACTGCGTACAAAAATTGCTCTGGCCGATCGCGAGTGAGAAGAATTTTATTAACTTGCGTTCAGCTGCTTCTGTTACAGTTTTTGGACGTCATTTCGTTCATGCCTACAAAAAAACCGCTGGCTAAATTTTTGTATAAATTTGACAATCCCGAGATCAATCTTCAATAAATGTAACCTGCAAGTTTCACGAACATTGAAAACAGGAAAAGCTGTTAAATAGGGCCTCAAATATAACCAATTTCCCCCTCAGGTTTTCTGTTTACAATTGAGCGTCCTCATTATTCACTGGCATTGTTTGCAAGTTTTCAATTCCCCTCTTTTTTTTTGTAAACAGTTTTCAATGGAATCAAACCACTATGAGATGAAGCCGCATTTCCAAAGCTTATCATTTTCTTAAAAATATTAGCTAATTGTGTGGATAGTATGCTATTTCACTGTTTTTATGATTCTTAAAACTTCGTTTCAAATTATTTCGAAAACGCTCTCATGGAATTTGTTCAAACTTTGCCATAATTGAGGCAATTATGGCAGGTACATACTCCCTGAAGCGATTTCTTAAAAAAAAATCCTGGTACAGAGAAACACGGAGATAAAGGAAAAACGCAATGGCGTCACTACGTTGCCATGGCGACTCCGATTGCAATAAAACCCAGATCATAAGAAATTGTCATCTTTATATAATACAGCTGTGGTAACCTTTTTCCGATATCTTTACTCGTGCTGACGTAGTTTATGCTCAAACTTGGGAGGTATCCCCCTTAAAAAATCCAGACGAGCCTCCTTCGCTCATTCACTTTAGCTGTTAGTAAAACGAAGGGAAGACGTAATTACTGGAAAACCAGGCTGAGCGTCAAATACTTTCTCGATAAAGTGAAAAACAATCTATCTAAAATAGGAGAAAAGTCGAATTTTACTACTCACGTAGTAGCGACTACGCCACAAGGCAGGTCTTCACGTTGAAGGATTTGGCGCCACAGCGAAAGGTCATTTCCAAGAATGCGCACTGCGTCGTTTATGAGCTATTTTACTTCCGGCCACCGTGGTAGAGGTCGCCGTGGCGATTTGCTTAAAGTCGCCTACACAGACACGGAAGGGGCCATAGAAATTTTACCTATTAACGGGGTGTCTGTATTAAGAGGGATTAAACGGGATTTGACTGCATAGTTAGTTGTTTGCTTGTTTGTGTTTTTTCTTAGATTGTTAAATTCAGTTCCCACTTTTTCGATAGTTGTTTCAGTTCATACGATTATTTGGGTGCTACTACGGGAAAAATTGTATTTAGTGAACAATCAAAATGCCCATAACCTTGAACGGGTTTTTTTCTTCTTATATGAAAGTACACACTACTAAAAGAACTTTTACGACAAAAAAATTGCGAATTGAAGAAAACGTGATTTTTTTAGCAAAGTTTTTCAGTGCGATGCTTTAATGTCTACGTTAAAGTAGCCTCGCCTCGTCTCGTCACTTCTCTACCTCCGGTTTTTCTCGGCGGGTGAAACTAAAGCCGAAAAAACCGGATGCTCTCGCGGGCTAACGTTAAAGGTGCTACTATCAGAAAAAATGTATTCTGTTGCAGATGGAGTGAATTCCAAAATCGAGTGAGTACAAAGCATATTGACGACTTTGGCCTGTCACATTTTTCCTGCACAGTATTTAAAAAATACAGCATGACAAACCATTACGAGACTCCACCTCAGGTTTGTCTAAACGGAGAGTTTTACAGTCAGTATTTCCTGGATTACATAACTAAAGTTTACGCTGCCATGAACAGAGACAAAAAGGCCAAATCGATGCTGTCCTTTATGCACTTTAACACTGGACACGAGCATACTGGGGTACGAATGATCAACATGGATGCCAACTTGGCAAAGTTCTTGAATAATATAGTTCAGAGCCCTGACACTCTTACTGTGATATTTTCCGACCATGGCAACAGGAATACTCAGTATAGTTATACTGACGAAGGGAGAAGAGAGACTTTTGATCCAATTCTGTTTATGATAATTCCAGACCAAGTGGCTGAAAAGCTCGGCCATCAGCGAATGACGGCCCTGGTTGAAAACCAAAAGCGTCTCTTTACGTTGCTGGACCTACATAGAGCACTCGTGTCTTTAAACCATCCTGCACTAATGAACTCCCAGAATTCCACGGCAGTAGGGATATTTTCTGTTTTACCAGCAAACCGCACATGTGCAGATTTGCAGTTGATGCCGCTGACCAGGTGCAAGTGTGAAGGGTTCGACGATTATAGTCAGGCAGAAGACAACTCAAAAAACCACAAATGGTTAGCAGAGTTTGCACTCGGGACCTTAAATGATGCCATACAGACACAACATTTAGGAGGTACATGTAATAGGGAACTTATTTAATTAAGAAACTACAACGACGAGGTCAGGGTAACGTCACTAAAAAGTAAATTTCCATTCTTCCAACTTGTCATTATTCTGCCTGTGACATTTTCCATTTTCCTGCAGATTAATTGCTAAGGGAGTGCATTCAAGTTTATATGGAAAAAGGAAAATTCGTTGTAGTGTAATCACGTCCGTTATTAAACGACTAACTAGAAAATTTCATTTCGAAGTTGGGCGGAGGAAACCAAAGAAACATACCAGACATACCCGCAAAAGTGTGATGGACTGGCAAATCTTCTTTTGTCGGGAAAAAAAATTGACGTTACAGCCTCTTATTGGTTTAGATAGCGGCCAGAAGTTATTCACTCATCTCATAGAAATCGCCAAATTGTTTTGAAGGTCAAAGAAAACGATCTTTACGCCGGGGAGAGCAAATTGTAAACATTCAATTCTCTACTTACAGTGGTGATAAAAGAAACCATGATTCGGTCTAAAAGGGTAGTAACGTGCGAACGTACCTACCTGTTATAGAGACGACTTACCCAAAAATTTAAGGGGAGAACCGGCCGAATTTTGCAAAAAGTATACTTCCGGTTGATGTGTGTAGCTCAAAATCGTCTTTCGAGTTGTTTCCGTTCGTTTTTTACAGGCGCTGGTGAAGTTGTAACCTCATCCCAAAGGTATGGCTATGGAAACTGTCAGCGCTTGGTGGGGAAATCATTTACTAATATTTTGCAACGTTACCAAGGAGGCTACATCTTGACGACAATGGATCTCCACGTGGTCCCTCCAGCTGGTTTTACGGAAGACGAAGTCTTTAAAGTTTCTTTGAAAAACTATGCAAAGCCGGAAGACAAAGTTTGGTTGACAAGTTATACTCGGCAGTCCAGATATAGCAAATTTGAGGCATGCGCAGACAAGTCAGTTGACGTTAGAATTTGCGCATGCGCTATTGATCAAACTAATGTTGCTGAATCAGTCAGCAATGGGGTTCCAAGTAAAATGTTTGGTTCGGAGACCGTTGTAAAAGACCTCCACTTAGGATGTCTTTTATTTCTGAGAAGGGATCACGGATCAACCTCTTTAGCGTTGGAAGTAGCAAACGTATGCTACAATAGCACTTACAAATTTAAACTGGACGGTGGAGGATCAGAGAGACTGTTTTCTAAAACCCTTCCCATAAATGTTGAATTGCTACCCAGGACATTTTATTTTCTCACATCCATTACGAAGTATGCGTCGAAATTCACCTATCAATTACATTTTACAGTAAGTTTAGAAGTTAAAAATGACAATTCAGAAGATTTTATAAACTTAGGAGAACATGACATGTCTGAGTAACTAACAAGAACAATAAATCAGACTATTTTTCAATAAGTTTAATCATCGTACGGCATAAAAGTAGCCTTTTAGAGTGATTTTACTTAACCAGTGAAGCATGTTGTAGAATACTACCCACTATTATGCGCCAATTCCATTGTATTCTTTTGTTTACCTCTTGTTATTTTGCAGTATTTTTTAGTATCTGTTTCACGGTTCAAGTAAAATCACTTTATTTTGTTTCTTAACTATACAAAATAAGAATATTTATAAAATAGGAATCTAACATTTAGTTTTTAGAACATGATAGCTGCTGGTTCAAGCTTTCAGTTTTAAGAAGGTTTCATTGAACTCTTTGTGAACGTGTGGCGCGGGGCCGTGTTTTTAAAGGAAGAAAAGATTGAACACGAAAGTGACGAAGATTCGTTGAAAGGGACAACAGAACCTACAACCGTAAGGCCGATAGTTTCTCTATTTCCTTCCTACAACTCCTCAAGTGACGCGCTTCAAGTTGAAAAAAAAAAAAAAAAAAAAAAAAACCGATTATCGACGGAGTGCAAGCTTGGAAGTAAGAAACGCTCAAAACGTTTCTTAGCTAAGCTTCTTTTTTATTTTCTTAAGCTCAGTTCTGCCTCATTATTGCTTGTGCTTCGGCTCCAGCACCAACACAACCCTATCATTACTAGACAAACTGACCCGTATAGTTAACGTTTGCATGTCTTGTTGTGAAAACAATGGACGGTTTTCTGCGGGAATGTACCACATGTTACTGAACAAAGCAAACTCGCCGGTCCTACAGGAATAATTTCAGGCACAGGTACGTTCTTTCTTGTCTTATTTGTTTAAATGAATTTAAATTTTTAAAATTCCTTCTTCAACGTCGTTTTTTAACATGCGTAGGTTTCTTAATGTGATATATGCTGACCGTGGCAATCCAAATACACAGTTCAGTTATACCCAGGACTGAAGAGGCCCTTATGGAGTTATAAGAATTCATGACGGAGCTGCAGACAAGCTTGGCCAGTAAAGAGTCAGCTGGCAAGAATGGTGGCACTGGTTGAAAAGCGCCTCTGCGTAAAACGGAAGTTTTAGTTTCTCGTTATCTTTCTTCACTTAACAGAAAACAATCTTTTGACTTCTTTCTTGATGTCGTGTTTTAACAGCGCATACGCAAGTGGGTTAACGGCTGAGTTCGTGATAAACAGAAGGCAAAAAGCATATTCAGTGTGCATAGTTTTCTGGAAAGTACTCAAATATGTTCGAAGATCTAAGAAAGAGTCTGTGGCGTAACAGATCACATTAACAAATACCACGACTCCCATAAATCTCGCAGAGGAAATTTCTACTCCTTGTTTACGTTTCTTGAGAGTCATCGGATGATTAAACTGTAACTGAAGGGCAAGGGTCGCCATCATTTTGGTTTGTTTATACGCGATGTAAAACATTTGCATAGTGGCAAGAAGCAGGAATATACACGGCAGTAGCTGAAACACGAACACCCTTGAAATTTTAAAAGTAATGAATATATCTTCAGAAGCAAGCTGTTTGACAATGACAGCGATAAGAAAATAGAGCACTGCGGGAAAAAGCCAGCCGAGGACCACCATAGCAACGATGCGTCGTGACGTCATGATAGGAACATACTTGAAGGGCATCACTATGGCAACGTAACGGTCAACAGTCATGACGCACAAGTTCGTCAACGAAGCGAAAGCGAAGTAAGCGGCGAAGATCTGTCGGAGTTCTCGATCACATGGCAGGTAGAATTCGCAAGCGAAAAATGTTGGGAAATAAGTTAAGCCAAAGCAGAAATCAGCAATAGCCAGGGGCATGATAAAAAGATTTACTTGTGTTTGGAGACGTCGGTTGGTGGCGATGAGATAAATAACAAGCGTATTTCCTGAAACTGCTGCGACGTTTAAAATCCAGCCTGGCACCCAGACCCAAGGTAAAAGATCGGCTGAAAACGTCGCTAGATCGTCTGGAGGCATAATCTATCCTGTAGACGCCGCCTGTTTTGGCTTCAGATTCGATTCAGATTCAGAATTGTAGCACCACCAAATTTCACTTCAGTTCCTTATATCTTGCTCAGAAGAGCCAACGCAGCAATAAACTAAGAAGGTTTATTACGTCATCTTGGTAACACCAATTCTCGTGACGTTCACATTTGTACTCCATATATCATTTTCTTACGCAACTGCTAAACAACCTTTTGCTTCCTGTCGATTGTAGATATTCTTTATGGGTTTGCGTGGCTTATAAAATAACTTACCGTGCTAAATTGTCGTGAACAGCTGTCTAATCAATTGGTTTGAGGTTTTCGCTTTTAGATGCAGCTCACTAATCCTAACTTACACTAGGTAGATGGTATTAACTTCAATAAAGTTTTGTTCATGAATAGAAGCCCCACGTCTTAGACTACGAGCAGTCTCTCTTTTTTCTTGGTCCGTCGAGCAAAACGCCCGAGACACGCAAATGACCACGCTCGTGACTGAAGGCGCGAGACAAGCGGGCTGCCGCCCTCGTTTCTCTCGTCTCGCGGCTTGGCCGCTCAACCCTCGCGCGGGAGTGCACTCCCCTTACTAAATCTGAAGAAAAAGAGACTGCTCGCAGTCTACCACATTTAGGCTTAGTTTTCTTTTGGAGAAAAATCCTTGTACATATAATTCATTATAAAGTCAGTTAATTTTAACTGCATATGGTTCGTACAACTACCGACAAACAAAATTCAAGAACAAATTACAGTTTTCAAGGACTAAGACATATTTATTAAATCAGCACTCTTTAAAACCCTTATGAACTCTTTATTGGCCAAAACACTCAATGAGTCATAGATTTTTACTTCTTCAGCCATGGTTGATATCATCATTTTATATATGTTGCAGTTAATTTTTTATTTCAGTTAATTCTTATAATTATTTCCTTTGCTTCAAATTCATTTGCATTCATTACCATACCCAAAAACAATGGAAAAATAAAAATTAACTGCGATAAAAAATATATTAGAACATATACCCTGCGAGCATAGGCCCTTCGATCTTCCTAGATAGAAAGATCGAAGGGCCTCTACTCGCAGGGTACATTTTATAAAACTTTCTATAACAAAACCTTGCACAATGGCACGTGTCACTGTGATGACTTGCAGTTACATCTGAAGTACAGAAATAGCACTTGAAGTAAAGAAACAGAAATAATATATTGTTCATGCACAAAGATGTTTTTATGCAAGTGACCAGTGATCCATCCAGAAACTGGCAGGGACTCACACAGCCAAAAACCTGTGAGTCCCGCGGACGTTAGTGTCACTAGTGTGAATCCCATACTCAGGAGTTTGAGTCCCACACGGTCCTACACCCGTAGTGTATGAGTAACACCGTTATATGTCAAAAGAGGTTTTTATTATTGGCATATAGTCACTTTCAGTCTATGAGATACAAATGAAATTATAAATAATTTTGTACAGGGAGCATCCTCGGAGACCCAGGGGCAGTCAGTCGGGCTGGGAGAAAAGGCGTGGAAAAGTTTTCAAGCATGGGCGGAAGAGCCCCTGGGTACCGACTCTCAACAGACCATTTCCAAACGGTCAAGCGAATGCTGGCTCCCGATTGGGCATAAATCTTCGAGGATGTACAGGGAGCAATCTCAAAATCTATTTCTTAAATTTGAGCTCATAGATCCGCCTGTCCTTTCCTTTACGCAATTTTTCCAGTGCACGATCAAAATTAAAGTGAGCTCTCTCAGGACCAAGTTTTACTCTGAGTAACTTTCATTTTAATAGCCGGACCATCTGAAGCAAATATTTAAGCTGCCACACTCTATCTTTGTCGAATCGTATGTTAAAGCCTTCCAGTACAAAGTAGTTAACTCAATTCTTTACACAAATACACAAGGTGTATAAAATAGGTTTTAGAACAAATGATTTATGTACTTTCTGTGACAATCAATGCAACCTGAATCATTAACCCATTTGTTCTATCCGAGCAGTGGCACTGCTCACGTTCTAAACAGTTTCGGATTGAATTTGAATTATATTGGTGCCAGTTATTTCGAATCAACGACTTCGTCTCTGCTTAGAAAATGTGCTCTTTGGAATTTTGACGGAAAATGCTTGCCCTTTAATTCAATTGCTGAACAAATTTTTTAATTATTGGAGAACTCTATTTGTGGGACATTAGGAGTAAACAAATCCTTCCAAACATTTATAGATTTAGGGCGAAGATCATCGCTAAAAATGAGCAACAAAGAATTCATTAAAAGGAAGTGGATACCGACTCCTTACTTAAGTTAAATGTCTTAACACCGTATTATTTCATTGCCCTGTTGTACTTTTTTCTAATTTTTTTTAGCTGTAATAAGTTAACTATTAATTTTGCTTTACTCTGTTATTGTCTATGGTTAAAATGCTTTTTTGTAGTATTGTAAACAGTGTAATCATCTAATGTGCTTATCAATAAAAATATTTTTTGGAAAAAGTTTTACTCTGATTAGCTATGTCGTCAAGCCCCAAATCATGGAGAAGTTCCAATAGACACAGCCACTGTAGGCACTTTAAAAGCATCAGGACGGCTTTATTCTGCTTTGTTTCGCCTTTTCTTCGGGCTTCCTCGAATGAGGCCTTGGAAGGCCACCTTGCGTTCCAGGAGACCAACATGTCCAGTGAGCATGGTGTTTTGAAAATTTCGGCACTGGGCTTCCTTGCTCGTTGCGTTAGATTTCCTAGTCTCCGTGCAAACTCGGCAGTACATATAATTGCCATTTTTCTCGTAACCCAGCCAAGAATGCTTTTTGAGCCACAGCTTTCTTTCCTTGGATTTAGCTTGTGCTGTCGTTGTCTCATCATCTTTTTCAATTGCAGTTGCTGGTTCTTGTCCTTCTTGTTCTTGACGTTGACTCTCAAATGAGAGCTGTGTTTGTCCCTCCAGGTGCATAACTTTTTCTTCATTCCACCGAAGAAAAATTAAATTTTAGTGCAATCAATTTGAATAACTCGCGTGCAAGCAACAAAACAACAGGACAAGAGAGAAAACACGTATGACGAGTCGAACAAACACTACTGTAACCACTGACCATGAACAGTGAACCTGGATTGTGTTCCCTGCACGATCACACACTACTTACTTGGTTAAATATTGCAAAGTTTTTCGCAAATAGAGAGGAAAAGACATCAGTCGTGATCGAATAGAGAAACGGTAATTTTTTGCGTCCAAAGGGACGCATGCGGGACTAAATTTGCGCGTCTTTTCGAAAATTTATGAGTCTGAGAAGCGGGACGCTCACTGGTAAATGGACCCTTAAGTTTACAGGTTCTTACACTAAGGATGAGCCAAATTTTTCTCGCCAAAATAATCTTATTTCAAAGCCAGTGTGGCGTAAACAAATTGGTGAACTTCAAGAGCTTTTCAAGACCTAATAAAGCAATCAAGTACTGGTAAAACCAATAGAACTAAGCAAGAACCAGGGCCAAGATGTTTCAAGTTTAATTTCTAGCACTTATCTTGAACCCATACACATAAGCTGTTGGAAAATTTACCAATGGCAATAAAATTAAAGGCCAAAGGAAAGCATTTTCTCCTGAATAGTTACACTTCACTGACATCTATACCATTACATTTGCTACCTGCTAGTTGCCTTTTCTATAGTTGCTAGATGATAAAATTTATGTGAATATGTTGTTCGTAAAATTCATTCTCAGGTGTTTAATAAGGGTGAGCTAACCCTAGCAAAAAGCTGACCCTTATAAATTAACTTTTGGTTTAACCTGAGAAAGAATTTTGCTTGCATGCAGCAAATACAGCTGTACACACCAGTTGTTGTTACTGTTGTAGATTTTAATTTCGAGTAAGCAGTATCCCATATCTGTGTTCAATCAAGATTTTCATACATAATAAATCAGCGCAAACTGCATGCAAATTATTTTAGAGACACACTTTCAATTTTGACCCACTTTTAGCCTTTTTATGGGTTTGTTCTGTAAACGGTCATAATTCGGCCCATGGATCACACAGGAGAGACGTAACACACATTTCATTTAAGGTAACCTGTTTATTATTGAAATCCTTTCACTTTTTAAATTTCGAATGTTATGCAACAATGCCGATATTGGCCGATGCTCATATTTCGAGCTTGGGCCACCTGTGTTTCCAAGCGCGAAAATCACTCTACATTTAACGCATTCTGATTGGTCGAATCTCGTGACGCACACCGCCTGCTACTAAGCCCCCCCTGGAGGAGCTTATTTATTTCAAGCCCATCTGAGGGGTTGGGAGGAGGGGTGACTCTTAATAGAGACGGGGGGCTTATTTGAGAGGGGGGATTATTCAATTTACAAAAGGCGATGGTATCAGTTCTCCATAAAGAACTAGAATACAAAGTGGAACAGCGGCGGGGGGAGGGGGCCTAATAGAGGACTAGCAGTAATTTTTAATTGGTTCTTAAAACAATAGCCAACAGAAGAAGTGGCTGTTTGGCAGCTCCGACGTTCGTGGGGAGCGAACGCGTGACGAAGCCTTTCGTCTTACAAGACCATTGAGGTGTGCTTGCACAGCGTTGATGAAAAAAGTGTTTTACTTTGACTATCTCTACCTTGTGAAAGCGTACAGTGAAAAATGCGGCGGAATCGCAGGTATTGTGTAAGTAACTAGCCTGTTTATTATTTTATTATACTTGTAAATAATGAAACCCCCTTGCTTGGCAATAGCGAAAGGGTTGTTGTACGCAATGTTGTACAGGGCGCCAAGGGCCGACGCGTGGACAGAAAAGAACTCTTATTTTACTCTCCGCAGGGAAAACTCGACGCTGCGTTCGCTGTTGCCATTTGTCAGCTTTAGCGGTTTCAGTGACTTCTGTCTTCCCAGCCGTTCGATGAAATTAAGCTTACAGTATCTTCCGCATAGTATTTCATCATAGCCGTTTTCGTTTTTGTTTACGCATAAGCCTGTATGGCTGGGATGTATGCCCTATCCTTTTATTTTGAGCTATGAAAAATTCGTTCGACACATGTACGTGGGATCACATTTTTAGTTTGGACGGAAAAAGTTTTGTTACTTGTTTGACGGTCAATCAACACGGAAGCGACTTTGTGAGCGAAGCATGACATACAGGAATTTTCTTTTGGAAAGTTGTTGGCATTTTGGAGAATACTAGAGACTGAGAAACGGAATGAAAGGTTATTTGGTCGCAGTACATACTGGCCAGCCTGCACTGCATACGCATTGTCCGTCACAGTCGAATGTAGAGTGTCTACGACGCTGGCTATAGTTAGCTTACGCTTCAAGTTAAAGATGTCAAAGAAAATGCTACCGACTGCTTCTGAAGTCAATTATAATGTCATTATTAAAAACGCCGTGGACATATGCCCGGTAACCGGGAAGGGTCTTAAAAATTTTAAATACCCGGCATTTAGACTGAAATTTTCTAGAATTTCTGCACCGTATTCTATCTTCACTTAGAATAACCAAGCGATCAGGCAAACAAAACTGAAACTGGCTTCGCCAGCTGAGTGGTTGTGGTTTCTTGGGCATAGAGTAGAGTGGACGCTGTTTCGAAACTTAGAAAAATTTCGTGAGTAGCAGCGCGTGACTCACGGGCACGATTTCGCAAAGGCTAAATACCCGAAAGTCTCAAGTTAAAAAGCCTTCTCTTCAGCTTCAACTCCAACTTCAACTTTAATCTAATCTGGGCGGAACAGTCACACTGAAAAATTTATATTCGAGCTTTCGGTCGATTAAACTGAATTGGAAAGACTTGTTCCGCCTTGTTAGCTAATTAGATGCAAAGCGGGGTTTGGTTCAATTTGCATAATACAATTGCAGTCGTTATTCATTGTTTAAAAGAGTTTTTCGCATCACGAATACACATGGTGGAGTGCAAACTTATTTTTTGTTGCTCCCGCAGGGATTTCGCTCAGAGGGCGAAATCCTGAGGAGGCACTCTAGTAACTCGCGCGTATATTTTAGGAAAGTACATACAGTTGAAATATACAGTCAGTATGCCAGAAAAAATCTCGATTTGCTTGAACAGGGGCCGCGAGGAATCGGTTAAGGTAATGATGACGTTTCTATGGTTTGCGCCCGCAAGTAAGAAATGGTTAGGATGACGTAAAGACAGAAAACCCCTATGGACCGCTTAGGTAGATTTTGTTACATTTATTGTGCAGTCATACTTCGATACTCTTTTGCCTTACGTGTTATCAGTGACATTCTGTGGAGAAATTGTTTTGAAAGTTATGGGCCAAAAGACACTCGTTACAAGCGCAGATAAAGTTATAAAGTGCGTATATAAATAAACACTTGGAGAGTTTGCCAGACACGAGTTCACAAATCTTTGATTGGAAACCTTGCCAGACACTTTTTCTCTCTCTTTGACCGGAATAAGACTCAGCCCCAAACAAGCAAGACGAGTGAACAACGGTTAGCTTATCACCAGCAGAACGATGGACGATTAGAGAAATTCTGTGCTGACTTATTCCCTGCTCACAGATGTCCTTCCGCTATAAAGTTTAAAATAAGACTAGAATGTGCGAGCGTGCCTTGATAAAATGTCGTTTTAATTTTTAAGGCTTACTTTCCGGCAAATAAAATGAACTGAATGTAAAAAGTGAAAGAGAAATAGCAAAAAACTCAACTTCTAATTAAATATTTTCTTATGGTTTAGAATAAACTATTCTCGAAACTGAGAATGTTTTGATCAAAGCTGTGTAAATCGAACTGAAACTGTGCATGGAACCTTGCGTTTCCTGTAATATATCAAACATGAGACGCAGTGTTTCATGTAATATATCAAACATGAGATGCAGTGTTTCATCACCAGATGAAACACCGAGAAGAGAGTTGAAAATACGACGCGCGGCGGAGTATTTTTGACGAACTTCGAGGTGTTTCATCTGGTGATGAAACACTGTGTCGAATGTTTGATATTTCTTCTCAAACAAAATCATTTTTGAAGGAGAAATTAAGGATGCAAATACTAAGCAGTGTTTCATCCGATTTCCAAACACTCATTAAACATTAATTTCCTTTGTATTTTCTTAATGAATTATTAATGAGTTTGAGAACACCAGATGAAACACCGAGAAGAGAGTTGAAAATACGACGCGTAGCGGAGTATTTTTGACGAACTTCGAGGTGTTTCATCTGGTGATGAAACACTGTGTCGAATGTTTGATATTTCTTCTCAAACAAAATCATTTTTGAAGGAGAAATTAAGGATGCAAAAATGAGCAGTGTTTCATCCGATATCCAAACACTCATTAAACATTAATTTCCTTTGAATTTTCTTTATGAATTATTAATGAGTTTGAGAAGTATTTATCTTACCTGTTGTATGGAATATGTGTGAAAATCTTCATTATGAATCGGTATATTTCAAAGAGCTACAATGAGCAAGAATACTATTGACCGACAATATACAGAGCGGGGGCAACTGTAGTGTCAACTATTACTAGTATATATAATCTGCTTCAAACCAAACAAAGCTACCAATGGTAGCAGAATAAGAAACTATAAAATAACTAAGATAGTACGCGCGTTCTGATTGGCCAAGAGGAGTGCTTTCATGAGAGTATGTAAACACGGGGTGCGTTCCTTTGGGATGATCTGCATCAGGATCAGTGATGCGAGATCACTCGGATCATGGTAGATCAAATGAACCGAAGAATCGTTGCTCATAGTGGATTCATCGGTTCATTTGATCTACCATGATCCGAGTGATCTCGGATCACTGATCCTGATCCGGATCATCCCAAAGGAACGCACCCATGGTTTTGGCGTCAAGATGTCTTGCTTTTCGTGCGCTAATCACGCAAGCACGAATTTGAAAAAGTTTTCAAGTTCAAAACTCGACAAGTTTATTTTATTTACCCATTCCTTCGTCGCGGAAACTTGGAAAATCGTCACAAAAAAGGTGTCAATTTTTTTGTCGCTTAAGCTGACATTTTAAGCGAGAAAAATCAGTATTTTAGAAAGCATCTTTTTGCAAAACAAGAACTGATTACGCGTGCAAGACTTCGTGGACAAGACTTTGCGACTGGTGAGAATCTCTCGTTTAAGGTGGCTGAACACTGTTTTGGCAGTTTGTGAGTATATGTCATTTGCCAAATCATGGCAAGAGAAAGGTTGCAGCTCACAAGCTGAAACTTGGCAAGTGAAAAATATACTGATAAAAAATTTTGATTGATAGGGAAAATTTGACGTTTTCTTAGTTTCCATGGAAACATGAACGATTGAATTTAACCTTAAAATTTCACTTTTGCTCAGTTTACATAAAATTCGCTCATTAGATTTTCCTATAAACTTGCACACAGCTTACTATAATTAATCATTACCATTTGAATCTTATTTGACCAAATTTTAACAGACGGGTTTTTAGATAATCAACAATAATATATAGATTTAGCCAGGGCTAAAAGCGAGGCTCCCATTAATACATTCAAGTTATAATTTAAATCAAACAATAAACTTGTATTCCACAATGCAGTTAACTTTAGAGCACATAGCACATTCATGTGACTTTTGAAGGAAAGGCTAAGTGATTTTAGAGAAAAATAATTTGCAAACAGCCCAAGAACAAAATCTTACATCGAGTTGATAGCCACATATGTACACCCAAAAAATAGAAATCATCTTCGATCACATTTAAGAGCCATAATGGCTCTTGATCACCGTAAGGTTAATTAGGCCTGGAAAAAAAATCAGGCCGAATTTTTTTGCGTTCGACAAGTTTACTTTACAAAATCTTGCCAACAAATCTGGGTGCGTGTAAACCAACCTTTTACACCATTTATACATCACATCTGAGGTGAAACAGTACTATGAGGTACTGTTTTTATCATACAGACCTCGGACAGAATGCAGTATTTCACAATTTTGCGACTCAAATTGCACTCATTCAATGTTCAGGACGATTGAAGCACTCGTAGGCTTTAGCTAAACCTTTAAAAAAATTTCCAAAATCACATATGCGGCCAGCCGGTTCTCACTTTTGCAGTGCGAGCTGTAGCGAGTGTTTGAACGAACATACTAGAGTTTAGCTCCAACGTAATAAAGAAATTATTATGTTTATTTTCTATTTAATGGTTTTATCGATGTGTAATCTTTAAAAGCGTTTGATACGCGCGGCATTTTGAGTACTCCTGCAAGCGATGTTCACTGAACGACTGAAAACAAACGGCACAGCGATTAAAATTACAAGAGAGACTACCAACAATCAATAAAAGAAATATAATTTGGTGAAACATATACAGAGACAACATTTTTCATTCACGAAGACAAGTATTAAAGTGTCTCTAAAAATCCTGAGTCTTCAAGCTTAAAGCTTAAGTTTATGTCTTAAGCCGGCTTCCCGGTATTTACTTTTTTCAAAGATGAACTCGAGGCAAGAAAATAGCTCAAAGCTTTCTTTTACAGCCAGAATTATAACTAAATGTTCTTTGGAACGTTTTCTTTCTATTTGCAGTCTAAAATGTCTAAAGGCTTTTTAATTATAAAGGCTTTTTAAAGTTCTGTAAGCTTATATCAAACCTGATTCTTGGTCAGATCAAATTGTCTCAAATCTTACAAACGTGTACAAACTACATAGCCGCATAAACTACGCTCGACTTCATTAAATTAGATATAAAAAAACAAACAACAAACACAATAATTACTGAGGCTTACCATTCGAGATGCAGCTCCTGAAAGGTATCAACTAAGGCCAGTATCGCTTCAGACTTTTCAACCCTTACGCATCAAGCAAGGTGAAAAACGAAAACGATACCATCCGAAATCGGATTTCCGACTTTTACAAGTGATGTATTAATTTCTCAACCAAAAACCAACTAGCCATGAATAACAGAAGACTCCTGATAGCAGCTGAATTTCATTTTGTGCATCCAGTGGAAGAAGACAGTTACAAACATCACAAGTTGACACAAAACTCTGTCAGCTTCAGCTGTCAAAGTAAACAAGATTCAAGATGCTGCATAAATTTTCCGCATGAGCTCACCTGTCAAATGTTGACCAATCAGAGCATAAAAATTGGACGTAGAGCGTGACCAACGCGTGACCATGGTGAGCAAAGTCAAAAGCAACTGTCTTCCCTGCCTGTAATAGCTGGCTGAATTTTCGCGTCCGAGGTCAGTTTTAAATCAAAATTTTAATTGTGCGGCACAAAAACAAAGCATATTTCATATGAATTAAAAAAAATCAAACTTGAGCCTGCGATCATTTGAAAACTAGTAACTTGTCAGCGGATAACTTCAAAAAAATACTTGACCTCGATGGGTCAACACCTGAGCCCGCGATACGGTCAAGTGATACTGGTCAGCGAATACCCTGTTTTGACAGCTGTCAACTGATCACAACATTGATGTCCAATGGATGTGTGCATTATCAGTTTTCCTGTACTCTCAAGCTAGCTAGAAAGTATGAGATTGAACATTGATCGCGATCTAGTAAAACAACTGGTAAGCGGACAGCTTCCAAATAAATCAAGTCACCTTGATGAGTTGATACATGAGCCCTCGATTTGGCAATCTGATACTGGTCAGTGGCTATCCTGTTTTGACAGCTGTCAATTGACCATATTGTGAATGGCCAATATAAAAGATGTGGATTTGCCAAGACATGCCTGAGACACCCCTCCCTTCCTTTTGATAGTCTCCCCTACCCTACCCGTACAATCTGTAGACGCGTACGTACGTACGTACGCTGGGTCAGTCACGCGACAACCAAACGCAAAGAGGTTGACCATATTCTATGAGTATGGGGCTCTGTCCCACGCGCGCTTCGCGCGCGAGGGAGCCCCGCTATAATTGTACTGTAATTATTAAATGTGTCACAAAATTCGTCTGTTCAAGTTCCATTGTAAAGTTCTCATTATTTAAAATACGATAAAAGTAACAATTCCGCCAAATATCACAAAATTTTAACTTGCTTTTTTCGCCGCCATTTTTGTTTGTCTAATTTTAACCACGCGCTACCGCTGTCCACCCGCAAAAAGTGGCTGCACACAGTTTTGCGGGCTGTCAGCGGTAACTCGCGTGACGGCGCGTGTTACCTACCGTTTTTAATTAGACAAACAACCATGGCGGCGAAAAAGCAATGGTACACAGAAGACGATTTCTCAAAATCTTCTCATTAACATATTTTGATATTTTGCAGACGTTTTGCTTTTAGCGTATTCTAAATAATGAAAACTTGAAAATGGAAGTTGAACAGACGAATTTTGTGACACATGCAATAATTACAGTAGAATTCCAGCCGATTTTTTGAAAACCAACCAAACGAAATTTTCAGTCATTTCAGTGAAAAAGCGTCAAAAGGCACGTTCCTTAAGCCTGACAAGCCCCAAAATCATGGTAACGAAGGAAAAGGAAAGGAGAAAAAGAAAGAGCGAGAAGAAGGAAAGGAGGAGGAGGAAAAAAAGCAATGGTTGCAGTCAACTGTTGGACGCATATGGTCTGTTTGGCGATAACGTTATCAAAAATCCGGCTAGAATTATATTATTGATTATCTAAAAACACGTCGGTTAAAATTTGGCCAAACAAGAACCCCATAAATGGAGGTACATTGGTCTGCTTGCTTGCGTGACAGTTTGCTTCCCTGACATGACATGACAGCAAAGCAGAGGCTATCGGTCCAGACTGATACTTTTTGCCTATTACTTTTTCGGTCGATTCGGTCCTCCAACTTTTGTGTATTAAAAATTTAATCCTCTTTTTCCCCGTATTTTCCAGATCTTGGATAGAGTAGATAGCGTTATTTAAGTTCATGGAACGTCTTCACAACCGTGGCATAAAGAGCCATAAATGTGAAATGATCCAGAGAAATATTTGCATGAATGCATGCCTCACGCATGATTGGCTTTCTGCTAGAACGTGAGTTCAATCACGCCAAAAGAGAAAAATGTAAAAAAAAATAAAAACACTACTTATCCTCGAATCGTTTCTGTTTGTCCTCTTCCAAAGGACTTGAAGGAAGAAATTATTTGCAAAGACCCGAAAGCTGAAGCTAAAGTTTGAATTCTTGCGTGCATTATTTGTTTTGATTTGATTACATCACCCGCAAATCTTTGATACGGCAACGCCGAACACCAGTAATTATTCAAGTTGAATGTACAAGGATCCGGATTCAATTCACTCAGTTTCCTAGCCTTAACCATTGAACTTAAGAGTAACTTACTGTTTGGTGTTCCCATTTAATTTTTTTTGTATTTGTTTATTATCGATACAGCATATCAAAGGGCTCGAGTGCGATCCTTTTATAGTAATAACATACATGCTGTTGTTTTCAACAACACACAAAAATTTCAGTTGAACTTTTCCATACAGCATCTGTGTTGTTTTTTTCTATACAGCAGCTCACAATACAATTTTCAGTCAACTGGAATCATAGTTTGCTCATCATTTATGCTCACAGATGGTTCATAAAGTTTGCTCATTTCATTACAAGTCTTACATTTCTCTTTGAGTTCACGGACCGGTCCGTCCGAAAAACGCTCACAATCATCTTTCAGTTTGGACCTACCGTGAAAGGTGTATGGATGTGTATGAGGAGTGAGCATTGCCGTGGTCCAGTTTCCAAACATGAATTTCCCTCTTCAACTTGATTCAAACGCGACCGATCGTCCCTTCGTAATATAAAGTGATATAGACTCAAGTCACAGTCCTCTATTTTCCCGTAAGATCAAGGAGATCGAGCGCTTTGTGTTACGGGCTGCCCTCTTGCATGAGTGTCAAAACTATAATCCCCGACGCCCGCCCCCTCGGTACATTTGAAAATCAAGATACCCGTGACGGTAAGACACGATATATCTAAACGATCTCACGAAAAAATACTGACATGCGTTTCAATCCGGGCTCTTTTACGGTAGTGACAGAAAGTACTGAGGGGACGGGAGACAAGTGAAAGGAGCTTTTTACAAGAGACTTGCCATGCAATCAATTTTTCCTGTTTTTTAGGAGATAAGATAGGACTAAGAACTTCAGACAAGAATATTATTTGTGTTCCCTTACCACGATTTCTACCTGAAATTACCCACCTCTTTCCCTCAAAAATCAGAAGATTAGCAGCAACGCAGGGGAGGGGGGACGGGAAACCCTGATCCGTCCACCATTTTGTCTTTTTCCTGCACAGACGAGGCGGCCTCCATTTTTGGATTGGGCTTTGCCCGAAGGGCAGCCGAATAATAAGTTTCAAATGGTAATGATTAATTATAGTAAGCTTTGTGCTAGTTTATAGGAAAATCTAATTATGTAAACTGAGCAAAAGTGAAATTTTTAGGTTAAATTCAATCGTTCACGTTGCCATGGAAACTACGAAAACATCAAATTTTACCTGTCACTCGAAATCTTTCATCAGTATATTTTTCACTTGCCAAGTTTCAGCTTGTGAGCTGCAACGTTTCTCTGCCATGATTTGGCAAATGACATACGCTCGCAAACTGCCAAAACTGTGTTCAGCCACCTTAATCAAAGCCATAATAGAGAGAAAAGTTATTTTATAAAAGCAATAGAAAACTTTTTTCTTGTGTTTGCATAGCCTGATATAAACACTCGAGGCGTTGGGAGAATTCTCAACAGTTACGCAAACCCTCGACTTCGTCTCGGGTTTGTATAACTGTCTCGAATTCTCCCAACCCCTCTCGTGTTTAGGCTATACAAACACGGAAAACGTTTTCTGTTGCTTAAATAATGTGGTAGTAGAATTTCAATAAGTACTCAAAAGATCATAGCACACGTATGGCAGAGTATACGCCTCTACAGTGGAGGTGGTTTCTCAAGAGCACCTCCTGGTTAACTGGGTTTCATGGTAAAATATTTTTAAAAGCCAGCGAGAAAATAAACTTAAATGAACAATCCTGAATTTTGTGGCAGTTTTTCAAATTCTTCACGGGTTGATATTCAACTGTGAAGATTGACTTATTCAGCATTTTGACTGAGGGGAAAAATGTGTTCCATTTAAGCGAATTTCCCGCTAAATCGAAAAACTCTAAACGATGAGAATAATTAATATTTACGGGAAGCATCAGCTTAGGGTTGATGCTTGTCTAAATCATGAACTAGGACTAGGGACTTAGGCTAGCCTTTGCACAGCTGACAACTTTAGAACCAGTGTTAGGTTTCGCGTCCATTTGTTCTTACATATGTCAAGTCATATATATATAGATTGGTAGGGAAACTCAAGGTATAGTTCTCATATGCACTCAAGGCGAGTACTTTGGAGCATAGCAGTCGGATAAACTTAGCAAATCTTTCCCTCCCACCAGCCCTATCTATTTTTGTTATGCTTTAAGGCAGCCCTTGTATTTTGTTTAACAGAATTGTAGTGTCTTGTCTAGTTAACAAATCGACAACAATTTTCCATGGTCTACACTCTTATAGACCATAGAAATGACGTCATAAAATGTTCAAAACTCAAGTGGAACCACGAGCCGCAGGTGAGTGGTTTCACTGCAAAGTTTTGAACATTTTATCGCGTCATTTCTATGGTCTAGAAGAGTGTAGACCATGGAAAACTGTGGTGGATTTGTTTTTTACGATAACATTTATTTTTAGTTTCCTGCGAAGTTTCTCGGAAAATCACGCATGACATGTTTTCGGACTGTCATTAAAGCGCTACGCCTCTGTTGGATAGGCAGACTTTTAAGGTGGCTCCGTAATGAATACAAGAGCATTTAGCTGTGACAAATTTTCCGTCATAACTTTTTCGATTTTAACGCGATGGCTGCGAAACTTTGCAAAGAACAACAGATATCATTCGGCAATAATGCGAAATATTCCGATTTCATTGATGGTAAATATTTCTTGAGAAATTTGCGCTTAAAAGGACCCTAATGTTCAAAGAAAATCGGGTCTAGTAAAAAATTTTGCTGATATTTTTTACTGAAATTTCTGGTATCGGCTTTAATTGATATAATAAATATGCCAGAGGAATTTTAGAAAAATCGTTGGAGCAGAAGTCCGTAACTAAAAGTCGCTCAAAATTCAGCTGTAAAATTGTTTTGAAATTTCAAAAATAAGTTACTATCAGGAAGAAGGAGACACCAGTTTCAATTTTCGGGACAAGTAAATTCAGTGTTTGCTAATTCTGAAAACAGAAGCCGATTTCCTATCGTGTTATTCTTTAGAAGGTACTTTTCAGTTTTAGAAGCACTATAAATTGCTCCAAACTTTGCCCTGACGTCGAATAAATTGTTCCTCGACATTTTTAAAATATCCCTTAGCAGTTTTGGTTCAAACTCCTGCTACATACATTTTGATGTATTGCAATGCATCCTCAACGGCTTTTCCTGCTGCACGTTGTTTCCAATTCAGGCATGGTCATCATTGTCGTTCGTCCCCCCTGGGTGAGGTGCGAATTCCTCGCAGAACTGCCGCTCGTGCTCATTTTGTAGTCATAAACAAAGGTGCTGGACAGTTCTATCTGAGCTCTGATAAGAGGTAGCGTCCAATCTCAATACTTTTTTCCTAAGTTAGAAGCAACAAACAGCAGTAGAAGTCGCATTGCAATACATCAAAATGTATGCAGCAGGAGTTTGAGCCAAAACTGTCAAGGGATATTTTAAACTGTCGAAGAACAAGTAATTCTACTTCCGAGCAAGGTTTGGAGCAATTTATAGGGCTTCTAAAACTAAAAAGTACCTTTTAAAGAATAGCACGATAGGAAATTGGCTTTTGTTTTAAGAATTAGCAAACATTGAATTTACTTGTCCAGAAAATTCAAACTGGTGGCTCCTTCTACCTGATAGTAATTTATTCTCGAAATTCCAAAACAATTTCGCAGCTGAATTTTGAGCTACTTTTAGTTACGGACTTCTGCTCCAACGATTTTTCTGAAATTCCTCTGGCATATTTATTATATCAATTGAAGCCGATACCAGAAATTTCAGTAAAAAATATCAGCAAAATTTTTTACTAGACCCGATTTTCTTTGAACAGTAGGGTCCTTTTAAGCGCTAATTTCTCAAGAAATATTTACCATCAATGAAATCAGAATATTTCGTATCATTGCCGAAGGACATCTCTTATTCTTCGCAAAGTTTCGCAGCCATCGCGTTAAAATCGAAAAAGTTATGACGGAAAATTTGTCACAGCAAAATGCTTTGATGTTAATTACGGAGCCACCTTAAGTAATCCACATGACACTTGGACAGCAATTCCCAACTTTCACTTTGAAAAACATGGTGGACTCTTGTTTCTACTTAATTGCAACTACAGTGTCGAAAAGTTAGGTAAGAAAATTCCCTTATTTTATAGGGAACTACTTGAATACTTTCAAGAATTGCGTAGCAACTGCGAAGATCCACTACAGCGCGAATTTATATTATGGAATAATAAAGATATCAACGTTGAAAACAAGTCGGTGTTTTGGAAGTCTTGGCGTGATAAAAATGTCTTGTTTGTACAAGATCTGCTGAACAATCAAGGTAATTATCTATCCCCACAAGAATTCAGTAATAAATATAAGATCAAGGTTAATTTTCTGCAATACTACCAAATCATTACAGCCATTCCAGCGTCTCTCAAAAGTTACGCCTTCACTCATCCAGATCTCGGAAAACTGAACTCGATTTCTGGAAATGTCGACTTCCAGATATCTAAAGATGTTAGTTTAAACTTAAAGAAAACTTCGTGCAAGCAGTTTTACAAATTGTTTACAGAGAACATTAGTAGTGAACCTACTGCGGTTACAACATGGCGAAAACATTGTACTGTGGTCGCTGACAAGTGGGAGCAATGCATTGAAAACAATTATAAAATCACTCGAGATAATAAGCTAAGACAATTTTATTTTAATTGTTACACAGAATACTAGTTACTAACAAGGAACTAACACGCTTTGGGATAACTGATTGTACTATGTGTGTTATGTGTGGCGAAAACGATTCTATAGAACATACTTTCTTTGAATGTCGCTCTTTTCTGAAATTATGTGACGAATCCCTTCAGTGGTTCAATATATCTCACAAAACCAATATTAAACTCACGCCGCTTCAAGTTTTTCTCAATTTACCAACCCCAGCTTTCAATCTTTCCAATAAACGAACCAAGGATTTGTAAGTATTGTAAAGTACTTTTGTTTAATAAATAAAATTTAAAAAAAAAAAAAAATAGACGATAGAAATGACGTCATAAAATGTTCAAAACTCAAGTGGAACCACGAGCCGCAGGTGAGTGGTTTCACTACAAAGTTTTGAACATTTTATCGCGTCATTTCTATGGTCTATAAGAGTGTAGACCATGGAAAACTGTGGTGGATTTGTTTTTTACTATAACATTTATTTTTAGTTTCCTGCGAAGTTTCTCGGAAAATCACGCATGACATGTTACGTCATTTCCGTGACCTATACGGTCATAGACCATAGCTCTCGACCAATCAGCGCGCAAGGATTCGCTCAGTTATTGTAAAAACCTTTTTTACAGATATTAATAAAGGCTGTCTTAGTCCCAATCTTGCGTGTTGGTTGTATGGTTTAGTAAAATTAGAAAAGGAGACTTAATTACTTGAAGAAATTTTGGTAGTTTACATGAGTGAAGACACATTACAAGTTCAGTTTCATTAAGTACGTTTGAATGAAGCAACTTATATCGTACATTAAACAATAAACGGATTTGCAATAAAGAAAATTCAGTGGTAGAATATCAGCATCAGTTAACAAAGGGACAGCATGTTTATCTCTCTCTGCGGAAAATATAGATCTAAGTGCTCGTATGGGGCAATATTAAGGTTTGATGGATGCGCAGTAGAGTATTTGGTGGCACAAAATCAGTGCTTAAAAGTTTTGCAACAATACCAACTGATCTACTTAACTTACTTTCACCGCAAAGTGTTCGATATGATATTTCCACCCTAGAACCTCAGTCTATTAAACCCCCAAGGTATTTCACATACTCTTTACGTTCAAGGTCAACTAGTTTGTTCAGTTCATTATCATATATCACAATTTTTGATTTAAGTACTAATCCCTTCTGATAAGGTCGGAAAATAACATAATTACAATTTTTCATGTTAAGGGTTAATCTGTTCGCAGTAAGCCAGTTATATACCTTACAAAGTTCACAGTTTATAACAGTTTCAAGAGATTTAATGTCTTCATCAGCATAGTCGACATTTGTATCATCCGCAAAGAGGTTAGAAATTGAATTTATCCGAGGAGTGCTGGAACTCCAGAATACATGCATACTAGCCTCGATTAGTTTCCGAAAATAATCGGAGAGAGAGTGCTATGATTTTGAAACTTTATTTCGCAATCTCTAGCCGCTTTGAGCTAGACTCTTGGCACAGCTTGATACTTGCCGTCACCTAGACGTCCCAAAACTTGTACAACTTAGCAAAATATCACAAATAAACCTTTTAATGCACATTTTATAACCGTTCTCCTCTATGGTCCAGAGGTATGTGGAATCTATGACAAAGACAATCTTATCACCTGGAAAAAGGTATTGTTGAGAATACTCATATCTTACTTTGTAAACAGTCATTAGGAGTAAACAAACAATGCCCAAAAGTTGCCGTCAGGCATGAACTCGGTAGATTATCCTTGAATTTGACTATAAATATCAACATTTTCAAATTTTGCATCCACTTACAAGACTTGCTAGATGATTATATCGCAAAACGCTAAGATAAGCCAAGCATATCACAAAAGACAAAAATGTTATGTGATTAATATAGTTCGAGTTCCATGATTTTAAATGAAAACAACGGTGAAATTCTCATCTCTAATGTTGCTCAAAATTTGCCAAAAGCCTTGATCGACCACCAACTCTCAATTCTTGCCTCGAACAGAAAACTAAATTTTTACAATACTCTCAAGACAGATGGCCAACAGAACTGAATTTCTAGATCCAGCAATAAAAAAATCCTCTCCACAGATCTGCCATTAATGAATTCCGTCTAGGTATAATCATCATCTTCGTATTGAAACAGGGAGTTACACTGTACCTAAGACTCCCGAACATTTAAGAATTTGTTCCCTATGTCAAGCTAATGTATAGTTGAAAATGAATGTGATGTTATGTTTTCTCGCACTCTATATAAAATGATAAGCTTCGCAACAAATTTCTTAATGAAATCACTGAAAAATATAACTTTTTTAAAAGGCTTGGATGAAAGATCAAAAATTTTGTTCCTACCTAACAATATTGATCCATTTGTTTATAAATCAGTTGCTGCTTTTGTTTTTGAGATAATGAATAAAGGACACAATCATGTAATTTCAAAACCAAAAAGTGGAGGTTATAACAAACAATTATCAAATGTTATGAGCAGCGGTGTTAGCTGTGGTAGAAACAACCATTTTTTAGGGTTAATGTAACCCATAAATAAAAGTTGTTTCAACGGAAATAAAAACGGTTAACATAACCTTAATTTTTGGGTTAGTGTAACCTATAAAAATACAGTTACCTGGGATTCAAATCATAACCATTTTTTTTGGGTCACTATAACTGGTCAGTTTTTACAGTGTAGAGTGCCGGTGGGTGATGCCATGTATGTAAATGACAATACCTTAATAAATTGTTGTTGTTGAGATGCTGGTGGTGCTGCTGAATCCTGGGAAAGCGTCGCTCTAATTTTGCAAAATTTATGCGAATTATCCTCAAAATATTCTATCACGGTTTAGAATTGGTGGGTGACGAGAAACAACAGAGCTTCTTAACCAGAGGTTAGGTATCACCCGGTTTTGAGTTCATAGCCCATGTTGTGGTTTATTCACGAGCACGGTTTCTCCTCAGTCTATTCGTCTGGCCGTCCCATTTGTCTAGGGAATTTCAACATAAAGTGTCTCTTTAGCCCCCACTGAAAGTATTTCATTGACCTTCAGAGTAGCCAAGCGGCTACAAAGGGTTCAATAAACATTTAAAAACATAATAAAACAGACTGCCGGGTATTTAGCTTAGATGAAAACGTGCCCGTAAGTCACGCACTGCTTTTCACGAAATTTTTGTAAGTGTCGAAACGGCGTCGACTGTACTCTATGCCCAAGAAACCACAACCGCTGAGCTGCAAAGCCATTCTTGTTTTCCTGATAACTTGGTAATTCTAAATGAGGATAGAATACTTTGAAACGACCAGAAAAAGGGATTTTGCAGAAATTCTAAAAAAAAAAAATTCTGACTGCCGGGCATTTAGTTTTTGTGGCTTAATGCCGAAGAGGCGTGCTATCTTGTTGAGTGTGTGAGTGAGTGAGTGAGTGTAACAATAGAAACCGAGCCCAGAACGAACTCTGCCGATTTCGATCCGATATTCCCCCATCTTAGTCCTTTTTTTGTTTCGGAACGTCGTCGGTTAGCTTCGGTTGTTCGACGTTTGTTGAGGATAGCTTCGAATGGCCTCAAATGTTACTCGGAATTAGCACGTGATCACAGGAGAAATCTTCGATTTGCCATGTGCTCTCAAAGCTCCTAAGTCGTTTGACGCCGTCGACTGGAAAGTGAATTCTTTTTTCATAATGAGTTTAAACCATTTAGGTGTAGGAATCATTGTGGAGAACTTGTTAGCAAAGAATTCAGTTTCCAATTTTCCAGAAAATGTATGACTCCGTCGAAGCGCGATCGAGTGTTTAGTGCAGCTGGACATCTTTACCGTGCGGCGATTTCAAAACCTTATCAAGAGTCATTCCTCCTTCGGGCAGCGAATAATCTCTTTCAAGGAAGCCAAGATGGCCTTCGGGGAGTAAAATTCCTTTTGGGGAGCATATAATTTCTTTCGAGACAACCAAAATTCCCTTCGAGGACCGAATAGTAAACTCCTCTGGGAGGCGTTTAAACCCAACAATGGGTCAAAAATCAACTGTCTTAGGGAGACAAAAGCTTGGCAAAAATGCGAAAATGCATTTGAGATAGCTTTGTGTGGTTCTGAATGCAACGATATCATTTATAATGATTGTAAAAATGCTTAAATCGAGTAGACGCTTATGAGCCTAAAATACCTCAATGTGTGAAAAATCATAGGCATTCTCAATTATGTTAAGAAATTGAGAGCCGTCCAGAGTACCATTAAAAAAATTATACGGTCACTGAAATTTAGAAAACTAAGACAGAAGCGTAAGAAAATGCTTAACCCCCTTTTTTCTCAGTTTGTTTAGTTTAGCCCATAACACATTCATTGAACGATGTCATAATTGTTGGTCAAAATTGTGAAGTGTATCAAAGGGTAGGGAAATCTGTCATTTCGGTCGGTAATAAGGCCCAATAGGACTAAAAGATAAATTTTTTGGCCGCTGTGAAAGAGTCGAGAAACCCTTCTGGTGTTGTGACTTAATCATATTTTAAAGACAGTGTATTTACAGCAGTTAAAAGGGATGCAAAGTTCTAAACTAGCCAGTGTGAAAGGGGTACCATTTCTCAATAGAAGGGGCGAACAATACCAATTTAAGCACTGAAGCACACGTACCATCTCCACGGTATGAGACCTCTCGCCTGGGGCTATGCCATGCTGATGAGTCCTAATGAGGACGAAACAGCTGTCCATGGCCGCCTCTACCGGGGTGATACGGTTGTGCGTATGCGTAAGGTACTGGTCATACCGCGGAGTTGGTACGTGTGCTTCAGTGCTTAAATTGGTCTTGTTTGCGAAAGGACAACCTTTCCTGTCAAAAATGTATCGAGTTCCCTAACAACGGTGTGTCTCGAGTGACAAGTCCGGCTGCAACGCACACTACAATCAAGGAAGGGTGAATGGGAACCTCTGATCACACCGCAAATTCTTACAACGCCACAAAATGAAAGAAACAATTACATAACAATCCCAAAATCGTGTACTCTTGGGCTGGCAGTACACGATATCCGAAATCCGAGGGCTTCGGGGGTAGGTCTCACATAGATTGATGTAGTGCGTTCCGGTTAAACTGCAGATACGTGAGACCCTATATCAAGCTTACTGTAGCCTAAGAAGAAACAAAGAGCAAACTGCGGTGATAAACATAAGGAAATATAAACGCATTTTTGGAAAGAAAAGAAAAAGACTTTAACTTGACGTTTCTTATGTTCCAACATACATCATCAGAAGTAACAAAACGTTGAATAACAACAGAAATTTAAACGTAGAATAAGTAACTAGATAAGAAATAGAACACAAACAGTCGGTGATAAACATATTCAACGCACTCATTTTTATAAACTTGACATTTCGTATGCTACTCTACATACATTTTTAAAGGTACCGTTACAATTTTCAAAACCATACTTATAGCGGAGCCCCATAGCTAAGAAAATCTACCAATCCGAGAAAATTTGGTAATCACGTGACCGTACAGCGACCGACCGTCGGTCCGCACCACAGGAAAACCAATGTTTAATCTCACACTTTCCAGCTAGTTTGGGAACCCAGGTGCAACCTAATATTGCACATCCTTCTTGTGATCAATTGAGAGCTGTCAAAACAGGGTATCCGCTGACCAGCATCACCTGACCGTATCGCGGGCTTAGGTATCGACCCATCGAGGTAGTTATCCGCTGACAAGTTACTAGTTTTCAAATGATCGCAGGCTCAAGTTTAATTTTTTTAAATGCATAGGAAATAAATTGCTTTTTCTATGAGCCACACTATTAAAATTTTGATTTCAAACTGACTGTAGCGGCTGGGTTCCCTGTTTCGTTTGTTTTCCCGCCTTTAGAGGTCATGTGACTTTGTTTTTTAGCTTGCTTTTTGATACGTTTCAGCGAGTGTTTGCAGCTTGGGCATTCACTCGAAGTAACGACCAAAATTGATCGGTTTCAACGCATTGACGACTGTATTGTTTGCAACATTGTCTTCGTGTATTGTCACGATTCAAGATTGTAGCCGTCCTTGCAGTATTGGAAATAAAGGTCCGTAAACAAGAGTGAATTTCGTCGCTACACTGACCTCGGACGCGAAAATTTAGCCAGCTATTACAAGCAGGGAAGGCAGTTGCTTTTGACTTTTCTCGCCATGGTCACGCGTTGGTCACGTTCTACGTCCAATTTTGATGCTCTGATTGGTCAAAATTTGACAGGTGAGTTCATGCGGAAAATCTATGCAGCATCTGGAAACTTGTTTACTGATAGCTGAAGCTGACAGAGTTTTGTGTCATCTTTTAATGTTTTTAACTGTCTTTTTTCACTGGATGTACAAAATGGAATACAGCTGCTATCAAGATTCTTCCGTTATTCATGGCAGGAGCCCATCATCCGGAGCGTTTAACGTCCATGCTGCGCCTTTGAAACGGCGTTTTCACAAGTAGGTTCACTTTTAGATAAGCCTTTTCCAGCAGAAATTTTCAGCAGCAGCAGTAGTGGCAGTGGCAGTGGCAGTGGTAGTGGTAGTGGTAGTGTAGTAGTAGTAGTATAGATAGGCTCAATATTCAGTGTAGTGTTCTATTCTTATATTATACAATGACGTGAATGCTACGCGCGCTGTGATTGGTCGTTGCCCATGATCTATTAGAGTACAGATACATGAATGACGTCAAGGGAAACTTGTTCTCTTTGTTTTGTTCAACATGGCACACGGTTTTGAAAATGTTTGTGAGATTATTTCGGATTGAGGCAAGTGAAAGCTTCGGAAAAAGTTTAGCAGGAGCTATTTACAAAGAAGAAAAATGGAGAAACGGAGACCAAAAAAGCTATTGACTACTTGACAATGCCTAAACTACAAGAAATCTTCACAACAGTTTCCATCGTGTGTCTTCGCTACGAGAGACTCGCTGTTTTGCAAAATGTTTTCGCTATTATTCTTCTTTGAGCAAGAAAAGACGGTGAAAAACTTTTCGAAGAAACTGTACACAAGTAAGATAAAGAAGAAGCTAAGATGAAAAGTTGGGTTTGGGACTTAAAAAATGCCTAAACTAGCACAAATCCTCAAAAGGTCAAGCGGTTCGAGGCAGGTATGTGTATCGGTCTTTTTCTTTTCTGATCATTGTATAAAACAAATAGATTCCATGTTGCCGTGGGTCTGTTCAGTAATAGATCACAGAGGACGTCAAAATGTGGTAAAAACAACAGTGACACCCTCGCCTGCGGCTCGTGTGCCACTTCTTTGTTTTTACGATATTTTGACGTCATCTGTGATCTATTACTGAACAGACGCACGGCAACATGGAATCTATTTGTTAAATCAAGTACCTGACAGACAGCTTTCAACAGTAATTTTATATGAGAGGTTCAAAGATAAATTCAATACTGAATCAGTAATATTTAGATTTAGCCAAGCCTAAAAGCGGGGCTCCCGTTTAGTACTTTCATTTTACTTTAAACAGTAAAAGCATACTAAAATATTGCAAAGGAATTCACAAACACAAAAATGTTTAAATGTTTATCAATGCCACCTTTTACATGTACCTGTATTTTCCACTGTTGGAATAGCAGCTACAGGGTTCACATTTTCAACAACATTAATCCAGCAGCATCATGTACATATTGACTTTCGACTTGGGAATGACATTCTGCAAAGAAAGAAAAGAACAGTCAGGGACCGCGGAGGGGGAGGGGCTGGTGGGGCCGCGGCCCCACCACTTTTTTGCGCCCCCGCCCCCACTTTTTGCGCTAAAGGAAAAATAATTAAATTTTAAAAAAAAGACTTGAAACAAGTTTTTTTCCGTCTATATTCCGCTATATTCTCTGTATTTTCTTTAATTTCAAACGCCAGGCATTTTGTGGGGCTCCTGTGCTTTTCGCAGTAATTGTGCCCTTGGGCCGACTTGCCCCTTGATTAAACGCCATGCCTTGGCCACCCCTTCGCTTCGTTCGGCAGCGTGTTTTGTACTTCCAGCTCCGGTCGAGTTTTTTTATCAGTTTTATCAGACGAAATGAAGAAAATTACTAGCTTTTTCAAGCCAAATGAAGGTGAGTAGTTGTTTTGAGTTGATAAAAGTTTTATATTTTTTCTTTCTCCTTTCGAATCAATGAAATATTCGATGGCAAGAAGAATTACATTACTTGAACAGTGAACGGTCATAGTTAGAAATTTTTCAGATCACGTCAGTGTAGTATTTTCTATACTAAAATTGTAATCCCGTCTTTTCTTACATTGAATCTGAACTGACCGTGTATGTTGGTCGTTTATTAGAGTTATCTGGGACTTCGTCAAAGTCTGTAAGCTCTGCAGAAAAGACGACAACTATTTGCAGTGAAAATGATGAGTTTGAATTTGACCATCTAACATACAAATACTATGATTTTATTCCTTTTATTCCTTTTTTCGATTTTCAATATGAAAAAAATATTTCCATTGTCAGCCCTCCCACTTTTCACCTTGCTCCGCGGTCCCTGACAGTTAATACCTGCCTTAATTAAGTTTTTACTCAGCCAAGCCACAAACAGAATTGGGTGAATAAAAAACAACTGAAAAAAACAAGGCCTAACTAAGGTGTTTATTATAATTATTCAATTGCCTTTACTTATCCACAGCTTCTCATTGAAAACAGCACTGCACTTCCAGAGAGCTGTGCATTCTTCTTATTATTAATAATAATAATGATGTACATTACAGTGTACACCTAACTCTGACTTTACAAAAAAGATCTAACATTATAATTTACAACTTACACCTAATAACAGTACTTCTAAAATCTAATGCATGAATAATGGGAATACACATCAATGTTCTGTGTGCCTCGAATAGCTTTTGCTAACTGTAGGTAGTGTGAACGTGTTTTTCAACGTGAAAAGAGAAATTTCGTATCTCCAAGCGGTCATGTAATGTTCTATTTATTAAATAATTATAAACACCAGTGAAATGCCAAACCACCTCACTTTAACAGTTTCTGGCTGCAAAAGGCAAGATCTATTATGTGGCCATAGCAATCATGATATTTTCACATGTGAAGATATCAAGATATCATGTTTTCGTGCAAAAGTTCACCTGGTATTTTTAACAAATGGTAAACGGCTCAGCGTGTACTATTTAACAAATAGATTCCATGTTGCCGTGCGTCTGTTCAGTAATAGATCACAGATGACGTCAAAATATCGTAAAAACAAAGAAGTGGCACACGAGCCGCAGGCGAGTGTGTCACTGTTGTTTTTACCACATTTTGAAGTCGTCTATGATCTATTACTGAACAGACCCACGGTAACATGGAATCTATTTGTTTTATACAATGATCAGAAAAGAAAAAGACCGATACACATACCTGCCTCGAACCGCTTGACCTTTTGAGGATTTGTGCTAGTTTAGGCATTTTTTAAGTCCCAAACCCAACTTTTCATCTTAGCTTCTTCTTTATCTTACTTGTGTACAGTTTCTTCGAAAAGTTTTTAACCGTCTTTTCTTGCTCAAAGAAGAATAATAGCGAAAACATTTTGCAAAACAGCGAGTCTCTCGTAGCGAAGACACACGATGGAAACTGTTGTGAAGATTTCTTGTAGTTTAGGCATTGTCAAGTAGTCAATAGCTTTTTTGGTCTCCGTTCCTCCATTTTTCTTCTTTGTAAATAGCTCCTGCTAAAATTTTTCCGAAGCTTTCACTTGCCTCAATCCGAAATAATCTCACAAACATTTTCAAAACCGCGTGCCATGTTGAACAAAACAAAGAAAACAAGTTTCCCGTGACGTCATCCATGTATCTGTACTCTAATAGATCATGGGCAACGACCAATCACAGCGCGCGTAGCATTCACATCATTGTATAATGAGTTATAGTTGCACGCGGGAGGTTTATTTACTGGTGCTTAGCCTATACCGAAATAAATCCTTATGTCACTATGGCATAAAAACACCACATCCCAACTATCCAACTGGCAACCACAATTAACTTTGCATAATAGAAGAGTTCACGCTCATAGTTGCATCAAGGGTAATCAGGGCAAGATGGCGGGAAATTAGAAGATTTTTATTAGCACTGGAAAGTATAAGCGCTATATAAATATTTTATTATTATTTATTATTTATTATTATTAGAATTCAAAGCCCGCTATTTCTTCCTGAATTCATATATTTGATGCTCTCTCTTTGAAAACAGTACCTTACGAGTTCAAAGAAACAATACACTAAATCTGGAGTACAAAGAAGTCCGTGATCAGTTTTTAGAAAACCTTGGTTTTCCCATTCATTTTCTATAATTTGACAGTATCAAGATTACAGAAAATGCATTGAAAAAGTGAGGTTTTCTAAAAACTTATCACGGAATTCTTTGTACTAGAGACTTAGTGTATTGTTTCTTTGAACTCATCAGTTACTCTTTTCAAAGAGAAAGCATCAAATATATGAATTCAGGAAAGAAATAGCGGGCTTTGAATTCTAATACAAATCTTCTAATTTCCCACCATCTTGCCCTGATAACCCATGATGCAACTATGAGCATGAACTCCTCTATAGGACGCATGTTTACTACTTTACCGGTATTTTACAGAATGAAAATGACATTGCCAACATCCACATTTTCACAATAAGGAAAAATAACAGTTGATGTCCCGATTACTGACTGTCTATGATATGCTTTGCTTGTTGTATAATTCTACCTCGAAACTCCTTAATCCGAGTGTAAGAAATTTTTCTCACACTATATCGAGCTTCACAAGGAAAGGGTATGTAAGAAGCAATGTACTGTACTGGTACAACATCATATATCATCCACACTCAAAAAAGGTATCCACGAAACGTATAAAGATCTTAGATACGTCTACTCCAGGTAAAGAGCAAATTTAAAATTCACTTGCAAGATCGGGAACTGAGTAAGCTAATACTACACTCTCTCTACTTTTCAGAATGAACAAACAATTTTTAGTTAAACTTAAGCTTACCTGCATCATCAAATCCAAACTGCGCTGAGCCTCAACAGGCGATCCTTGGACATACTGCAAAAACATTTACGATCAGTCACATTGCAAGGAAAGAAAGCGTACAGTTTTAACTGACAACTTAGTTCCCTAAAAATTGTTTTCATAAAACGGGCGTCTGGAAAAGCCGGAAACCGGAATCCGGAAAAGGAACGGGAATAGGAACAGGAACAGGAAGCGGAACCGGAATAGGAACCGTAATGGAAAGAGGAACCTATATAAAAACAGGGGCAAGTGAACATTTATCTTAATTTAAGTTAATTTGGATTTAATTCTCATTCAGATATATACGAAAAGTAAGGGAGAAAAGGGAATTGAAACAGTGTATAGAAATATGAGATGAAAAAGATATAATCATTAAAAAGCCAGAGAAAAAAGAAATAAGAAAACACTCTTGAAATGCGAATCTAATCAAGACAATATAACCTTTCTTTATCTTTACCCTGTGACACAATGCGTTTTTGTGTCAAACATAATAGCGAACTTAAGCAACCAGAATGCTGACCGTCGCGGACTTCATGAATAGCAACCGGAAGTTCAATGTTTCTCTTGATGGAATGCTTCTGTCTCACACAACGAATCCTTTTACCTTCCACTGTAGAATTTGATGAGTCAGAGCACTGAAAGACAGAAAATGTCCACTTCCGGTTTCCATTTTTAACGTTGGTTTCCCAAATACTTATCCGCTGGATAGTGATTTATCCGGTGGATAGCGCTATCCAACGTTTGAACAACCGTGGCCTGGACGTCAACGTACTCGTGTCTTAAGGTCCCTATTGCAATCGGTTGAATAAAGCCCGGAGGTAGTACAATATATCTATGTGACAAACCTGAAGTGTATGGCAGCCCAATAAACGTCTCTGATGGGTGTCTCGTTTACACATGGTCTGACAAATTAATAATATTAATATGTAATAACCTCCTTCCTGCGCGAGACTAAAGGAACCTTAAGATCTGACAACAGCAACACCAGCAAAAACGCCACTGAGAAATTGAATTCGGGTCCTAATTCAAACTATTGCTCATCCAAATTTTTCAGTCTTTTAAAGGTTGGGAAATGAAGCTGTAGACCGCGTCCGAGCTCAGATAGACACAATAAAATTTATCGCCTTGCCGTTCACGTTCTCAAGAGAACTTTATATGATTTGGTCATTTCACGTTGTATTTATGCATAAACGTTGAGCATATAGACAGAAAGCGCGATGCACTTGCAAAGCTGTTGCTTTACTTATTAAAGTTGCTGCTTTTCCTTCTGGTTGCCGTAATATATAGAAATTCAGGGGAGCATGATACCAGGCTAGTTCTCTTATTTTTCATATAAATTGAATTAGAATTAAAATAAATTAAGGTAAATGATGTCCCTGTTCTGGTATCGGTTCCACTTTACATTACTGTTCCTTTTCCGTTTCCGGTTCCTGTTCCCATTCCTGTTCCTATTCCGGATTCCGGTTTCTTGCTTTTCCAGACGCCCTCATAAAACTGAAATATAACAAACTAGAGTCCAAATGGCCAGCCTGCCGGGAAAGACAACAGGGATGCAAATCCACTCGAAAGACTTTGATGTATAAAATAGACCTTGCCATGGTTTTCGGCACCATCTTGACGAGTAGGCAAACGCGTGAAAAATTTAAGAATACAGTGTTAGTATGAGAATCTAATGTCGCATACTTTCCGTAGAACGGCTATTCTGAAAAAAATATGGATTGTAAACTTAAGCTTCACTCCTAAGCATTCTACTGAAAAAAAATCGAGGGCGTTACATGCGCTAAAAGACCTAGAACCAATTTTTAAATTGTCTATACATCTGTCTCTAAGAAAGTCTCGGGAAAAATTATAGCGGGGCTCTAGCCCCATACCCATAGATTATGGTCAACCTCTTTTCCTTTGGTTGTCACGTGATTGACCGAGCGTACGCGTCTACGGATTGTACGGGTGGGGTAGGGGAGACTATCAAAAGGAAGGGAGGGGTGTCTCAAGCGTGTCTTGCCAAGTCCACATCTTTTACATTGGACATTCACAATATGGTCAATTGACAGCTGTCAAAACAGGATAGCCACTGACCAGTATCCCATGAACATATCGCGGGCTCATGTGTCAACTCATTGAGGTGACGTGATTTATTTGGAAGCTGTCCGCTAACCAGTTAATTATTTTACTAGATCGCGATCAATGTTCAGTCTCATACTTTCTAGCTAGTTTGGGATCGGAGCACAGGAAAACTGATACACGTCAATGCTGTGATCCATTGACAGCTGTCAAAACAAGGTATCCGCTGACCAGTTTCACTTGACTGTATCGCGGGTTCAGGTGTCGACCCATCGAGGTCAAGTGTTTTTTTGAAGTTATCCGCTGACAAGGTACTGGTTTTCAAATGATCGCAGGCTCAATGTTAATTTTTTTTAAAATTCATATGAAATATGTTGTGTTTATGTGTCGCACAATTAAAATTCTGATTTCAAACTGACCTCGGACGCGAAAATTCAGCCAGCTGCTACAGGCAGGGAAGACAGTTGCTTTTGACTTTTCTCGCCATGTTCACGCGTTGGTCACGCTCTACGTCCAATTTTTATGCTCTGATTGGTCAAAATTTGACAGGTGAGTTCATGCGGAAAATTTATGCAGCATCTTGAATCTTGTTTACTTTGACAGCTGAAGCTGACTTGTGATGTTTTTAACTTTCTTTTTCCACTGGATGTACAAAATGAAATTCAGCTGCTATCAGGAGTCTTCTGTTATTCATGGCTAGTTTGTTTATTGGGTTTTTGGTTGAGTCAAAGTCGGAAATCCGATTTCGGATGGCATCGTTTTCGTTTTCATCTTGCTTAATGCGTAAGAGGGTTGCAAAGTCTGAAGCGATACTGGCCTTACTTGATACCTTTCAGGAGCTGCATCTCGAGTGGTAAGCCTAAGTAATTATTGTATTTGATGTTTGTTTTTTATTCCTAATTTAATGAAGTCGAGCGTTGTTTATGCGGCTATTTTGTTTACGCACGTTTGTAAGATTTGAGACAATGATCTGACCGAGTATCAGGTTTGTTATAAGCTTACAGATCTTTAAAAAGCCTTTAGACATTTTCTCACCGCAAATAGAAAGAAAACGGTTCAAAGAATATTTAGTTATAATTCTGGCTGTAAAAGAAAGGCTTGAGCGATTTTCTTGCCTCGAGTTCGTCTTTGAAAAAAGCAAACACCGGGAAGCCGGCTTAAAACATAAACTTCAGCTTTAAGCTCGAAGACTCAGGATTTTTAGAGACACTTTAATACTTGTCTTCCTAAATGAAAAATGTTGTCTCTGTATATGTTTCACCGAATTATATTTCTTTTATTGATTGTTAGTACTCTCTCTTGTAATTTTAATCGTTGTGCCGATTGTTTTCAGTCGTTCAGTAAACAATGCTTCCCGGAGTACTCAAAATGCCGCGCGTTAAACCGTTTTAAAATAAAAAATAAACATAATAAATTCTTTATTATGTTGGAGCGTAACTCTGTTAATGTTCATTCAAACACTCGCCACTGCTAACACTGTAAAAGTCAGAACCGGCTGGCCGTATAGATGATTTTGAAAATTTTTTCAACGGTTTACGGCTAAAGCCCACGCGTGCTTCGATCGTCCTGAATAGCAATTTGTATCGCAATATTGTGAAATACTGCATTCTGTTGTCCGAGGTCTGTATGATAAAGACAGTGCCTCATAGTACTGTTTCACCTCAGATGTGACGTATAAATGTTATAAAAGGTTGGTTTACACGCACCCAGATTTGTTGGCAAGATTTTGTAAAATAAACTTGTCGAACGAAAAAAAATTCGGCCGGAATTTTTTTTCCAGGCCTAATTAATCTACGGTGATCAAGAGCCATTATGGCTGTTAATAAATATGGTCGAAGATGATTGCCAGTTTTTGGATATACTTATGAGGCTATCAACTTGATGTGAGATTTGGTTCACTCTTGGGCTGTTTGCAAATTATTTTTTGTAAAATCACTTAGCCTTTCCCTGAAAAGTCACACGAATGTGCTCTAAAGTTAACTGGATTGTGGAATACAAGTTTATTGTTTGATTTAAATTATAAATTTATTAATGGGAGCCTCGCTTTTAGCCCTGGCTAAATCTATATATTAAACAAATATATTGAAAATCTGTTAGTAAAATTTTTTTAGTACAATCCTTTGTTTTGTAGTTTTAGTTTACAAGTTATATTTTTTTCAGAACAGCCTTTTTACGGAAATTATTCAACATTAGATTCTCATACAAACACTGTAATTTCTCACACGTTTGCCTACTCGTCAAGATGGCGTCGAAAACCGTGACAAGGTCAATACACCAACAATTTATACAAGTTTATCGGCTTACTCACCTGCGATTTCACAGCTATATTGCAGAAATTAACTCAGCTATTACATGTATAATCGGTAAAAGCAGTGTTGGTTTTGGATAATAAGTACAAGTGCGCGATTTTGTATTTTCTCTCTCCGCCTCGTCCCCTCGAACCTCGAGAGGAAGCCTGGCTGGCATTTTGAGACATGCACACGAAAAAACCTCAAGCTTGAGCTTATGTTTTTTTCATCAATAGGTACTTGAGATAACATGTTTGGTAATCGCCCTTTTCAACTGTTAAAAGCTTAAAGTGCTACTGAAACGAAAAATCAGTCTAGCAAAAAATAGCAATAATTATTAGTTTGATGTCTAATTAACCGGGAAAAATGGTTTTGACGGCATAAAAATGATCTTATCGGTATTTTTTTTTCAACGCGAACATGGCCAAATTGCCGAAGAAATTGCGTCCAACGTCTCCTTAATTAAATATGCGTATGACGTCACATGGTTGACACATCGTTCGCGGGGAAATTTATCTTCACACAAACGACTGCAATGGCGAAGCACGGAGGAAAGACATATGCGGACGGTAGCCGGGAAAAATACGTTGTACCAACAACACTTATATTCACCTAAGATTTCTATGCATGTATATAAACCAAAAAAACTCAATGAGTGAAATTTGTGAGGACTCAGAGACTGGATTTTCAGCTCACCGAGTACAGCTATCTGTGCTCCGAAGCTTGCTTCAGATCGACTGAAGTTAAGGACACTAAATGCCTGTCGATAAAAGGGAAGAAAGTGGCTTTAACTCCAAGGAATCAAGCAGCAGGGAGTTAAAGGAGCGAGTTTTAGTATGAGGATCAGTTCCGACTGTTCACTTTGCAAATGGACCCAAATGATCGAGATCAAAGGACACAGATCCAAGTGGTGAGTGTCAAATCACGTCTTGTTATGTTGTCTTCACTGCATGCTCTTGTCGTTTAATACTTCTTCATCGTTATTATAAGAGAAAATCATCGAAATTATTGGACATGATTGGACATTTTGAAGCGTATTAATATCCAGATTTCAGCAATTCGCTTTAATTTTCGGAAATTCTCATTGCACAACCCTGTAGAGGTTTTTTTAAAATATTAAATCCCTCTAACTTAAAAATCCTAAAAATCTGGATGACATGATCTAGAATGTATTTTTGCAGGTAATATCTATACATCCCCAGCTAAAAAATGGTTTGAAGATACTCCCTTGCCCTACCCCTCAAAGGATCCGAGTCTAACTCTAGACAATTTCATATAAAGGGAGTATGAATTATTCCTGAAAAACATAGCAACCATTTCCTCTGGTAAAAAAAAAAGAAAAACTGACATAAGAAACAACGGTATACCCTTCAGGTGAGGTGACAAGAAAGGCCAGCCTAGCAAGTAATGATAACATAGACATGTCGGCAGTCACCCCCTTAAACTATGGTCATTGACTCAGGTTTTTTTTTAAAATAAGGTTTGTAAAACTAGGTAACTAGGTAAAAAATATACCCCCTCCGCCCACACAACTCCCCAAGAAATGCAAGTAGCTTAGTTTATTAGTGTAATGAATGTTTTGGTTGCAGTTGATGTTCAAGTTGTATCATCCAGCAATGCCAGCAAGCAGGAAAACCACAGCAGAGACAGATGTGCTGATTGCAGTAACACCCAAATGCAGCTTAGGTGTACAAAAAATCGCATTTCAAAAGGATTCAAACTTTTGACAATAAATCTCAGAAAATTATCACATGCATTTCAGAAATAGATCTCCACCAGTAGAGCTTAATGGTTTTACTTCTTTTTTTGGTCATGGTGTAAAATATAAATGCATGAATCTAAGACAAAGATATTGCACTCTTAAAATGCAGGAAATTATAAGCAATTGGCCCCTCAGAAATTGACATTTAATGATAGTAGTTACAGGGTGATGTAATGTGGAACTATAGCCAAACAAAGTAACAGTCTTTTCTTTAAAATGCAGAAACTGTTGTTAGGGCTTAATGTTCCAATGACTACATTAAAGCTCCTTATTGGACACCCAATGAAGTCTTGTCTTTTTTACCCAAGCCATTGCCATAGTACTTTTCCTGAATTTGTTCACTTGACACAGTATAATAAGAGAAAAGTACAGTTCTTATAGATTAGTAAAAAATGGCCAAACAATCCAAGGTCTGTGTTCAAAATAATAGCACAGAGATAATAAAAACATATTACTAAATATTACAATTGTGGAAAGGAAGTGTTACTCATTGAGGTCATAGTTTTCATATAGCTGTTGGCTCCAAAAAGCGCGGTTTGGTTGTTTGTTTGCTCATAGACCTATCTTGTGTCGGCTTTGCCCTTTCTTTACTCTGCTGAATTGCAACCTCTGGTGGTCCCAGTCAGAAATTTTGCCCGAATTTGTGGTACACAAAGCTTGAAAGTGGTCTACTGTTACCCCGTCCCAGCGGTCCAAATATCCACCTCATTAAAACAGGCAGTGGTGGTTTATCCATAAAGGATAAAACAAATTTTGGGGTCCAGGAAAAAACAATATCATATGATACTGAATTATAATAAATACATAGTACACTGACATGTCAGGTGTATTTGGCAAAATTCCTATGAAAAAAGTTCAGGTGTTCAAATTTTATTGACGACAAAATTGTTATTTATTATTAAATACTGTTCAAAAGGAATAAAAACTCGTTGCATTTCCTATAAAGGATTTTAATAGTGATACTTATATTGAGTTGATCCAGACTTTCGATCAATCAGTCAGGCCAAGGGGCTGTTTACATGGAGGGAGGAAGATCCTAGAAGGCGGATGGTCCTTGCACCATATGTTTTCTGTATTCTATTAACAAGCAAAAAGTTGTACATGTATACTTGTCCCTAGTACTAGCATCTTCTGAGCTTAGTGGCAGGAAGATCCTAGAACTAGGCAGATCCCAGCACCATGTAAACCGCCTTTGCTAGGAATTTCCTAGAACCAGGGACGAACAGAATAATAATGCAGCAAGCTTTAATTTTTAATTCCCTCTGTACTATTAACCACAGAGACCGAAATTTATGCACGTAAACTAGGACTTTCTTAGTGCTATGATATTTTTTATTTCCTCCCTCCAAGTAAACAGCCCTCAAATAAAGAAGATTTCGAGTTCATAGCTTTTCGCCCTTTAAGAAGGCGAAATTGTTCCAGCACAGTCGCTATTGTTTTAAAACACATGAGCAGAATACAATTCACTTCGATTCCATCGAGTGGCATGAATTTTACACATGGCCGCCGTGACTTCCTTACAGCAACGACAATGCAACTCCAGGGCATTGGAAGGCAGCTAAGCTCCGTCTAACAGTTTCTTCATTAACACCTTTATTTACATGAATAAATTGAGAAGAAAGGTGTAAGTTAATAAAGTTAAGCTTTATACTAGTGGAAGGCGGACTGTAAACAAGCGGGACCTGAAGATATGCCGTTAAAAATCTTACTTACCTTATATCAAGAGTTATCTGATTGTCAGATCTTGCCTTTAAAACGACAAGAGCTTGTATAGTAGCCTGTCTTGTTCGTCTGGTTCAGTCAAAATAAAGGCCTTCCTCGCAACGGGCTCGGACCGATACGGCTCCACATGACAAGGACACAAACTACGCCAGAATGTCTCTCGCGTTCTCTGTTCCTTTCTCCGGAAACACACTTATCGCTTGTGTTAGTATCTGGATCGTCTGAACTAGACATTTTTCCGTGAAGAATGATATAAACAATTGCAATTGATGTTTACTGTAGAGACCTTTGCTACTTTGATGTCAACCATGTGACGTCACTCGCCTGGTCCTCCGCTGAAAATTTCGCAGGCTCAATATTTCTTTTTCTGACGCACTTACCTACCTAACCTTTCGCCCCGATAACAAAAACTTTTGATGGAAAATAAGCATTTTTATTGACAATTAGAGTTAATCTAAGATTGATAAAACGTTTTCAGTGAAAAATAGCCAATTTGATTTTTCGTTTCAGTAGCACTTTAATTAACAATTAATGAATGAAGCCAGGAGCCGATTACTCGGCTCCTGATGAAGCTGAGTATCTTATTGACTATTTTCGAATTCCCCATAATACACTCTGTTTGCCTCCCAAATTTTGCATAAACCATTGTTTTTAAATGCTCCTGGGAGTATTGCATTTTCCCAAGAACATTTTAAGACAATAAGTTATGCAAAATTTGGGGGGCAGACAGAGTGTATTATGGGGAATTCGAAAATAGTCAATGAAGAATTATGGAGATCGAGGAGGGTGTTATCCGTCGAGGCCGTGGGCCGAGGCGGATAACACCCTCCGGGATTTCCATAATTCTTCATATGATACGAAAGCCGAATTCAATAACTGTTTTATTATTCATTCAAAATAATTCCTAGTTTAAAAACATAGCTAAAACAAGGTTAACGGTGCATTAACCTCGTTAAACACAAAATTCTTCCAAATTTGGTCATCAGTAACTGGTTATGGTGAATTATGCGAGTGCTTTTAGCCAATCAGAATTGGAGAAATATTTTGAATGAATTATAAATTAAGCTTATACGAACAATAACAACATCTTTATACTCACCTTCTGCCAACACAGTCCGGTCGTCTTATTGCCGTTGTCTTCGCCTTTGTACATCTCTTTCGCGTTGCTCATTCATTTAGTTGTTGCCTAGAAAGCGTATTTCTCGCTCTTTCCGTTTCTCGGCGTTCTTCGCTACAATTTTGTCTCCTCTCTCTTTGCCGAGCCCGCCTTCTTTGGCGATCTTCTTCGCTCATTCTTCCCCAGTTATTCTTGCTCTCTGTCGCTCTCTTTCCCGTTGCTGTTCACCTGAACCCTGTGTTCTGCAGAGTATATTTTCTCTGCTATTGTTAGAAAATCAGTTTCGTTTATCCCCTAGTAAAACTTAAGCAGTGTAGAGTAACTGTGTCGCAAAATGACAATGAACTGAAAATTTCTTTTTCAATCGTCAATGCATTTTCCCGCCAAAAATACGCGGGCTACCCGAACTCGAGACTTGAGCCCGCAATCTAGCCAAACAATTACTGATAACACCCTCCGGGATTTCCATAATTCTTCATATGATACGAAAGCCGAATTCAATAACTGTTTTATTATTCATTCAAAATAATTCCTAGTTTAAAAACATAGCTAAAACAAGGTTAACGGTGCATTAACCTCGTTAAACACAAAATTCTTCCAAATTTGGTCATCAGTAACTGGTTATGGTGAATTATGCGAGTGCTTTTAGCCAATCAGAATTGGAGAAATATTTTGAATGAATTATAAATTAAGCTTATACGAACAATAACAACATCTTTATACTCACCTTCTGCCAACACAGTCCGGTCGTCTTATTGCCGTTGTCTTCGCCTTTGTACATCTCTTTCGCGTTGCTCATTCATTTAGTTGTTGCCTAGAAAGCGTATTTCTCGCTCTTTCCGTTTCTCGGCGTTCTTCGCTACAATTTTGTCTCCTCTCTCTTTGCCGAGCCCGCCTTCTTTGGCGATCTTCTTCGCTCATTCTTCCCCAGTTATTCTTGCTCTCTGTCGCTCTCTTTCCCGTTGCTGTTCACCTGAACCCTGTGTTCTGCAGAGTATATTTTCTCTGCTATTGTTAGAAAATCAGTTTCGTTTATCCCCTAGTAAAACTTAAGCAGTGTAGAGTAACTGTGTCGCAAAATGACAATGAACTGAAAATTTCTTTTTCAATCGTCAATGCATTTTCCCGCCAAAAATACGCGGGCTACCCGAACTCGAGACTTGAGCCCGCAATCTAGCCAAACAATTACTGATAATTTTTGCATTTTTGACGTTGGACGGAACTGTCGGTTGACGGTAACCAATAACCATTTTCGATCTTGACGGTGACGGTTAACCTCATTGAGACCCTCTTTTTAATGCGAGTGTCGAAATAGACATTCGAAAGCTAAAACTTTATAAAGTGGTTTTATTTGTTTTTTTAAAGATTTGATTTGACGTTCTAGTCTTACAGAAGTCAAAGCGCCATAAAAACGTGTCGGAGTCTTATTGTTTTCGATTGCGATAAAAAGTGACAGAACATATATTTGCAAAAAGGGCTTGAAAAGGTTAGATCATCAAGAAAACCCTGCGCCTCTCAATAAAAACGTTTTAAGAATAATGATAAAAAAATCCCCGACAAGTTTTAGTTTTGACTTTTTTGTTTACACATTAAAACAAAATCTTCTTAAATTCTAGATGAATTGATCAAAATGCCTTTTGTTTTAAAAAGCTGATTCGGGGACTCGTATGAAAAAAATATATATAGAAAATCGTGAGTGTTAGCCTTGATGCAACTGGGAAATTGTGCAGCACTGTTAACCGCCATTCTTCTCATTGTTCTTCGTCGGTTACTGCTTTTCGCGGTGTAGATATGGACTCTTTAAGAGAACTTGTGCTCAGAGCGCCGACAAAATCTTGTTTACTTGATCCTGTTCTCACTAATATCTTGAAAGATTGCCTTGATGAGCTACTTCCGATATTATCAACTACGATAAACTTGTAGCTTGAATCAGGATTTTTCCCTGACATTTGGAAAGAGTCGGTTGTTACGCCACTGTTAAAAAAAACAAGGTCTTGACTTGGTTTTTAAAAACATTCGACCAATCAGCAATCTTTCCTTTGTTTCAAAATTGGCTGAAAGAGTGGCAGCTGATCAGATTCAGTCCTACTTAAGTGAGCATGATCTTTTTGCTTATTGTAACAGTCTACTATATGGCCTCCCGAATTCACATATCATGAAACTCCAACGGATACAGAATGCCGCAGCTCGGTTGGTCACCGGAACACCAAGATTCTGCCATGATACACCATTGCTTTTCCACCTTCATTGGCTTGCGATAAGTTACCGTATAAAGTTTAAGATTCTACTTTTGACATTTAAGTGCTTATATGGTCAAGCTCCTAATTATTTAATTGATTTAATTACTATCAAAAAGCAATCCAGGTACTCTCTAAGGTCAAATGAGTCTATATTCCTCGAGTTACCAGGCATTAAGACCCATCCAACTCTTGGCTATCGATCATTCCAGCCAGCTGCACCTTATCTCTGGAATGCATTACCTTCGGCAATTCGCAACATGAAGACATTGGACACTTTAAAGACTGCTGTTAAAACTCATTTTTTTAATTTAGCTTTTGAACAGATTTAATTGTTGGCTTTTATTGTAGGTTTTTTTCATAGTTTTTAATACTTTTTATTGTAGTTTTTAATAGTTTCTCACGCTTTAGCCACCTTTAACATAAATTTAATATAACAATAATATTGTAAAGCGCAACCGAATATATTCATATAGAGGTTTGCGCTATATAAATGTAAGTTGTTGTTAATTATTATTATTACAGTGCAAGTTTTTTTCTCTTCAATATTTGCAGTTCAATAAGCTTTCATTTGATATAGGTTTTGAGGGTCCCCAGTAGGATTCTATAGTTCCGTTATCGCGACCCAAATTTTCACTCGATATTCCGCATCCCATACATACTTTCAACCCCGAATCTTACTCCCATTCTGCTTCAAAATCCCGAATGAATTCCGCCTTACAAATGACGCAAATCCTGTTTCCCGAAAAGTCTATCGGGGACCCTCGATTTTAGGTATCTTCAGTTTAACCGGAACGTACTACATCACCTGCACGTGAAACACTTGTACTCCTGAAGGTATTGGTAAACTTTATATTATGACATTGTGCTTAATTTTAGTACATGTATTAAATGGGATTTTACGCTTTTACTCTTTATTATTTACACAGAGGCTTTTTACTCTTCTTTGTCTCGTGACGTTTACCGTGGTACTTGTGCAAATGAGGCTCGTGGCTTTCGATCGAGATTATTTAGGTAAGAGTGTTACTTGCTTTTAACTACAACAACAACAAATTATTTATTGTACCCAAAGCAGAATATTATAGTTATTTTACAAGTTGTTAAATTAATCAATTAACTTAAAGGGGTACTGACTTCCTGAAATAACCAATAAGTTAAAAAAGCCATGAAGCCAGATTCAGTAAGATAAGTTTAAATAAGTTTATTGTGCGGGGTAAAGGAAGAGATCTTTAAGGAGACTTCAGTTGTGAGGCCGTCAGAAAACCGCTTACGTGATTCAAGGAAGCGTTAATGTACGTTTGTGGTAGCCAGGGAACAGGCTTCTTGGTGGGGAAAAGGGAAAACAATCGTCTGGGGGGGGGGGGGGGAGGAAGCAGGGGAGGGGCCCCGCACTTCCCCTTTTCCGGCTATTTCTTCTCTTCTTCTCTTCGGATAGCCTTTTCACATGCTAGTTTATGGAGGAAATACATCCATCCAAACTGATGTGTTTTGAGTATCGGTAAAAACTCTAAAAGACAAGTCAACTCTGACAAATTCATTCTACTCTGACGAAGGTATCAGAATAGCAGCCGAAAAAAACAGTATTTTCAGGAGCCGAAGTAATCGGCTCCTGGTATTTTAATACCTTTTAGGTCACAAACAATAAATCAAAATGTCATTTTGAGGAATGTACATAGGTTTTAGTGGCTGGTTTGTGGGACTTTGCGCTGAAATAGCTCGAAACGCCTTGTCACGAGAAAATAGAAGTTGCTCTCTTCGGGTTATTTGCTCCTGTTCAAAATTGGTAATTTGAATGCTTTTTAGGTAAATAAAGGAATGAGTAAACAAATACCGATTTAAAGGTAGCAGATGCACTTAGTGGTTCTTCGTCTACTTGATTCTTGGTCGAATTGGAATTTTAAATGTTGGGATTTGACGAGAGGGGAAAACCGAGAACACGGAGTCAGGATAACTTCTTGGAGCAAAGGAGAGAGCCAACACCAAACTCAACCCACATATGGCGTCGACGCCGCAGTGTCCCTTTCGTGAACGGTCACTGCCATTTTTAAGACACCTGGAGAATTTTTGACCTGTTAACAGGTGACCCTAGCCCTTGGCCATAACTTTTCACGTAAATTCTTTGGCTTCAACGTCGTTCTTTCTAAGAGCATTCGAAGATGTATTATTTGTCTATGACTAAAGGCGTGGTTACTAATGGTAGCATCGACCATTTGCGGAGGGGAAATAGTCGTCGACGCTGGGATTTGAACCTGGGCCACATTGGCGGGGGGAGGCGAGTGTACTCACCACTGCGGCACCCGATGGTATTGGCTGAGGAGGTTGTTAGGTTACATCCTACCCTGCGGCTGCTTTGATCATGAGACTTTGTGCGTCATCCTATGTATGTACGACTGGCCAATCAGAAAAAGTTAAGCGTATTCGAAAGTTTTTGGAAGTGCTTCGGTGAGAGTTAGTGCTCACACTTTCCCCCGGCCCTTTGCCCTGTTGTTCTTCTTTTTCCCGTAAATATTTCCTTCCCATTATAATTAGCTGCCACTAGGTCTCCGGATATGGATTAACTGGTATTACCTTTTGAATAGCTAAGGATAACATTGTAATATCTGCCGATGATATCGTAATGTAGTACAACAATTGCTGTTCAACATTTAATTTTTCAATTTTCAATTTTCAGCATGCAGTGGCGGATCCAGGGGAGGGGCCGGGGGGTCCTAACCCCCCCCCCCCCACCTTATTTTTAGACCAAACTGAAGCCCGAGGGGCCGAAAAGAATTTTTTTGGAGACCCCCCACCCCTTATCTAAGGGTCTGGATGACCAGCCCCCCCCCCTCCCCCCTCCCCCCCTTATCTCAAGGTCTGAATCCGCCACTGGAATGTATGTATGTTTGTCTAACATGCCGAGGATTCAAATCCCAAGTGTAATTGTTCATATACTGAGAGGAAGTTTTTTCCTTCGCAGAAAACACATGCCAGGAACTTGGTCTACAGAATATAACAGCATTCAATTATACCTCGTTATCTGCAATAAAATGCAAGCCACATAGGTATATTGAGTATACATGTTACATGGCTGATATATATATATATATATATATATATATATATATATATTTCCATAATACATAAATTTCAATCAGTGGAGATACGCACTGATGAATAAGTAAGAGAATAAGTCACTCTGACGTCATTTGTCCGCAGTGCTACCAAGGGTGCTTTTGATTGATCTAATTCCGGAATAAGAACACACCAAAGTTTTGCTGCAAATCTCTTGCACCGTGCTTTTTTCGGCCACTTAAACGCTACAATAATCGGGATATCTAATTTTAGGCAGGTTTCTAGGTATTGCAGAGCAATGAACACCAAAATGAGTGATTTCAAGAGCTTATTCCATTTAGGCTTGTAGACCTCTTTCATAATGGCGCCCTATTAATATATTCCTTTTTATGTATGATAATTAGCCTTTCTGACCTCGTTTGAAAGAAAGAATTCTTTTATTATATAGACACGAGTGTTTTACTGGAAAATATGCCACTCGTAAAATTCATAAAAACTACATCCGGGACCCGAGTGGTTTATTTTCCATAATCTCACACGTGAGTTTATCGATGACGTAATTTCGGTCATTTCCCTCTATTATTTTATCGATGTCTTTTTGTCTATATAATAAAAAGAACATTACACGGCGGCTTGAAGATATGAATTTTATTTTCTCGTGGCAAAAACAATATTTTACGAACGAGCGCAGCGAGTGAGTAAAATATTGTTTTGCCACTCGAAAATAAAATTCATATCTTCGCGCCACCGGGTAATATCCTCTATGTATTTTGCACATGCTAACGAGGTCAGAAAGGCTCAGATTATCAAACATATAAAAGAATATAATAATCGGCCGCCAATATGAAAGAGGTCTATTCCGGAGTACCGTCAGTCGAACACGCCCTTAATGTAATACTTCAGATAGATATATCATCATAGGTAGGTCGTTAATTGCTCCCATTTGATATGTATTTTCTTACAGAACTAACATTGTATTTGAGGGGTTTAAGGCCTGGGCCAAGGGTGAGTACGGCCATATGATTTACTGGCAATATCTCTCGCCAGGAGACCTAGAACAAAATGAAATTTTCTCCAAAAGTAAATCTTGAGGTCTTCTAGTGCCTGAACGTTTAATTATAGTCACGTCATATGTCAAGTGACCAAAAATTGAAAATAAAGGAAATTGGCCGGCGAATTGGTGGCGAATTTACTTTGTTTGGATAAATAAATTGACATTTCTGATAGAAGATAAACATACCTAACTTTCTACTTTTGGAATTAATGTACGCGAAGTTTAAAATTAAAGTTAGAAATAACTCAAGATAAAGTTTGGACATTTAAAATGATGTTTATCCAGGCGGTGTGCGTCACGACCCACAAAGGTTCATGGACAATACTGTAAATGTGCCTCATTTCAATCGTGACACGGTCGTACGCATCTCGTGAGAGAGATGAATCAAAACCCGGGATCAAAACACCGCCTCCTTTTCTGAAAAACATTACGGAAGAGAGCGATTTGGAGAATTTTTAAGATCTCATAGTGGCCATAGATGCTTGCTATTTGCTTCATAAGGCAATTCCAATAAGTTTATTACGATTTTGGGAGACGATCGAAGGTGCGAATTTAGCCGATTTTAGGCGGCAATTTCCTTCTTCTCAGAATATTTTATGTACTGTTTGGTGCTGTGTTTATATTTATATATTTTTATCTCAGTGAAAGAGATCTGTTAGTTCATACCTGGATTCGCCTTAACAAAAACATTCTTCCATTAAAAGTGTTTGATGGACTTTATTACCGGGCAAGGAGGGGGAGCGCGAACAAAGATCTTGCATCGTCTCTCATAACAGTTGTAATTTCATCGACAAGTTTATATTAGTTTGCAAACAGTGCCTGTTTTTAATCCTTATGCGCAAATAAATCTTCTATCAGGCAAGAGAAAAACAGACCGAAAGTCCCGAACAGCTACAGCACAATGGGAATTTCACCGAAGCTAAGGCCCCAGATGATAGCTTGAACCGCGATCTTGTGAGCGCAGTGTATCGGTTTTGTTATAAGCCTAAACTCACAGTTTTGAAATCCTGTATGATGTTGTATAGATCTTTGATAATGTTTTTGTGTTTTGATAGAGGTTTATAACAATTTATTCCCTTCACGTAAGTTTACATGAAGATTTGCGTACACATACATGTAGCACGCACTGCATGCAAATTATTTTAAAGACACGCTTTAATTTTCCGCACTGGGTTGAGAACAACGTTTTGTTTCCAAAGTTTAGTACAATATTCAAACTTATTTAGCTTTTCTGGTTTAAAATGGAATCAACTCTTCTTGGATTTGGCGTTACTCACTTCACGTCTGCTTCCACTTCGGCATGTTTTCTCAGGCCGTTTCGCGGGAGTTGTGCTACTTGGCTGAGGCGATCTCTTCATTCCAAGTACTCTCAACGCCTCTTAACAGGAAAACTAACAGGGGATGACCCGGGTAGACCCCGAAATTTACAAAGAAGAAAGGTTGAAGTAACAAGATAACCAAAAAAATCCGATAAAACCGCTAACAATAACTAGCAATGAACGAAGGAGAACGGCGAAAATAACTCTCAAATCATCATGGCGGCTTACACATGACCGAGCGATTCAAACTTGTCACAAACGCTCAAGAAAGCAAAATATTTAAAAGTAACGTAACTACTATCAAGATAAAGTGTTCCAACAACTTCCCACGGCCGTATAGTGTCGAAATTACCTACACAAGCTTGGAATAAAGCGAAAATTTCACCACATACACCTCTGAAATCGGCCCTTTTTCAAGCTCGAAAATCACTCCTGATATTTAACCTTACAACTGAAGTGTAATGGACGGTCATTTCAAACGTAAAGTGTTAGAAATATTTAATATGAATAAGAAAAATGTTATTGCTCGATCTCTTATCTGAAACCCGCTACCAATATTTCAATTATTTACGATTTTTAGCAAAATGGTCACATGATATAATGGTCACGTGACATATCACGTGACTTATTAAGACAATAATTATACTTTAAAATGTTAAGGACTGTGAGTTCTTTATGTGTGCCAAATTTTAATTAAGCTTCCTAATCTGCGCCGAAGTTGTAGCCAAGAAAGCATTTCCCAAAGGGAAACCCCTTAGTCCCAGGCCTTAAACTACTTGAGTTTGAGATGCGGGCAACTGTCTCTCAACGGACACCCCTATATTTGTAAGTCACGCCCCTTAGTTGAACACTTAGAGTTGGTCCCTGCCGTTCTTTAGCCACTCTGTTTGCTCTGTAAAGCGCGGACACTTTTCCTAAGATGGCCACAACATTTTCTGTCCTAATGATGTCCCTCTTAGAGAGAGTTGACTACACCTTATATTATTCATTTTCACTTTTTTACTAGACCGAGCAGAGTCGGATGTGCACAAGCCTATAAATATTACGGACTTCCAGGACACATTGAACACCGTAAATGTAACGAAACTCGTCACCCTGACATATGTTCGTTTAAAAAAACAAAGTCTGGAAATCATAGACTGTTATGTAATGCCGAGGTTTGTGGGTCCTCGAATGTCACCATAGGCTCTGTAAATGCAAAAATGGGCAAAGTCACTGACTGGATTCCTACATCCAAGGAGATAATAACTGTAACTGTACAAGAAGCCGTAAAAACAAACCAAAAAAACGGCTTTGGCTTTCTGTACATAAAGTGTGGGGATATTCTTCAGTCGCTCATCTTCCAACCGATCCTAAAGAAAGTCGAAAATAACAGCGTGAGAAACAACATAAATGTTAACATCGTTGTGTTGGACTCTGTGGCGAGACCGCATTTTTATCGCATTCTACCAAGATCAGTGGCGGTACTCCGCGCGATTTCACAAGATCCCGATATCAAAGCGACTGCGTTGGATTTTGAGTTGTTTCAGAGTGTTGGTCAACATAGTTTTGACAACCTGAGGCCTTTGTTTTCTGGTGTTATCAAAGGTAAACGTTATGCGGGGGCGGATCCAGGAATTTTTGATTGGGGGGTCCAAACTTTGGTTGAGAAAGGATTGTTGAACTTTTTTGTGGTAAATTACTTCTCCCCCACACCCCCTTCCACCAGTCGTGGTTGTACGTTATAATTCCTTGAACCCTAACCGTGTACTTGAATTCTACTCGTAAAGGAATGCACCCTTGGATCATCCTCCTCTTGTGCTAAGCGTCAGCTCTGATAGGGAGCTTAGGCAATGGCGACGGCAACGAGAATGTCAAAAAGCAAAACATTACAATTTTAAACATGCAGCACACTTTTTGGTACAATACTTTGCCTTAACCTTACGACCACTAAGTCCTTATGCGACGTTTTATGGAGGAAGATTTTTTTCCCTTTCCAATCTCGGATGTGGTATCCAAGAATTCGACTCCAGAGAAATTCACACTGACCTACTAGTTTCAATCACGAGTTGTAACAATTGCGACAAAGTTTAAAAAAATGCGAATTCTTTTTAATAGTACAATATTCATCCCTGGGTTTTGTTACTCATGACATTATAATAAGGTATGGGGAATCAAGCTGACCTGGGACAAGACCAAGACAGACTGAATTGAATACAGGTAATCTGGAACCCGATTTACTCGCTGGGGAGGGAGGGTGGGTCGCCATACGTCCTTCGTGTTGGACAAAGTGAAGTGAATGGGACAATGCGTGACAGTGTTTCCTATTATATATACTCATTTGCATGTCATTAATTAATCACCAGGGATGATATTTACAATTCAAATGGAATGTGAACGGCCGTTGTCGCTGCCGTCGCCTTCGTCGTTGGGCTAAAGCTTCCTGCTGGCTGGCCTTATTTAGCGATGTTGAAGGCAAGGCCAAGGAGGGAAGGGTGTTGGAATGTCAGTTATTATCAGTAAATTTTCTATGTAGTTTTTCATTGTTGTTAGATGTCCAGGCTGAGCCATCTGTAAAAAGTGTAATTCATTTGTTTATTTATTATAAAAAACAACAGCGTGTGCAAACGAACGAACCCAAACTCCCGACCTGCCTAGTCCCTGTACGGCTTCTTTCCAGGCCTATTCGGTCAACGCATTTCGAAGTCGTATCCGAGACGAACACTCGATCGGACCACGTGCCCCGGAAAGCATAGGCCGCACGGGTAATAATGAGGCCTAGGGACTAGGCAGGGTCCCTACGAGGTCATTGACCCTATAAACCGCGATAAATTTGGGGGCTTTGGCGTTCGTCCCTGGGAGCTGCTGTTAATACTTCTTGTTTCACCAGTTCATTTAATCGCAAGCTTGTTGTGCGTAGTACAAATAACCTTAAAAACATGAAATTGCACTTTTTGTTGGCTTTAGTTTTTCTTCGGATACACTGGATTTCCACCTTTTGTCCTGAAAATCACACACTTCCCCATTCCAATTGGCCTTTTGCAATTAAGTTTGACCCCGAGATGCAAAGTGTCTTTCGGATGTGCAAGGTGCGGAAACTTCTTAAACGGGTCCTTACAAGCTCCTAGTTGTTTCGTGGGAAAGTAAATTGCATATCATGACCTTTTAGTTCCATTCAGATTTAATTCTATATTGTTTTTTTCTTGTTCTATAGATGTCGATGAAATCAGTGACCGAGCAAAGACCGCAAAGGACCCTCTGGGGGTAGAAGTGTTGTTTGGGGCCTTCAGTAAATGGGGCTACCAGACCCTCTTCCAAGAATACCTTTGTTGGTACGACTACTGGGGTATTGGATTGACGGACCTTCAAGTAAGAGCAAGCCCTGATGGAGATTCTGAATTTAAAGACAGGTACCTTCGTTATACTCCTGACCATAAGTTTAGAGAGAAAGGTACCAATATTATGAAATACCTGGAAAAATAATGGGGCCGTAGCATTTAGTTCAATTACAAAGGAAACGGTACCTTTCTTTATATTAGGGACGTTAAGCAAATCGCTACGGCGACCTCTATTACGGCGGTCTCGTGGATACGGAGTCGTGGGGAGAGTATGTTCAAGAGACACCACGGTAGTCAGCCATCTTTAAGCAAGCGGCACCCAAACAGTGACTACGGGATTTTCGGTCATTCACTTTCGCTGTCAGTAAAACGCAGGGAAGACGTAATTACCGGAAAACCAGACTGGGCGCCAAATAATTTCTTGATAAAGTGAAAAAAAAATCTATGCATGATAGGTTTTCAAACCAGTGATAGTTAAAATAGGAGAAAACTCGAATTTTATACTCACGTAGTAGCGACTACGCCATAAGATAGGTCTTCACCGTGTACGATTTGTCGCTACGGCGAGAGGTCATGCGCACTGCGTCGTTTATGAGCTATTTTACTTCCGGCCACCACGGTAGAGGTCGTCGTAGCAATTTGCTTAAAGTCGCTACTGCAAAGTTAAAACTTGAGTCAAATTTTGTCACACGTACACTGAAGGGGCCATGAAAATTTTCCGTACTTACGGGGTGTTTGTTTTAAGAGGGTGTCCATAAAGCGAGATTTGACTGTATAGTTAGTTGTTTGCTTGTTTGTGTTTTTTCTTAGATTGCCAAATTCAGTTCCGACTTCTCCGATAGCCGTTTCAGTGCATACGATTATTTGGGTGCTACAATGGGAAAAATTGCATTTAGTGCAGAGTCAAAGTGCGCATAACCTAAAACATGTTCTTCTGTTATCTGAAAGTACACACTACTTAGAGAATTTTTAGTTTACGAAAACAAATGCGATTTGAAGAAAATGCACGTGACTTTTATAACGAAGTTTTTAAGTGTCTTGCTTTAATGCCTACGTTAAAGGTGCTACTATGAGAAAAAATGTATTCTGTTGCAGATGGAGTGAATTCCAAAATCGAGTGAGTACAAAACATATTGACGGCTTTGGCCTGACACACTTTTCCTGCACAGTATATAAAAAATACAGCATGACAAACCCTTACGAGACTCCACCTCAGATTTGTCTAAACGGAGAGTTTTACAGTCAGTATTTCCTGGATTACATAACGAAACTTTACGCCGCCATGAACAGAGACAAAAAGGCCAAATCGATGCTGTCCTTTATGCACTTTAACACTGGACACGAGTATACTGGGGTACGAATGATCAACATGGATGCCAACTTGGCAAAGTTCTTTGTGAATATAGTTCAGAGCCCTGACACTCTTACTGTGATATTTTCCGACCATGGCAACAAGAATACTCAGTATAGTTATACTGACGAAGGGAGAAGAGAGACTTTTGATCCTTTCCTGTTTATGATAATTCCAGACCAAGTGGCTGAAAAGCTCGGCCATCAGCGAATGACGGCCCTGGTTGAAAACCAAAAGCGTCTCCTTACGTTGCTGGACCTACATAGAGCACTTGTGTCTTTAAACCATCCTGAACTAATGAGCTCCCAGAATTCCAGTACAGTAGGAATATTTTCTGTTTTACCAGCAAACCGCACATGTGCAGACTTGCAGTTGATGCCGCTGACAAGGTGCAAGTGTGAAGGGTTCGACGATTATAGTCGGGCAGAAGACAACTCAAAAAACCACAAATGGCTAGCGGAGTTTGCACTCGGGACCTTAAATGATGCCATACAGACACAACATTTAGGAGGTACATGTAATTGTGTGCTTATTTAATAAGCAACTACCACGACGAGGCCAGGGTAACGTCACTAAAAAGTAAATTTCCATTCTTTAAACTCGTTATTATTCTGTCTCATGTGACAGGGGAGTGATTCAAGTTTAAAAAGAGACAGAAAAATTCGTTGTGATGTAATCACGTCCGTTATTGAACCGTCGAACTAACAAATTTCGTTTCCAAGTTGGGCGGAGGAGGCCAAAGAAATATACTAAAAGTGTGATGGACTGGCACATCATGTTACGCTGTGAAAAAAATTGACGTTACAGCCTCTTATTGGTTTAGATAGCAGCCCGAGGTTATTCACTTAACTCATAGAAACCACCAAATTGTTTTGAAGCTCAACGAAAACGATCTCTACACCGGGGCGAGCAAATTGTAAAACATTCTCTACTTACAGTGGTCGTAAAAGACACCATGAGCTGGTCTAAAACGGCAGTAACCTGCGAACGTGCCTACCTCCAAATGTTAGTATTAGGGAGTTTAGCAAAGGCAGTTTTGAATTTTGAGTGACACACGTCAACCGGAAGTGAGGCGTTTTCTCCTTTAATATATCTTGAAGCTGCCAAATTCGTAATGCTTAGCGTCTTTGTTGTTATAAAGACGACTTACCCAAAAATTTAGGCGAAACCCGGCAGAAGTTTGCAAAAAGTACACTTCCAGTTGACGTGTGTCGCTCAAAAACGTCTTTCCTAAAACTCCCTATTGACTGTTTAACGAGTTGTTTCCGTTCGTTTTTTACAGGTGCTGGTGAAGTTGTAACCTCATCCCAAAGGTATGGCTATGGAAACTGTCAGCGCTTGGTGGGGAAATCATTTACTAATATTTTGCAACGTTTCCAAGGAGACTACATCTTGACGACAATGGATCTCCACGTGGTCCCTCCAGCTGGTTTTACAGAAGACGAAGTCTTTAAAGTTTCTTTGAAAAACTACGCAAAGCCAGAAGACAAAGTTTGGTTGACAAGTTATACTCGCCAGTCCAGATATAGCAAGTTTAAGACATGCGCAGACAAGTCAGTTGACGTTAGACTTTGCGCATGCGCTATTGATCAAACTAATCTTGCTGAATCATTTAGCGATGGGGTTCCGAGTAAAATGTTTGGTTCGGAGACCGTTGTAAAAGACCTCCACTCAGGATGTCTTTTGTTTCTGAGAAGGGATCACGGATTAACCTCTTTAGCGTTGGAAGTAGCAAACGTATGCTACGATCGCACTTACAAATTTAAACTGGATGGTGGAGGAACTGAGAGACTTTTTTCTAGAACCCTTCCAATAAATGTTGAATTGCTACCCAGGTCATTTTATTTTCTAACATCCATTACGAAATATGCGTCGAAGTTCACCCATCAATTAAATTTTACAGCAAGTGTAGAAGTTAAAAATGACAATTCAGAAGATTTTATAAACTTGGGAGAACATGACGTGTCTGAGTAACTAACAAGATCAATAAATGACTATTTTTCCATAAGTTTCCTTCGCCCATGTAGGAGAATCTGGATTCCGCAATTCGGGAAACTTTTGCTTACGGAATCCGGAATCCCGGGTTTTGGACTCCAGAATCCAGCTCAAGGAATTTGGAATCCCACTATGGAATCCCACTATGGAATCCAGGGCCCCGTTTCTCGAAAGGCCCGGAAACTTTTCGGGCCCGGAAAGCTGCAGGCGTGTTTGCATTCAGATTAAAGTGTGAATAATTCTGAAAATGATACATGGAAGCTATCACTTAACGAAGCAATATTGATCGGTTTGTGAGCTAGGAACTGTGGT
>NC_133214.1:8672587-8720087 GCF_958299795.1 Porites lutea
TTTGATAGCAGAGATTGGTGGCATAAAAAAGATCTGAAGAGTCGCTTAGTGTAACAGAAGTTTTAGTTTCTCGTCATCTTTTTTCACTCAATGCTGTGATGTTTGCTGACTATGGCAATCCAGACACAGAGTTCAGTTATACCCAGGACTGAATTGAAGAGGCCTTAATCTATGGAGTTTATGAGAATTCCTGACGGAGCTGCAGACAATCTTGGCCAGAGAAAATGGCGGCACTGGTTGAAAAGCGCCTCTCGCGTAAAACAGAAGTTTCCGTTTCTCGTCATCTTTCTAAAAGAAAACAACTTTTTGACTTCTTTCTTGATGTCAAGTTTTAACAGCACATTGATAGGCAAGTGCGTTAACGGCTGAGTTGGTGATAAACAGAAGGCAAAGATCATTTTATTCAGTGTGTAGAGTTTTCTAGAAAGTACTCAAATATGTTCGAAGATCTAAGCAAGAGTCTGCGGCGTAACATATTGCGGTCACAAATACTACGACCCCCATAAATTTCGCAGAGGAAATTTCTACTCCTTGTTTATGTTTCTTGATAGTCATCGGATGATTAAACTGTATTTGAAGGGCAAGGGTCGCCATCATTTTGGTGTGTTTATATGCGATGTAAAAAATTTGCATAGTGGTTAGAAGCAGGAAAATACACGGCACTAGCTAAAACACGAACAACCTTGAAATTTTAAAAGTAATGAATGTATCTTCAGAAACAAGCTGTTTGAGAATGACAGCAATAAGAAAATAGAGCACTGTGGGAAAAAGCCAGCTGAGGATTACCACAGAAACGATGCATCGTGACGTCATGATAGAAACATACTTGAAGGGCATCACTATGGCAACGTAACGGTCAACAGTCATGACGCACAAGTTAGTCAACGAAGCGAAAGCGAAATAAGCGGCGAAGATCTGTCGGAGTTCTCGATCACATGGCAGGTAAAATTCGCAAGTGAAAAATGTTGGGAAATAAGTTAAACCAAAGCAGAAATCAGCAATAGCCAGGGACATGATAAAAAGATTCACTTGTGTTTGGAGACGCCGGTTGGTGGCGATGAGATAAATCACAAGCGTATTTCCTGAAACTGCTGCGACGTTTAAAACCCAGCCTGGCATCCAGACCCAAGGTAAATGATCGGCTGAAAACGTCGCTAGATCGACTGGAGGCATGATTTATCCTGTAGACGCCGCCTGTTTTGGCTTCAGATTCGATTTAGATTCAGAATTGTAGCACCACCAAATTTCACTTCAGTTCCATATATCTTGCTCAGAAAAGCCAACGCAGCAATAAACTAAGAAGGTTTATTACTTCGTCTTGGTAACACCATTTCTCGTGACGTTCGCATTTGTACGCCATATATCATTTTGTTAATGATATATAAAATAAATCATATATGAACTGCGGAAATGAAATGAAAATGAAGAAATGATCGTGGTAGTGAATGCAATTTATGCAATTGCGTAAAGAAGCCTGAAAAAAATTCAGGACTTCAACGGGGTTTTAGCCCGTGACCTCGCGATTACCGGTGCGATGCTCTACCAACTGAGCTATGAAGCCACTGACGTTGGGAGCAGGTCAATTGTGGGTTCATATGTTGTCAATTGTGAATTAACAGATACTCTTTCTTTGAAGCATTACAAGACAAACTGCCTCCTAAAACTAAACTTGAACTAAATTTTGAAATGGAAAGCTATGCAAATCTAATTTTTCAAGCTGGCGCTAATTGCAGAGTTATTATAAAAAGACGTCAGTTATTTATTCCAAAGTTAACTTTTAACTCAGAAGGTCAAAAACTCTACATGGAAAATTATCTTAAACGTTACAAATGGACTTATCTTAACGAAGTCGTCGAGGTATCAAATAATACGCAGCAACAAACAGGTCATTACACAATTACAACTGCTATTTCAAAACCACGCCATGTATTTGTTTTTTGAATTACCTCAGCAAATATTGGAAACCAACAAACCAATCCATTTTTGTACAATACTTTTAATTTACCAAACAATGCTAATGTAACACGATGTTATTTAGAAGTTGGAAATGGAAATGAATATCCTGATATTCACTATAAACCATCTTCAGATTTATCAAGAGTTTTTAGGGGTATACTAGGATATGTTCACGCAAACAACGACTTTCAAGGTGGAACAATTCTTGATATAACTAGCTACAAAACTCTATACCCTATTCTTTACTTTGATCTAACAAAACAAAAAATGGATATAAAAGATGGAGTTAAAAACTAGCTTTTCATTACGAACTATCTGCCAATCAAAATGCTGATTATAACATTTACGCTCTTGTTCTTCACGAGCGAGAGGCAGAAATAGAACAAAAAGACGAAAAATTACTGCTTAGAGCTTAGCATAACCATTATATAAAATGAAATCATTTAGAGATTATATAGTTGGTTATAAAGATTTCGTTTTTAATCTCGATCAATCTTTAACAAATCCCGCTAGAAACAATTATCAAAACAGAGGTAATTGTAAATTTGTTGTTGACGATAAAACTTCACTCGATTGGTATAATGCGCGATTATCAATAAATTTTAAATTAACAAAATTAACTGGAAATAATGTAATCATCAATGACAACAATGGAATTGTTAATGGCGCGAGTTCATTTTTTAAAAAAATTAGTTCAATCATTAATGGCCGAGAGGTTTATCAATGTAATTCTGCCAATCATCTCGTAAATATTAAAAACTTACTTGAGTATAATCCCTCTTATACTGAGAGTGTTGGAACAAATGAATTTTACTATCTTGATACATATAACAACCCAAACAGAAATAAATATTTATCAAGGCAAGTCCAACACGGAAAAAATGTTGCAAACGATGGTTGGACGCCACGAAATTTTATTGAAAATGAAGATACTACTTTCAATGAGGGGTTTACAAAAAGAAAAAGTATACTAAAAAATTTAATTATTGTCAATTGTGAAATTCCTCTTAATCGTTATTCATTTTTTAAGGTTTTAAAGGATAAGATGTTGCCAAATTCCAAATTCGAATTAAATATTGTACTAGAAAGTGACAACAACCTTATTTAGCTTTATTTGGAGAGCGGGTAATGATGTTTGTAAGGTAATAATTACAAAACTACAACAGCCTTATTATACATTCCTCGTGTAACATTTGACAAAAAATACAAAACAACAACTACAAAATCTTGGTCTTATCTTGATGAGTACGTGACGAATTCTACAAATTTAAGACAAGAAGAAGGAAATTTTAGAATAACAAACTCTATTTCAAAACCTCGCCATGTTTATGTTTTTATTGTAAACAGCGCAAATAGTCACAAACAGCCAATCCGTTTTTATATCAAACTTTTAGTGTCGCAAATAATAAAAAATTAACAAGATGTTACCTTAAAGCAATGAAAATATTTATCCCAAAATACGTTACAAACCATCCACAGAGCCATCAAGAGTTTACAGGGATGTCATGAGCCACATTCACATAAACAATGATTTTCAAGGCGGAACACTTCTTAATAGAGTTAACTTTGAAAACTTGTTTCCATTTGTTTATTTTAACCTACCAAATATACTGAGAAGATAAAGTAGATCTTTCATTTCGTTACGAACTAAATGGAGAACCCAATGCTGATTTTACCATTTACCCAATTTTTTTTTACATGAAAAGTTATATGGTTCTTGATATAAATGACAACTTATATTGAATATGGTGTAAAACTAACAAACAGATGAGCAAAAGTCAAAACTGGCTTCTGCAATCAGAAATAAATCACCACCTACTCTTCGTCCAAAACATTCACGACTACGCGGCTCAGATGAGTTAATGCTAACCCGCAGACAAATCCCTAAAATAGAAAAATCACTGGCAAATGGAACAGGAAGTGATATAAAGATAAGCCGAACACAGATTAGAAAATCAGTAAAACATACTACCTTTTTTGTTATTTGGATATTTGGTTTCAATTTGAATGCGTTTATACTTAATTTTTGAATCCTTTACTTTGTACTCCTTTGGCTCTTTAAAAATAATGTTATCGAGGGTGAGATTTTCGTAACGACTCAACTGCATTTTTATTAATATTTAGATAATCTTTAAATCATAATTCAATTTTAATTACAAAGTTCTATCACATATCGGTATCACCAGCATACAAGCTTATAATATATGACCAACTAGTACTTAAACTAGCAAAATAATTACTTAGACAACTATTTAATTCACTTAAAGGTTTTTCCTCAAAAGCTTTTACCATATTGTCAGTATTTTTTGGTAAATCTTCAAGTGAATAAATTATTAAATTAAATTTGGGAATATATTTCACTAATTCATTAAATTTTCTTTCATTTTCTTTTTGATATTGTCTAATAGATCTTAAAGCATTAAAATCATATTTTTTAGCTGCTGCTAAAAAATCTTCACTCATTTTTGTTATTATCATTTAATCTTTAAACAATTTATTTTTTTACAGCGAGCGAAGCTATCGAGCATTCCACTTTCATCACTTATTGATTTTCTCTAGTTTATTTCATTTGGAGAAAGTGGTGAGATGTGTATTAACTAATATGCACCACTCTTTTTATGGTGAGAGATGGTTTGTATAAATGAAAAAGTTTAATAGTTTTAATAATGTATGAATTTTGCCTAAATTAAGGGGGGAATTTAGTGATAATTGGGAATATGGGAATACGGGGGAGTTTTTAATAATGAGAAATGAATGGAGGGTTTTAAATATTTTATGACGGGGCAATTGGGGGAATAAGTCGTTCCAGAAAGCATCCTATTATAACTACTTACGAGCTTACGCTACCTGTGTTTCCAAGTCCGAAAACCACTCTACAAACAACGCATTTTGATTGGTCAAATCTCGTGACGCACACCGCCTACTACTAAGCCCCCCTGGGGGAGGGAACTAATATGGGATTTACGGTAATTTTAATTGGTTCTTAAAACAATAGCCAACAGAAGAAGTGGCTATTTGGCAGCTCCGACGTTCGTGGGGAGCGATCGCGTGACGGTGCCTTTCGTGTTACAAAACCATTTATCATGAACGTGTACATGCACCGCGTTGATGAAAATGAAAGTGTGAAGTGTTTTACTTTGGCTATCTCTGCCTTGTGAAAGAGCACAGTGAAAAATGCGTCGGAATCGCAAGTATTTTGTAAGTAGCTAGATTGTTTATTATTTTATTATACGTGTAAATAATATTACCCCCTTGCTTGGCAATAGCGAAAGGGTTGTTGTACGGTTGTTTAGGGCGTCAAGGGCCGACGTGAGGACAGAAAAGAACTCTTATTTTACTCTCTGCAGGGAAAACTCGACACTGCGTTCGCTGTTGCCATCTCTCTTGCGTTCGCTGTTGCCATTTGTCAGCTTTGGCGGTTTCAGTTATTTCTGTCTCTCTGCCGTATGATAATTTATGTCCCCTTTCACGAATATGGTAAAATAATACCAACTCCGAGTGCACTTAATGTCAACAGCCAAGCTTAGTTTGCTAGAGTGCATAAAAAATAGCAACAAACAGTTGGGATTAAAATTCTGGTCATTCCAGATGGCCGCTTTTATTTACATAACTAAGAAATCCAAGAAATAAGAAACTAAAAGTAATTTATTTAAGCTCTAGCAAAGGTGAGGGCCACGATAAAAGGCAAAACATGATGTAAACCAAAAACTTAATTACACATTGGAGGAGAAATGGGGTGGAGGTGGGTTGATTTCTTGAACGTCCGAAGATTGAGCTTGCAAATTGTGAGTGGAATCGAAGTTGTTCACACCTTATAACTCCTCGAGAAAAACGATCATGCGATTGTGTAATTTTACTGAAAACGTGGAGAGTAAAATTACTGCACATGTTGAGTAAATGTACGGAACGAGGACTACAGTAATTTTACTGAACGTGTTCCAGGGATATAAGTGGTCCCTGAGATCTCCTGATTATCTTGTGATCGATACTTTACATGACTGTACCTTTTACCTATTATATAGTAAGAAGCAAAGGTCAAGAGAATCACCTGTACATGTCGACGAACATTATCAGGTCACAAAAACAACCACCTCAACCCTACATTAAACTGTGTAAATAACTACATATTATTGTGTAGGTGACATAAATTTTTTTATTTGCGAGCAAATAAACTCATTTATGTCCCCTTTCACGAATATGGTAAAATAATACCAACTCCGAGTGCACTTAATGTCAACAGCCAAGCTTAGTTTGCTAGAGTGCATAAAAAATAGCAACAAACAGTTGGGATTAAAATTCTGGCCATTCCAGATGGCCGCTTTTATTTACATAACTAAGAAATCCAAGAAATAAGAAACTAAAAGTAATTTATTTAAGCTCTAGCAAAGGTGAGGGCCACGATAAAAGGCCACAGGACGCTGTTTCAGCGGCCGGCCCCACCCGCAGGCTGTTGAATTATAAATGCAGACTTAGGGTATGATAAACACAGCGCCAGCTTGTGTTTCGGGATATTAACAGCTAAACGCTTGCTTACGTAAAATTCGTACCTAAACTAGGCGTTCTGATATATTTGAGAAAGGCGTTTGATTTCCAGCGACCTAGTAAACGAATTTGAGAGTCAGAAAAACCTTTAGCGGTAGCCCAACTAGCGGCTCCAATACGGAAACTATGAGCTTTGTAAAGAGCACAGTCAAGGTTGTTAAACTTAAGGGCAGCTTTAAGCTTCGTGACAAAAAATGTCCTAGTGATAGGCGTCCCATCGGGCCAGCAAAACAAGGAACCCGGAGCATAACCTCTAAGTGAAACATATTGCAAAAGCAACTGTACAGGACAGCACAAGGACTCAGGATAAATGTAAACAACAAAATTCTGTCCCGGGTCACTGTGTTTGTAGTTAATAAGAGTAAGCTGAAGGGCTTTGACGTTTCCCTTCTTATCCACTAAGCGATCTAACTGAGTTATTCTAATGAGATTAGTGCTCTCACCGGAAGTTGTTGTTATTTCTCCTATTCGCAGAAATGCAAAAAATGCAATGGCACACATAGCTGAGAGCAAATGTATTTGATATGCTGATGAGACTGTGTGTTGAAACGATCCTAATAGCTTGTTTAGGATTGGTAACGTAATCGGCAAACGAATATCTGTAGTGGGAGCTAACTTCCTATAGCCCTTAAGGAGCTGATTTATAATGGCTGCTTTGGTGGGATCATCCACTGCAGCTAATTGATGTACGTAACTAATGGCAGAAACATAAGACGTAACGGACGACGCTGCGTATTTCAAAGAGTACAAATGAGCAATAAACAAAGCTAAAATAGCTGGTTGAATGGGTAGCTTAATAAGCATGTCACCTAAAAATTGCTGGGCCCAAGAGGTAAATAGCGCCAGGGCCTTTTGTAAGCTTTAACTGAAGCGCTACTGATGCTAGCCTCTAAAAGTGTTTTAGTTATATCGGCCAGTTCTCTGGTAGCAGATGTGGAGGAACAATTGTCGGTTCGGCTGCTGCATACTGGTCGAGGGACTTGAATTTGTCTACCTGTAAACGCGATAATGCGTCAGCGCTTGTGTTACAAATACCGGGCAGATGAACTGCCTTAAAAAGTATGTTATGCTTCAAACATGACAAAACCAAGGAGCGGACTAAAACCAACAGTTTTTTATCTTTTGTGGTTTTCTTATTGATAACCTCCACAAGCGCTTGGTTATCTGTATGGAATGTGACACACTTATTGGCCAGCCTATTGGCCCATATTTCAACACTAATTACAATCGGAAACATTTCAAGTATGACTATATTAAGCGAGCTCCAACGCTTGGGCCAAGCGCCATATAACCAGTTCCTACCAAAAACCGCGCCATAGCCTAATGAGCCTGAAGCATCAGTGTATAGGTGTATCATATCGGATGAAAGCCAAACGAAATCTAAAAAGAACGATTTGCCGTTGAACTGTGTAAGGAATTGCAACCACAAGTGAAGATCGCCTTTTACTGCGCTCGTTAAGCGAATCATATACATCGGTCGCCTGACGCCTACTGTGAGGTTAATCATTCTTCGGAGAAATGTTCTTCCAGGCACAACTACTGAGCAGGTAAAATTTAACAACCCTATTAGAGATTGCATGTCTTTTAGAGTGACTTTCTTGCGCTTTAGGAAATCTTGTATCATGTTAGTACATTTGTCTATCTTATCCTGAGGAAGCCTCGCTTCCAACTTGCAAGTATCAAGTTCGATACCCGCAAAAGAAAGAACTGTACTAGGACCAACGGTCTTTTCAGGCGCCATGGGAACCCCTAAATCGTCACAAGTTGTTAAGAACGATAAAAGTTTTGTCGAACATGTAACTGTATCACGCTCAATGATGAGAAAATCGTCTAAGATATGTAGAATACCCGGAGTTGACAATTTGTAACGTGCAATCCATTCTAACGCGGAGCTAAATGCCTCAAAAATCTTGCACGAGCTGGAACAGCCCATGGGCAAGCACTTATCATAATAAAAGTGATCTTGCCAAAAAATACCAAGCAAGTCGTAATCATTTGGGTTAACCGGAATCAATCGAAAAGCATTTTTGACATCTGTCTTTGCAAGCGCACAGCCCCTGCCTGTGCGCCTAATAATCCTAATAGCATCGTCGATTGATGCGTAGCGAACTGAAGATGCTTCCGTAGGAATATGAGAATTGACAGATGTGCCATAAGGAAAAGATAAGTGATGAATTAAGCGAAATTCCCCTGGCGCCTTCTTAGGGATTAAACCTAACGGCGATAAACGCAATGAAGAAAAAGGCTTTTCAGAAAAAGGTCCAGCTATTCTACCTAATTTTAATTCCTTGGAAAGTTTTTCATTGACAGCTGAAGGATTTTGAATTGCTGACAGCAAATTATTGCAGAAGGACGTCTCGTGATGTCCGACGTAATCAAGAGAAAACCCTCTTAAGAAACCATCTAGTAGATAGCGCTTCGACGCCGGTGGATAGCCGTCTAAATAAAACTCTAATTTACTTATTTTGATTGGTGTTGGTAGCGGCATGTGCCGAGGCGGGGCGTGATGTAGCGGCAGAGGGTTTGGTCCCTCGACATCTAAAAGCCGGATGGGTTGCCCCACATTTGAAACATTCATGTTTGAAGTTACAGCCGAAACATTTTTCGCCTTGATGAAACTTCCAGCAAAAGCCTTTGGGAAAGGGCTGAGACGATTGTTTATTAGCGTTGTTTCCTGGAGAAGCTGGAAATGAACTACGGGTCATGTGGTGCGCCTGCAACCACAATTCCCATTGTATTTCATCCCAGGGAAAAAGGGATTTTTGCCGCAAATAGCGGAAATTCTCATCGTAATAGCGCCAATGCGCATTTTTGGCCGCTAAATCACGCACCGTCGCACTATACTTCATCAAGGCCGGTGCCGTTTCTGGAAAACGCACTGTGTAAATAGCAACAAAAATTTGAAATGCAGAGGTCCACTGATCGATTGTAGCTATGCGCTTGGTGTTTTGCACAGGCTCGAGACTAACAGTTGGCGTTGAATTTCTTGAACGTCCGAAGATTGAGCTTGCAAATTGTGAGTGGAATCGAAGTTGTTCACACCTTATAACTCCTCGAGAAAAACGATCATGCGATTGTGTAATTTTACTGAAAACGTGGAGAGTAAAATTACTGCACATGTTGAGTAAATGTACGGAACGAGGACTACAGTAATTTTACTGAACGTGTTCCAGGGATATAAGTGGTCCCTGAGATCTCCTGATTATCTTGTGATCGATACTTTACATGACTGTACCTTTTACCTATTATATAGTAAGAAGCAAAGGTCAAGAGAATCACCTGTACATGTCGACGAACATTATCAGGTCACAAAAACAACCACCTCAACCCTACATTAAACTGTGTAAATAACTACATATTATTGTGTAGGTGACATAAATTTTTTTATTTGCGAGCAAATAAACTCATTTAAGCTCATGATATCTTCCTCGTAGTATGATAGCCTTTTCCGTTTTTATTTACGCATAAGCCTGTATGGCTGGGATGCAGAGGAGTTCTCTGCCCGAGATAGATGCTATTCCCTATCCTATTATTATGCGCTATAAAAAATTCGTTCCAGACATATGCGTGGCATCACATTTTTAGGTTGGACGGTAAACAGTTTTGTTGCTTGTTTGACGATCAATAACCACGGAAGCGACTTTGTGAGCGAAGCATGACATGCAGGAATTTTCTTTTGAAAGGTTAGCTGCATTTTGGAGAAGACTTAGACTGAGAAACGGAATGAAAGGTTATTTGGTGGCAGTAGATACTGGCCAGCCTGCACTGCATACGCATTGTCCGTCACATGCACAATCGATGTATAGTGTCTGCGACGCTGGCTATAGTTAGCTTACGGTTTAAGTTAAAGATGTCAAAGAAAATGCTACTGACTAATTCTGAAGTCAGTTATAACATTATTAAAAACGTCGTGGCTATATGCCCGGCATCCCGGAAGGGTCTTAAAAAAACTAAACACCTGGCATTCAGACTGAAGAAATTTTCTAGAATTTCTGCAAAATCCCTTTTTCTAATCGTTTGAAAGTATTCTATCTTCATTTAGAATAGCCAAGCGATAAGACAAACAAACCTGGCTTCGCAGCTGAGCGGTTGTGGTTTCTTGGACATAGAGTAGAGTGGACGCTGTTTCGATAAATTTCGTGAGTAGCAGCGCGTGACTCACGGGCACGATTTCATCAGGCTAAATACCCGGCAGTCTGAAAGGGGAGCTGGAAAGTTAAAAAGCCTTCTCTTCAGCTTCAATTCCAACTTCAACTTTATTTGAATACATTTTTGTATATGTACAACACAACACAAAGAGACTGGTCTGCAAATAGCATTTGCTAATCTGGGCGGAACACTGAGTCACACTGAAACATTAATATTCGAGTTTTCGGTCGATTAAACTCAATTGGAAAGACTTTTTCCGCCTTGTTAGCTAATTAGATGCAAAGTGGGGTTTGGTTCAATTTGTGCAATACAGTTGCAGTCGTTATTCATTGTTTAAAAGTAGATTTGAGTTTTTAGCATCACGAATACACATGGTGGAATGCAAACTTATTTTTGCATATATAATCTGCTTCAAACCAAACAAAGCTACCAAGGGTAGCAGCATTAGAAATTATAAAATGACTAAGATAGTGCGCGCGCTCTATGTAAACATGGTTGTGGCGTCAAGATGTCCTGCTCTTTGCGCGCTTATCACACAATGCAAGGGCGAATTTGAAAAAGTTTTCGAGTTCAAAACTCGACAAGTTTATTTTATTTACCCCTTTCTTCGTCGGCGGAAACTTGGAAAATCGTTGCAAAGAAGGTGTGTCAATTTTTTTTCTCTTAAGCTGACATTTTATGCGAGAAAAATCAGTATTTTGGAAACAGACAGTTATGCAAACCCTCGACTTCGTCTCGGGTTTGCATAATTATAACTGTCTCGAATTCTCCCAACCCCTCTCTTGTTTTCTATTGCTTAAGTAATGTGGTAGTAGAATTTCAATAAGTATTCAAAAGATCATAGCACTCGTATGGCAGAGTATACGCCTCTACAGTCATAGGCGTACGGACTGTTTTTTGCCAGGGAGGGCGGCAAACCATTTGCCCAAAAAATTTTTGCAAGTTGCTCAAATGTTTACAAAACAGTCGAATAGACACGAGGGCCGATGCAACAACATATAGGCCGTACTGGCATATGAAAATGGCTCGATACACTTTTTCAGGGTTAATAACTGCCAAGTTTGAGCATAAACTACGTCGCCATAAACAAACATTTGGAAAAATTGCCACCACAGTATGAAAATGGTTGCAATGACATCGGAGTTGTCATAGCAACGAAAGGAAGCCATTACCTATTATGCTCGCAGCAATATTTCGCCGTGCGCACTGTTCTTCCAAAATCGATCACAGGAGCTTTTTCCTCCAATAGTCGCCTCGATGTTCGTCAAGTTAAAACGGAATATGTAAGAGCGTTATCGAGATATTTTGGGATAAAGTTTTTATCGTTGGAAATACGGTAAAAAAAAGGAAATATTTGATGTTTGGCTGTTATCTGCAGAAAACGATGCGCTTTTGACATTCAATTTCACCTCATAGTAGTTTCAATCTTTTTAAAAAAGTGGTTGAAAGATCATGGAGATAGCTCCGGCCAATCGCTGCAAAGAAGGATTTGATTAGTATGTATCATGGCGCTCTTGTTAGCGGATTATAAACATTTCAGTCTACTTTAACAAATTAGTGAATAATTTTCAAACCGCTCGCGATAGATTTTTTAAAAAAATAAGATTCTTCTCGTAATTCAAACTGAGAATTACTTTCAGACCCATTGCTGATGCTATCTGCCATACACCGTTCTACGAGCGGAGATGATTCTAGAAAGTTAGGCGGAAGTTTATTCTAATAAATTCACGAGTGGAAATAGCCCATTGCAGTACAGTGCCCGACAATGAAAAAAATCAGCATATGATACCTTTCCCTTATAACCATGCAGAAACTCGTCACGTGCTAGGCAGCCACTGTCTCGTGTCTGTAACTGGATTATTACGCCGGCTTCAAGTTAAAATAGGAAATATTTATTTCTTCAAAATAATAATAAAAACATGCAGACGTCTTTCAAAACTGGTTTTGCCCAAATTTTCTCGTGCTGCCCCAAAAAATCTGAGTTGCCCAAAATTTGGGGGGGGCTGTAGCCCCCCTCGCCCCCCCGGCCCGTACGCCTATGTCTACAGTGGAGATGGTTTCTCAAGAGCACCGCTGGGTGGTACTGGGTTCCATGGTAAAATATTTTTAAAAGCCAGCAAGAAAATAACTTAAATGCATGAACAATCCTGAATTTTTTGGCTTGTTTTTCAAACGCTTCACGGGTTGATATTCAACTGTGAAGATTGAATACACCTTCATCAATTGTTGTTTATCATTTTTATCGCAACAACAAGGAAACTATAAACGAAGCGGAGCGTACAGCAAGCTCTAAAAGTCACAAGGAATTTAAGCTGATTTCGCGTTAAAATAGACACCATTTTTAACCACAGCCGGCAGGTAGCCCAAGCGTAATAAAAGACCTTGTCTCTTATAATGTAAGAAAATCCAACTAGTGGTCTATTATCAATGCTGTGTTCTGATTGGTTGAGCTACCGTCCTAGGCCATATTATAGCCCACTAGTAGCGAAAAACACCGGCTTTGAAAACCAAAACAATGGCGGCTGAATCGCGTTTTGCTAGCTGAAGCTGTTTTGTCTCGATGTTTTTGACCAACTAGTATTATTTTACTAAAACAATTCTTCTCTCCCTCATGGTCTCTCAGCCAATAACTCATTCGGCTTCGGCCTCATGGGCTATTGACTCAGAGCCCATTCGGGCTCGAGGAATAATTGTTAAATACACTGTCAGGTCAAAGGATTTAAAAGTACTCAAATCTCGCTGAAACTTCGCTAAAACAAAGACAACGACACCAGGTAACAACGCGGTAACAAATACTACGACCTCCATAAATCCCGCAGAGGAAATTTCTACTCCTTTCTTGCGTTTATTGAGAGTCATTGGATGATTAAACTGTAACTAATAAAGGGCAAGGGTCGCCATCATTCTGGTGTTTTTATACGCGATGTAAAACATTTGCATAGTGGTGACAAGTAGGAATATACACGGCATTAGCTGAAACACGAACACCGTTGAAATTTTAAAAATAATGAATATATCTTCAGAAGCAATCTGTTTGAGAATGACAGCAATAAGAAAATAGAGCACTGGGGGAAAAAGCCAGCTGAGGATTACCATGGCAACGATGCATCGTGACGTCATGATAGGAACGTATTTGAAGGGCATCACTATGGCAACGTAACGGTCAACAGGCGTGTTGTGTTTGGAGACTCCGGTTAGTGGTGATGAGATAAATAACAAGCGTATTTCCTGAAACTGCTACGACGGTTAAAATCCAGCGTGGCACCCAGAACTAAGGTAAAGGATCGGCTGAAAACGTCTGTAGATTGACTGGAGGCATAATCTATCCTGTAGACGCCGTCACATTTGTACGCCATATATCATTTTCTTACGCAATTGCTAAACAACCGTTTGCTTCCTGTCGATTGAAGATATTCTTTATGGGTTTTCGCGCCTTATAAAATAAGTTCCCATGCTAAATTGTCCTGAACAGCTGGCTAATAAAATTGGTTTAAGGATTTCGCTTTAAGATGCAGCTCACTAATCTTAACTTACACTAGGTAGATGGTATTAACTTCAATAGGGTTTTGTTCATGAATAGAAGCCCCACATTTAGACTTAATTTTCTTTTGTAGAAAAATACTTGTACATATAATTTATTATAGCGTCAGTTAATTTTAATTCATAAGGGTTTTAAAAAACCCTTATGAACACTTTATTGGCTAAAACACTCAATGAGTCATATAGATTTTTACTTCTTCACTGCAACATATCATCATTTTATATATGTTGCAGTTAATTTTTTTTATTTCAGTTAATTTTTATATTTCCTTTGTTCAAATTCATTAGCATTCATTACCATACCCTAAAACAATGGAAAAATAAAAATTAACTCAGATAAGAAATTAATTACAAAATATACCCTTCGAGCATAGACCCTTCGATCTTCCTAGATAGGAAGATCGAAGGGCCTCTTCTCCCATAGCCTACCACGCAGACGTTCTAAGGGGTTCGTCACACGTTCCTGCCCCACGAACGTCTGCTGAACTGAAAGATAAATTCCTTTCCTTTCTTTCGTTCGTGGGGCAGGAAGCGTTACGAACCCCTTAGAACGTCTGCGTGGGAGGCTACTTCTCGAAGGGTACATTTTATAAAACTTTCCATAACAATCAACACTTTGCACGATGGAACCTGTCACTGTGATGACTTGCAGTTACATCTGCCGTACAGAAATACCACTTGAAGTAAAGAAACAGAAATAATATATTGTTCATGCTCAAAAATGTTTTTATGTTAGTGACCAGTGATCCATCCAGAAACTGGCAGTAGTGTGTGTGAGTCCCTCGGACGTTAGAGTGAGTCCCATACTCAGCAGTTTGATTCCGACACGGTCCCACACTCATAGTGTATGAGTAACACGTACATGGCAAAAGAGGTTTTTCTTATTGGCATATGGTCAGTTTCAGTCTTTGACATACAAATAAAATTATGAATAACTTTGTACAGGGAGCAATCTCAAAATCTCTTTCTTAAATTTGAGCTCATAGATCCGCTCTGTCCTTGCCTCTGCGCCATTTTTCCAGTGCACGATCAAAATTAAATTGAGCGCTTTCAGGACCAAGTTTTCCTCTGACTACCTATGTCATAAAAACTCCAAATCATGAAGAATTGAAGTTCCAGTAGACACACCTACTGTACGCACTTAAAAAGCACCAGTACGGTTTTATTCTGCTTTGTACTTCGCCTTTTCTTCGGGCTTCCTCGAATGACTTTCTTATCTCAGGGCCTTGCTTGATCTATAGTGATATAAAGCAAGTATACTATATAAACCAATATTAAATAAACGTTGAAGTACCTTACCTGTGGTATATTTTCGTCATGTCCTGCGGTATATCAGCGTCCTCTGAGGGCAATGATGAAAGAACAGAAAAACGGTTGTTTCCTGGATGTGGAAATGTATGGTTTTGTTGCGGGTGCGGTATGTCAGAAACATCAAGATTTATCGGTGCAGTGTGATTCAGGTGCTTGGTGTTTAGTTGATTCTTTGGGTATATGTAAAACTTTTTTCTCTAATTCCTTGATGTTATTCTTCAACGCTGTAACTTCAGAAGTTTAATAACTTAAGATTTTCTGACTTCAGTTGGTCATTGGTTGTTTCGACGTCAATCATTCGAGATGTTGACTGCTTAAATTCAGACTTGAAGAAATTCTCCAGTTGAGTTATTTTTAGCCTGCGAAAACGTCCGTTTCTCCTCGCTCTTCGCCGCTCAGGGACGTTTCGCGCGGAGGAACGTCTGCGACTCAGCGACAAAAATTCCATACTGATGACGTAAAATCTGTCCGGAATCCGGTCAGAAGCGCTGATTGGTCGACGGAGTAAATACATTGTTTTAGCTATCGCTTACGAATAACAGACAAAAGACAAAAGCTCACGAAGGTCAAATGTAAACGCGAAGAATCTCTAACAAAACAGTCAATATTTGTGGAATAAAGTCTTCTCTAGAAGAAGTATTTGAGTTTTGCTGGAGCTCTTTGGCAGAAGAATACAACACTTTACGAAAATCGACCAGAAGACACGTACAACTGGACAAATTTATATTTGGAACCCCATGACTACCGGATTTATTATGCGCGAAGCGTCCCCAGTGGCGAAGAGCGAGGTGAAACGGATGTTTTCGCAGGCTAAGATATTTTATCCTCTATAAAGTTTAGTTTGTCATTATTATCGTTTACAGAGTTTTTCACTTCAACAACATCAGCCTCCAAGGCGCAAATTGCCGATTTCAACTCAGAAATGGATGAATTCTTTTTCGTAGATAGACTCCATACCGAGCTTAGCGAATTGCTGCGTTTCGGGTGGGATGATTTTGGTGTTTGAGTTTCATCTACAAGATTCTTGATTTCCGGCCCTGTAGAATCTTCCGTAAGATTTCCCCAGTCGTCGGCATTACTCTTAGATGATGCACAATTAGCTGTATTTTTCCTGGCTTTCTTTTTGCCTTCCATGGTAACTTGGTGAAAGTCATCCAGGTTTTTGCACGTGCTGATGTCAAAATCGTCTGGAACAGAGTTGAGAGCGTGGTCAGTTTCATTTTAACTTGCTTGCCGCCGTAGTTGGCGTTTAACCTCTTCATTCTTTGCTTTAAGCGAGGGAACTTTTTGAAACACCATAATTCGTATCAGGCACCTTGGCACATAACTCACTCAGTGGTTAGATATACGTGAATTGTCAAGAGGAGTTGTTTCTTGTCCGCTAAGTCAGTCGACAGTACTCACGGCAGATCCGCTTCAATATGCTCAAAGGCAGACTCGTCATGGTGGTTAATCCAGCCGATTTCATAATCACTGAGTTCTTTCAGAAGTTTAGAAGTTTAGAAAGGCAGCACATGGCGCTGCCGGTTTGTATATGCTGTGGTCGATTTCTTCAAATTTTAGCTTCTTTTGCTTCCCCGCTTTTCTCGTGAAAAGTTGGGATCGTATATTTTGTATAAATCTACTCCACTTTTTACGTTTGCACTCGGAAAAAACCAAGAAAACGCTGAAAAAGTTAACGAATACGTGGAGCCGTGCGGTATGTGACCAACCGCATGACCACCACTTCTAATTGGTTCTTAATTGGTTCTAAAAACAAAGGCCATCGGAAGAAGTGGCCATTTGGCAGCTCCGACGTTCGTGGGGAAGCGAATGCATGACGAGGCCTTTCGAGTTACAAAACCATTGAACGTGTGCATGCATCGCGTTGATGAAAATGAAAGTGTGAAGTGTTTTACTTTCATCGGCTATCTCTGCCTTGTGAAAGCGCACAGCGAAAAATGGGGCGGCATCGGAAGTATTTTGTAAGTAGTTAGGCTGTTTATTATTTTTTTAATAGGTGTAAATAATAAAACCCCCTCGCTTGGCAATAGCCAAAGAGTTGTTGTACGAAATGTTGTACAGGGGTCAAGAGCCGACGTGAGGACAGAAAAGAACTGTTATTTTACTCTTCGCAGGGAAAACTCGACGCTGCGTTCCATCTCTCAGCTTCTTCTTTAAAATGTAGCGGTTTCAGTTATTTCTCGTGTCTTCTCAGCCGTTTGATAAATATCTTCCACATAGTATTTCATCATAGCCGTTTTCATTTGCAGCCTGTATGGCTGGGATGTATTTCCTATCCGATTGTTTTGCGCCTTAAAAATTCGTTCGAGACATATTTTACGTGGGATCACATTTTTAGGTTGGACGGTAGAACATTTTTTGACGATTAATCACCACGTAAGCGACTTTGTCGGCGAAGCATGACGTACAGGAATTTCCTTTTGGAAAGTTGGTGGCATTTTAGAGAAGACTAGAGACTTAGAAACGGAATGAAAGGTTATTTGGTGGCAGTAGATACTGGCCAGTCTGCACTACATACGCATTGTCCGTCACAGTTGATTTAGAGTGTCGGCGACGCTGCCTACATAGTTAGCTTACGGTTCAAGTTAAAGATGTCAAAGAAAATGTTACTGACTGATTCTGAAGTCAGTTATATCATTATTAAAAACCCCGTGGCTATATGCTCGGCAACCAGTCTTAAAAAAACTAAATACCCGGCATTCGTATAGGTAATAGCATGATTTGTAGTGATATTTGGCATAAATACCACGAGTGATATTTCGAATTTGTTATACGTAATTTCACGAGCCGTTAGGCGAGTGAAATTTGTGACAATTTTGAAATATCACGGGCGGTATTTTTGCCAAATATCAACTACCCGCAAACGGTTTGTAATTTTCACATGTACGTATTTCAAATTAAGCTGAAATACCACTGCTCTAAGCCAATCAGATTGCAGAAATTTCTCATGTGGTGGTATCAAGACTGAAATTTTCTAGAATTTCTGCAAAATCCCTTTTTCTAATCGTTTGAAAGTATTTTATCTTCGATCACTTAGAATAACCAAACGATCAGGAAATCAAAACTGGCTTCGAATTCGCAGCTGAGCGGTTGTGGTTTCTTGGGTATAGAGTAGAGTGGACGCTGTTTCGAAAACTGAGATTTCGTGAGTAGCAGCGCGTGACTCACGGGCACGATTTCACACAGGCTAAATACCCGGCTGTCTGAAACGGCGGAGCTGGAAAGTGAAGAAGCCTTCTCTTCAGTTTCAACTCCAATAAATGTTTGTATATATACAACACAACACGAAGAGACTGGTCCGCAAATAGCATTTGCTAATCTAGGCGGAACAGTCACTGAAATATTAATACATGTTAAAGTTTTCTGATTAACAGAAGTGGAAAGACTTTTACCGCCTTGTTAGCTAATTAGATGCAAAGTGGTGTTAATTGTTTAAAAGCAGATTTCAGTTTTTAGCATCACGAATACACATGGTGGAACGGAAACTTATTTTTTGCATATATAATCTGCTTCAAACCAAACAAAGCTACCAAGGGTAGCAGCATTTGAAAATAATGTGGCAGTAGAATTTTATCACTAGGTACTCAAAAGATCATAGCATCTCCTGGTGAACTGGGTTTCATGGTAAAATATTTTTAAAAGCCAGCGAGAAAATATACTTAAATGAACAAGCCTGAATTTTTTGGCATGTTTTTCAAACGCTTCAAGTTGATATTGAATACACTTTCATCAATTGTTGTTTATCATTTTTATCGCAAGAGCAAGGAAACTATAAACCAAGCGGAGCGTAAAGAAAGTTCTAAAAGCTACGGGGAATTTATACGGAAAGCCATAACTTTCTTATGTGGTTATTTATCATTATTTGGTGTTGAATTTCTTCATTATGTCTTGTAGTTACTTCATTATGTGCTGTAGTTACTTCATTATGTCTTGCGGTTCCTTCATTATGTTTGAGGTTTCTTCATTACGTCTTGTAATGCAGTCCTGACGTGTTGGGTTTTTACCGTGATGCGGTGTAAAAACTTAGTTAACTTATGTGATTTAATTTGCTTTTATCGCGGTATGTTGAGGTTGTTTAGCTACGTTTTGTGTTTTTGATGTAATGTGGTTACCGTCTGGTATCTTTGTTAGCGGTTTGTTACGCGGAATGGCGTAGTCAGCCAGCGTCAGCATAAATTCGGTAGCGCGTTGTTCCTGTCGTATTTTTCTCGGGAGTCAAAAATTGTCTTGTTTTTTAACTTTCTCGTATACCGTACCCGTCCCGAAAAATTGTGTGATTTTTATTGGCCGTAATTTCGAATCACGTGCAAGTCAGGTTGGATTGCAAAAGCAGAAAAAAGATACTGCGTCAGCAAAGGGGGGAAACTGCGTAGAGGAGGACAAAATCAAGGCTGTGCTCTAATTTACGGCGCCCGGTCCCATGAGGCGACTAAGACTTGGCCTCGGGCGACTGAAAATATTGTCCAGGTCACCCAGCCGGGCGACATGCTGGTGTTGGTTTCTTGATTTAAAGTCAAGAAGCTAGAATTCATTACTTGCGACTTCGTAGCTCGGTCGGCCGCTCCATGTCCTAAAAAGAACGTTCCGCTCGCCAAGAAACTCTTGAAGTCAACTTGTATGTAGCATGTCTATCAAAGAGCTTTTTAAAAGAAAATGTTGTCACATGTAAATCGGGCACCGGGCGCGCGTTGATGTTCAAATATAGTTCCACTTGAATTCACATGTAACATAACCCTTGACTATCAAGGTGTCAAGCAGCACATTTTTCGATTTTAAGTAATGGTCCGGCTAAAAGGTAGGCAGAAAACAATAGGCCGCGGCAATAGCGTCAGTTATTTTTCAGGCGCTAATTTCTCTAATCAAATTAAATCTCACGGCTCTAATTGGTCAATGCAGCGAAAAGCGCGAAATTTGAATTTCGATCGGAAAGTTTACAGACTTTCCTTCCAAAAAAACACATTATTTTTCAGCTGGTAAAATCATAGGGTATTTAAAAAACCAAAGACGTAAAAATTTTGGAATTTGTATGCGCCATTTAGCGAGGAATTGAACTTATCACTGAAAGAACGCCGGAGGATGCCTGACCACGATGTAATCATCAAAGAATACCGCATCGGCTGTCACGATTGTGATCTAACGCAGACCTCTTGCAGCCATGTGCTGGTCGTGATCTTTGAACAGTGCTTTTGTTTGCTGTGGTGTTTGGTCCGTCTTTGCAGCTAAAATGTCTTCTTCGGGGAAAAGACCTGCTTTAGACAGAAACTCAGAGGAAGCTGGTCCATCAGCAAAGAGAAAGGCTCCCATTGTAAGTGTTTCTTTTTCTGCAACATTTTGTTTACAATCAAACTTTGGATGCGAGTTTCCAGCTAGAGCACGCCTGTGAACCGTGAAATATCTGTGATTTAGCTAATCGATCATTTATATAATCACCCTTTTTACGCAGAAAAATCGTCTCCTAAAACTGTACGGGAAAAACGACATTTCTAACAACAAGTTGCGGGCTGTGGACTCGTTTTCAAAGGGCAAGGATTTTGGTGCAATATGCCGCGAACTGAAAGTTCAAAGGGCTACAGCTGAAGTTTATACCATCGATGCGTTCGCTGCTGGGAAGAATATCGATCCTGAGCGCTTAGCAGACCTGCTGGATGTGTAAATAGCATTTTAAAAATTTTTTCTTCAAATTATGATGGTTCATTAGTTAGTTTTGTTATCTTTGACAACGCGGAAGCAGGAACTGGGGCCCCTCTTAAAACCGGTTTGACTTGTTCCTTGTAACGAGTAAAGCCTGGGTACTAGAGCTTTGTACCGGAAAACAAAAACAACAAAACATAAAGACGAAACCACATCGCAAAATGAACAAACCGCACAACAAAGATACCATACCACAAAAATACCTCTTATTAGCCGAGTTTTCGCCCCGTACTGTAAATTACGGACCGAAAAAACGAGGCTAATCAGGTGTTTATTATATGGCTTCTCCCTATTTGGGGGACCGGAAACAAGTGCAGGAAGCACGATTTGACATTCATTTGACAGGCGTCAAAAAAGAAAGTTTTTATTACTTTCTGAGAAAGTAAAAACAAATTCGCCATGTTGAAAGAGTTTACTCGGTCCAAACTAAGAGAACTGTAAGTTTTAGCTCTTTGACGTAACGCTGGAGTATTTTGGAAACCGGACACTGTGTCTGTCTAGAAATCGTTTCCATCTTTCCTCCGTTTGTCCTTGTAAAAAAACACTGCAAAAGGCAAAGTAGCTTTTCAAGGTAAGTTTGTCGTCATTGTCGAAGGATTCGCTCGTTAATGGTTTTTGGAAAAACCTCCCTTTCTGCCAGTTCATTCTCGTCTTTACAATTGTGATCTGCGTCGAAATTTTCAAACACTGACTAGCATTCTCTTCCTCGGTAAGGTTATGATTCAGTTTCTACATCAGCTTCGTTCTCATTAAAACGATTTTAGGTTAAAATTTGGAAAGGCAAAGTCAACATCCCAGTCCTCAGGGTTTACAGTCAAAACTAAGAGCACTATAAGTATTCACTCGTTAATGTGACGATGGAGTCTTTTGAAAACTGGACATGTCTGGCTCGAACTCGCTTCTATCTTTCTTTCGTTGGTCTTTGAAAAAACACTGCAAATGGCAAAAAAGCTTGTCAAGATGATCGAGTGCAGGTATATTTGTTATCATATTTGTCGAAGAAATTACTCGTTTTCTCTTAGGCAAAACATCTCGAATCTGTGCCAGTCGATTTTCGTCTTCTTAACTGTGTACTACGTTAAAATTTTCAAACACTGACTAGAATCCTCTTCGATAATATTACGAGTCAGTTTCTTCATGTCCTTCGTTCACAAATAAACACAATTTAAAATGTTGAAGGCCGAAGTCAACATCCAAGTCCTAAGGGTTGACAGGCGTCAGGAGCCGATTGGCTCCTGCAGGCGTCTTATAACTTTATTTAAACCTTTCTTCTGAGGTAAAGAGGTTTAGAGCTCCGAAATGAGCATTTTCTTTAAAAATTTTGGTCGGTATAGCAAGTTACGGACCGAAAATTGACCAATCGCATGGCGAGAACAGACTCACCCAGATAATAAAGGGGTATAACCACATTACATCTTGACAAAAACACAAAACATAGCTGAATAACCTCAACAGACCACGATAAAACCACATCACATAATGATGAATAACCACATAAGAAAGTTATGGCTTTTCATAGCTTGCGCTCCTCGCCAGTTCCCATGATCCCTCTCGCGCGTCTCCCTTATCTACAGCTCTCCCTTGTTGTTTCTCGCTGTTTCCCACTGAACCTTGGGAAAGCGTGTCAAGGAGGTAGACATAAGGTTTTGAGGGTCCTCCATAGGGTTTTATAATACCGTTATCGCCACCCAAATTTTCGCTCATTGTCCCCCAATGGTTATTTTCTATATTCCGCATCCCATACATAGTTTCAACCCCGAATCTCACTCCCATTTTGCTTCAAAATCCCGAATTCCTGGTTTCAAATGACGCAAATCCCATTTTGCGAAAAATCTACTGGGGACCCTCTACGCACTACATCACTTGCTCGAAAAAGCGCCCAACCTCGAATTAGCGCCCACCTCGAATAAGCGCCCATCCCAAAGGCAGAAGAAGTTAATAAGCGCCCAGCCTCGAATAAGCCTCGAATAAGCGCCCACCCCCACCCCTCCTTCTTTCCCCTCCCACCATAAAAAAAACGAATAAGTACTATTAAGAGACTTCCCCGAAGACGGAGTTTTCTTCAGGATATTTTACAGAAACCTTCCTTTGTTTCATCGTCGCGTTTTGTTATTACTATTTGCTTTGTTGCAAAATTAATCTTGAATTAGCCTCGAGTAAGCGCCCACCTCAAATGTGTGCCCACTCTCAAGGTCCAAAAATTTAATAAGCGCCCAGGGCGGTTAATCGAATAAATACGGTACTCTTGAAGGTATCTAGTAAACGTAATATCACATTGTGCTTAATTTTAGTACATGTATTTAATGGGATTTTACTGTTAAGCGCTATCTCGATTATTATCTACCCAGATGCTTCTTATTCTCCTTGGCTTCGTGACGTTAACTGTGGTACTTGTGCAGTTGAGGTTCGTGGCTTTCGTTCGAGGATATTTAGGTAAGAATGTAAATTACTCGCTTTTAAAGAGATGTTTGAGAAGACTTCAGTTGTGAAGCCGAACATCTGTGGTAGCCTGGGAACAGGCTTCTGTGTGGAGAAAAAGGGAAAAAATCGGCTCGGGGGGGGGGGGGAGGGAATAGGGGACGAGCCACCTCCACTTTTCCTATGTCTCTTCCGCACGCCACCTCCTCGCGATTTTTAGCTCCTTTCGCCCAAACGCAGAGCCTGTTCACATGCTATAGTTTATGGAGGAAATACATCCATCCAAACTGACGTGTTTTGAGTTTGTCAGAGAAGTCAACTCTGACAAATTTGTATAATTATTCATTCTACTCTGACGAAGGCGTCAGAATGGCAGCCGAAAAACCAGTATTTTAATACCTTTTAGGTCACATACAGTAGGTCACAAACACCATTTTGAGGACTGTAGGTTTTGGTGTGTGGTTTGCATTGTGGAACTTGAAAGATATTGTTAATTCGCGCCAAAAACGCCTTGACACGAGAACACGGAAGTTGCTCCCTCTGAGTTATTTACTCCTGTTCAAAATTGGTAATTTGGACTCTTTGTAGATAAATAAATAAATAAATAAATAAATAAATAAATATTTGACGATTTAATGGTAGTGGTTCTTCGCCTACCTGATTCCTGGTCGAATTGGAATTTGGAAAATGCTTGTTTTTGACAAGAGGGAAATCCGGAGAACCCGGAGAAAACCCCTCCGAGCAAAGAAGAGAACCAACAACAAACTCGACCCATATAATGTCACCGAAGACGGGATTTAAGTGAACCCGGACCGCGCGAATTGGTGGGAGGCGAGTGCACTCACCACTGCGCCACTGGATACGATGATACGGCAGCGGCGGCTGTTAGGTTGGATCCTACCCTGCCGCTGCTTTGATCATGAGACTTTTTCACCATCTTATTAACATGACTGGCCAATCCGAAAAAGGGAATTCGAATGTTTTTGGAACCAGTTAGGTGACATCCTCGGAGACCCAGGGCGGAAGTAAAGGCGCGAAGAAAGTTTTCAAGCACGGGCGGAAGAGCCCCTGTGTACCAGCTCTCACGGGACCATTTCCAAACGGTCAAGCGAATACTGGCTCCTGATTGGGCACAAAACATGCTTTGTATGATTGTGCCCAATCGTGGAACAACATCTCCGGAGTTCTTTTTGTGAGTTCGTACATGACGGCCATTGACTCGATCACGGCTTGTCTGGCTCATGCACCAAAGAAATGCACGCAGTCAGGAAATTTTCAGTTTGATATGAACTCTGTCTACCCGAAAACTAACGACGCTTTTCCGAAAATACAAGCTTGAGCTCACAACAGGTATTCACGCTTGCATCGATCACGTCTTCGTTAAGATTGGGGAGTTTAATAAGATGCCACGACAACTGACAACCACGAAAACGTCGCATGAAAAGTGAATTCACATTTTTTCAATCTCTATCGTGATTATTCCAACTCGCTTACTTTCTTAAATGCATGCGAACTCTTCTGGAGCTGAATTTCTATCAACCATATCCAAGTTCATAAAGAGAAATAAAATTTTGTCACTTGCTTGTTTACGTCCTTCACAAAACGTGAAACTAGGCATTTTCACGTGGTAGTCCTGCAGTGGTGGCAAAGAAATGTGCAACAAAGCGTGATGCACGTGCAAAGTTGTTGTTTTGCATTGTCAAGCTATTGCTTTTTTTGATTTCTTGTGTGACGCCGCCGCATCTTAAACTTCCTGTTATTTACGATACATTGTGATCTGTTGGAAAGAAACAGAATTTTCTCAGTGCAAATTGAATTGCTTCTGCTGATAGCATCCGAAACGTTTTTCGACTCATCAGTAGTTCCTTTGACTGGTTAGGAAAGCTTCGTGAACGAACCGGGCAACTGTGGCGAGATAATAGCCGTCGTGTACGAACTCACGAAAATAACTCAGGAGAACCTGTTCACCGATTGGACACAATAATACATTGTCAAGGCTTTTTTTGGGCCGAATCAGGAGCCAGCATTCGCTTGACCGTTTGGAAATGGTCCTGTGAGAGTCCTTACCCAGGGGCTCTTCGGCCTATGCTTGAAAACTTTCGTCGCGCCTTTTCTCCCGGTCCGACTGATGGAGATAAGGAAACTTGTTCAAATACATCGATTTTGAGCTTACGGGTCCTCGGTGCACGACTCGAAACATGTTAAGTGCTGTGTAACCTTCGCATCTGGGTTAAAAATGGCTAAATAGAAGTAGGTTTACTTACTTCCCGAAGTGGCCACTTTTATCTCTCGTTGTACGCTCCATTTCTCCATACATTGTCTTAAAATCTTGCCGAAGTCATGCGAAATACTCGTCGATTAGAGGATAAACCCTTCAATGAAGTAAATTTGCACGACTCGATATCACTTCTGCGATGTGAGATGTTTCCTAAACAGTCGTAAAAAGGACGATTTTGGCACTGCAAAATACTTCCAAAGGCGCATTATTTCCCTCAGTTTTCCATCTGTAGTCCAGTAATGGACGCCATAGTTGCGAATAACACATTTCGGTCGGACAAATCTTCCCAACTCCAAACCTCACCGAATCGCCATTTTGTTTGTTGCTACAACTCCAGAGATGCTGGGATATAAACTAGGTTCCAGGCATTCAAAAATCCTCGATTAGCCTACCAGGCTTGGTTTTAAAACAAAATTGTCACGAAAATGTCACGAAAGGTACAACCGCGTACTGTTTTGTTGCTATCAGCCGCTCGGCCGAGTATAAACCTAACATTTTCTTGCAAGGTGTTTTATTCCAGCTTTTTTCTTCGTAAAACAGATCCACATAGCTCAAATTATTTGAAAAATCGCAGGGGTTACGCTTTCCCTGACTACGATCGTTTTTGTCCGTCATTTTGAAAATGAGATTCCGTTGACAATTAATCACGGGCGCGAAATGTCCACGATTTCTGGCAATGGGTTAGGTGAGGGTTAGTGCCCAAACTCCGCGGGGCCTTGCCCTGTTTTCCTTCTGTCTCAAATAAGTATTTCCTAATCCCACTTGCCGGATTCACACTAGAGACGGTTGATCTGTCTGAAACCGGTTATCGATCGATCGATCAATCAATCAATCAATCAAGCTTTATTTCCGGCATCACTTCATTGAAAATGCTCTTCCAGTGAGCCGTTTACATAACAAATTTTAAGAGAAACTACAGTAATTCTAAAAATACATCTGTGTAAACTATTAAGAAAACTATCCTATAATTAATTACACAAAAATCTACCTAAAATGTACATTATATAACCAAAATAAGTTCTATCACAAACCCCGGTTCAAGGCAAAGACAGGGCAGACTTAAAAAAGAGTTGAGAATGATCTTGTCTTTAGGCACATTTTCTAGGCCATTCTACATGACACCCCCCTACAGCTAAAAGCTCGTTTAGCAGCTTCAGTACGGGGCCTAGGCACAAAAACATTGTTCGAGGCACCTCGTACGTTGTAAGGACGAAGCCTGGAGGTTGGTTTGAACACGTTCTTTAAACTCTCAGGGTAAAAGTTATTTAGAGATTTAAAAACACTTTTTGCGAGCTGCTTAGAGCGTCTTTGCTCAAAGGTATCCCATTCTAAGTCGTGGAGAATATCCGCAGATCTTGTATATTATAATCACCAAATGTTATAATTTTCCCAGCTCTATTTTGCAATCTCTGTCCGTTGGATCATTCGCGTCAGACAGATAATACGCCTTAATTTGAAAATGGAACCCTCTTAATTTTGGATGACAATCCGCCTGATTTTGTCCATCTGTTTTTCGTTTAATTTTGACGGATTTTGAAGATGTATTATCCGTCTCTAGTGTGAAAACAGCCATTAGCTACCACTAGGTCTTCGAGTATGGATTAACTACTGTCACCCTTTGAATCCACGGATAATATCGTAATATGTACAATAATTACTGCTCACAATCTAAAATTTTCAGAATGTAGGTTTTTCTTACATGCCGAGGATTCAAATCCCAAGTGTAATTTTTCTTATACTGAGAAGAAGTGTTTTCCTTTGCAGAAAACACATGCCAGGAGCTTGGTCTACAGAATATATCAGCATTCAATTGTACCTCGTTATCCGCAATAAAATGCAAGCCACACAGGTATATTGATTATCCATGTTATATGGCTGATATGTATTTCCACAATACATACTTTTTGGGCCACTTAAACGCTACAATGATCAGGACACCTAATTTTAAGCATGTTTCTAGTTATTGCAGAGCAATGAACGTCAAAATGAGTGATTTCAAGAGCCTATTCCACTTTATAAAATAACTAAGATAGTACGCGCGTTCTTATTGGTTAAAAACCTATGGTTTATTGTGCCGGTAAACTCATAGAAAACTTAATCTTATTTTATAAAAGCAATAGACCCCACTTTCTATGGGTTTACCGGCGTGATTACCCACTTGGAATGTTGGGAGAACACTCGAAAAGCTTGCTATAGTATTCATTTTCACTTATACCTTTTACTAGACCGAGTAGAGTCGGATGTGCGCAAGCCTATAGATATTACGGACGTCCAGGGCACATTGAACACCGTAAATGTGACGAGACTCGTCACCCTGACATATGTTCGTTTAAAGAAACAAAGTCTGGAAATCATAGACTGTTATGTAACACCGAGGCTTGTGGGTCATCGAATATCACCATAGGCTCTGTGAATGCGGCAATGGGCAAAGTCACTGACTGGATTCTTACATCCAAGGAGACGATAACTGGAACTGTACAAGAAGCCGTAGAAACAAACCAAAAAAACGGCTTTGGCTTTCTGTACATAAAGTGTGGGGATATTCTTCAGTCGCTCATCTTTCCACCTATCCTAAAGAAAGCCGAAAATGACAGCGAGAGAAACAACATAAATGTTAACGTGGTTGTGTTGGACTCTGTGGCAAGACCGCATTTTTATCGAATTCTGCCAAGATCAGTAGCCGTACTCCGCGCGATTGCACAAGATCCCGATATCAAGGCCACTGCGTTGGATTTTGAATTGTTCCAGAGTGTTGGTCAACAGACTTTTGACAACATGAGGCCCTTCTTTTCTGGTGTTATCAAAGGTAAACGTTGAGGAGTGTCCATATCATTCAGGTCCCGTTTATATGGAGAAAACTTGTCCCGAGCAAAAGAGTCACTCGCTTAGCTGAGATACCCTGGGTGAGCCAACTTTTCATGCATTGTGTAGTTCCAGAAAATATCCATACCCTCTCACGGAGGGCACTTTTTCAGTTCAGTTTGACCCCGAGATGCAAAGGGCCTTTTGAATGTGCAACGTAAGGAAACTTCCCAAAAGGGCCCTTCCTAGTTGTTTCGTGGGAAAGTAAATTGCATATTGTGGCCTTTTAGTTCCGTTTAGATTTAATACTATATATTTTTTCTTCTTCTATAGATGACAATGAAATCAGTGACAGAGCAAAGACCGCAAAGGACCCTCTAGGGGTAGAGGTGTTGTTTGGGGCCTTCAGTAAATGGGGCTACCAGACCCTCTTCCAAGAAGACCTTTGTTGGTACGACCACTGGGGTATTGGATTGACGGACCTTCAAGTAAGAGCAAGCCCTGATGGAGATTCTGAATTTGAAGACAGGTACCTTTGTAAATATACTACATAAGTTTAGAGAGGAAGGTACCAATATTATGAAATGCCTGGAAAAATAATGGGGCCGTAGCATTTAGTTCACTTACAAAGGAAACAGTATCTTTTTTTATTAGGGACATTAAGCAAATCGCTACGGCGACCTCTATTACGGAGGCCTCGTGGTACGGAGTGCTGGGGAGAGTAGGTCACCGTAGCCCACCAAATTTCAACTTTAAAGTGGCTCGACTGGATTTATTTGGGGGGATACCTCCCAAGTTTGAGCAGTAACTACGTCGGCATTATTGAAGATATGGGAAAAAGGTTACCGCAACTGTATCATATAAATATGACAATTTCTTATGATCCGGGTTTTATTGCAATCGGAGTCGTCATGGCAAAGTAACGACGCCATTACGTTTTTTATTTATCTTTGTGTTTCTCTGTACCAGGTTTTTTTTTAAGAAATCGCTTAAGGGAGTATGTACCTGCCATAATTGCCTCATATCATGGCAAAGTTTGAACAAATTCTATGATAGCGTTTTCGAAATATTTTCAAGCGAAGTTTTAACAATCATAAAAACAGTGAAATAGCATGCTGTCCACACAATTAGCTAATATTTTAAGAAAATGATAAGCTTTGGAAACGCAGCTTTATCTCATAGTGGTTCGATTCCATTGAAAACTGCGTACAAAAATTGCTCTGGCCGATCGCGAGTAAGAAGAATTTTATTAACTTGCGTTCAGCTGCTTCTGTTACAGTTTTTGGACGTCATTTCGTTCATGCCTACAAAAAAACCGCTGGCTAAATTTTTTATAAATTTGACAATCCCGAGATCAATCTTCAATAAATGTAACCTGCAAGTTTCACGAACATTGAAAACAGGAAAAGCTGTTAAATAGGGCCTCAAATATAACCAATTTCCCCCTCAGATTTTCTGTTTACAATTGAGCGTCCTCATTATTCACTGGCATTGTTTGCAAGTTTTCAATTCCCCTCTTTTTTTTGTAAGCAGTTTTTAATGGAATCAAACCACTATGAGATGAAGCCGCATTTGCAAAGCTTATCATTTTCTTAAAAATATTAGCTAATTGTGTGGATAGTATGCTATTTCACTGTTTTTATGATTCTTAAAACTTCGTTTCAAATTATTTCGAAAACGCTCTCATGGAATTTGTTCAAACTTTGCCATAATTGAGGCAATTATGGCAGGTACATACTCCCTGAAGCGATTTCTTAAAAAAAAATCCTGGTACAGAGAAACACGGAGATAAAGGAAAAACGCAATGGCGTCACTACGTTGCCATGGCGACTCCGATTGCAATAAAACCCAGATCATAAGAAATTGTCATCTTTATATAATACAGCCTTGGTAACCTTTTTCCGATATCTTTACTCATGCTGACGTAGTTTACGCTCAAACTTGGGAGGTATCCCCCTTAAAAAATCCAGACGAGCCTCCTTCGCTCATTCACTTTAGCTGTTAGTAAAACGAAGGGAAGACGTAATTACTGGAAAACCAGGCTGAGCGTCAAATACTTTCTCGATAAAGTGAAAAACAATCTATCTAAAATAGGAGAAAAGTCGAATTTTATTACTCACGTAGTAGCGACTACGCCACAAGGCAGGTCTTCACGTTGAAGGATTTGGCGCCACAGCGAAAGGTCATTTCCAAGAATGCGCACTGCGTCGTTTATGAGCTATTTTACTTCCGGCCACCGTGGTAGAGGTCGCCGTGGCGATTTGCTTAAAGTCGCCTACACGGACACGGAAGGGGCCATAGAAATTTTACCTATTAACGGGGTGTCTGTATTAAGAGGGATTAAACGGGATTTGACTGTATAGTTAGTTGTTTGCTTGTTTGTGTTTTTTCTTAGATTGTTAAATTCAGTTCCCACTTTTTCGATAGTTGTTTCAGTTCATACGATTATTTGGGTGCTACTACGGGAAAAATTGTATTTAGTGAACAATCAAAATGCCCATAACCTTGAACGGGTTTTTTTTCTTCTTATATGAAAGTACACACTACTAAAAGAACTTTTACGACAAAAAAAATCGCGAATTGAAGAAAACGGGGTTTTTTTAGCAAAGTTTTTCAGTGTGATGCTTTAATGTCTACGTTAAAATAGCCTCGCCTCGTCTCGTCACTTCTCTACCTCCGGTTTTTCTCGGCGGGTGAAACTAAAGCCGAAAAAACCGGATGCTCTCGCGGGCTAACGTTAAAGGTGCTACTATAAGAAAAAATGTATTCTGTTGCAGATGGAGTGAATTCCAAAATCGAGTGAGTACAAAGCATATTGACGACTTTGGCCTGTCACATTTTTCCTGCACAGTATTTAAAAAATACAGCATGACAAACCATTACGAGACTCCACCTCAGGTTTGTCTAAACGGAGAGTTTTACAGCCAGTATTTCCTGGATTACATAACTAAAGTTTACGCTGCCATGAACAGAGACAAAAAGGCCAAATCGATGCTGTCCTTTATGCACTTTAACACTGGACACGAGCATACTGGGGTACGAATGATCAACATGGATGCCAACTTGGCAAAGTTCTTGAATAATATAGTTAAGAGCCCTGACACTCTTACTGTGATATTTTCCGACCATGGCAACAGGAATACTCAGTATAGTTATACTGACGAAGGGAGAAGAGAGACTTTTGATCCAATTCTGTTTATGATAATTCCAGACCAAGTGGCTGAAAAGCTCGGCCATCAGCGAATGACGGCCCTGGTTGAAAACCAAAAGCGTCTCTTTACGTTGCTGGACCTACATAGAGCACTCGTGTCTTTAAACCATCCTGCACTAATGAACTCCCAGAATTCCACGGCAGTAGGGATATTTTCTGTTTTACCAGCAAACCGCACATGTGCAGATTTGCAGTTGATGCCGCTGACCAGGTGCAAGTGTGAAGGGTTCGACGATTATAGCCAGGCAGAAGACAACTCAAAAAACCACAAATGGTTAGCAGAGTTTGCACTCGGGACCTTAAATGATGCCATACAGACACAACATTTAGGAGGTACATGTAATAATGAACTTATTTAATTAAGCAACTACAACGACGAGGTCAGGGTAACGTCACTAAAAAGTAAATTTCCATTCTTCCAACTTGTCATTATTCTGCCTGTGACATTTTCCATTTTGCTGCAGATTAATTGCTAAGGGAGTGCATTCAAGTTTATATGGAAAAAGGAAAATTCGTTGTAGTGTAATCACGTCCGTTATTAAACGACTAACTAGAAAATTTCATTTCGAAGTTGGGCGGAGGAAACCAAAGAAACATACCAGACATACCCGCAAAAGTGTGATGGACTGGCAAATCTTCTTTTGCCGGGAAAAAAAATTGACGTTACAGCCTCTTATTGGTTTAGATAGCGGCCAGAAGTTATTCACTCAACTCATAGAAATCGCCAAATTGTTTTGAAGGTCAAAGAAAACGATCATTACGCCGGGGAGAGCAAATTGTAAACATTCAATTCTCTACTTACAGTGGTGATAAAAGAAACCATGATTCGGTCTAAAAGGGTAGTAACGTGCGAACGTACCTACCTGTTATAGAGACGACTTACCCAAAAATTTAAGGGGAGAACCGGCCGAATTTTGCAAAAAGTATACTTCCGGTTGATGTGTGTGGCTCAAAATCGTCTTTCGAGTTGTTTCCGTTCGTTTTTTACAGGCGCTGGTGAAGTTGTAACCTCATCCCAAAGGTATGGCTATGGAAACTGTCAGCGCTTGGTGGGGAAATCATTTACTAATATTTTGCAACGTTACCAAGGAGGCTACATCTTGACGACAATGGATCTCCACGTGGTCCCTCCAGCTGGTTTTACGGAAGACGAAGTCTTTAAAGTTTCTTTGAAAAACTATGCAAAGCCGGAAGACAAAGTTTGGTTGACAAGTTATACTCGGCAGTCCAGATATAGCAAATTTGAGGCATGCGCAGACAAGTCAGTTGACGTTAGAATTTGCGCATGCGCTATTGATCAAACTAATGTTGCTGAATCAGTCAGCAATGGGGTTCCAAGTAAAATGTTTGGTTCGGAGACCGTTGTAAAAGACCTCCACTTAGGATGTCTTTTATTTCTGAGAAGGGATCACGGATCAACCTCTTTAGCGTTGGAAGTAGCAAACGTATGCTACAATAGCACTTACAAATTTAAACTGGACGGTGGAGGATCAGAGAGACTGTTTTCTAAAACCCTTCCCATAAATGTTGAATTGCTACCCAGGACATTTTATTTTCTCACATCCATTACGAAGTATGCGTCGAAATTCACCTATCAATTACATTTTACAGTAAGTGTAGAAGTTAAAAATGACAATTCAGAAGATTTTATAAACTTAGGAGAACAAGACATGTCTGAGTAACTAACAAGAACAATAAATCAGACTATTTTTCAATAAGTTTAATCATCGTACGGACATAAAAGCAGCCTTTTAGAGTGATTTTACCCCGTGAAACCAGTAGTAGAGTACTACGCACTATTGTGCGCCAATTCTATTGTCTTATTTTGTTTACCTCTTGTTATTTTGCAGTATTTTTTATTATCTGTTTCACGGTTCAAGTAAAATCACTTTATTTTGTTTCTCAACTATGCAAAATAAGAATATTTATAAAATAGGAATCTAACATTTATTTTTTAGAACATGATAGCTGCTGGTTCAAGCTTTCAGTTTTAAGAAGGTTTCTTTAAACTCTTTGTGAACGTGTGGCGCGGGGCTGTGCTTTTAAAGGAAGAAAAGATTGAACACGAAAGTGGCCAAGATTTGTTAAAAGGGATAACAGAACCTACAACCGTAAGGCCGGTAGTTTCTCTATATTTCCTTCCTAAAACTCCTCAAGTGACGCGCTTCAAGTTGAAAAAAAAAAAAAAGAAAAAAAAACCGATTATCGACGGAGTGCAAGCTTGGAAGTAAGAAAACGCTCAAAACGTTTCTTAGCTAAGCTTCTTTTTTATTTTCTTAAGCTCAGTTCTGCCTCATTATTGTTTGTGCTTCGGCTCCAGCACCAACACAACCCTATCATTACTAGACAAACTGAACCGTATAGTTAACGTTTGCATGTCTTGTTGTGAAAACAATGGACGGTTTTCTGCGGGAATGTACCACATGTTACTGAACAAAGCAAACTCGCCGGTCCTACAGGAATAATTTCAGGCACAGGTACGTTCTTTCTTGTCTTATTTGTTTAAATGAAAACAGTTTTTTAAAATTCCTTCTTCAACGTCGTTTTTTAACATGCGTAGGTTTCTTAATGTGAGATATGCTGACCGTGGCAATCCAAATACACAGTTCAGTTATACCCAGGACTGAAGAGGCCCTTATGGAGTTTATAAGAATTCATGACGGAGCTGCAGACAAGCTTGGCCAGTAGAGAGTCAGCTGGAAAGAATGGTGGCACTGGTTGAAAAGCGCCTCTGCGTAAAACGGAAGTTTTAGTTTTTCGTTATCTTTCTTCACTTAACAGAAAACAATCTTTTGACTTCTTTCTTGATGTCGTGTTTTAACAGCGCATAGGCAAGTGGGTTAACGGCTGAGTTGGTGATAAACAGAAGGCAAAGAGCATATTCAGTGTGCATAGTTTTCTGGAAAGTACTCAAGTATGTTCGAAGATCTAAGAAAGAGTCTGTGGCGTAACAGATCACATTAACAAATACCACGACCCCCATAAATCTCGCAGAGGAAATTTCTACTCCTTGTTTACGTTTCTTGAGAGTCATCGGATGATTAAACTGTAACTGAAGGGCAAGGGCCGCCATCATTTTGGTGTGTTTATACGCGATGTAAAACATTTGCATAGTGGCAAGAAGCAGGAATATACACGGCAGTAGCGGAAACACGAACACCCTTGAAATTTTAAAAGTAATGAATATATCTTCAGAAGCAAGCTGTTTGACAATGACAGCGATAAGAAAATAGAGCACTGCGGGAAAAAGCCAGCCGAGGACCACCATAGCAACGATGCGTCGTGACGTCATGATAGGAACATACTTGAAGGGCATCACTATGGCAACATAACGGTCAACAGTCATGACGCACAAGTTCGTCAACGAAGCGAAAGCGAAGTAAGCAGCGAAGATCTGTCGGAGTTCTCGATCACATGACAGGTAGAATTCGCAAGTGAAAAATGTTGGGAAATAAGTTAAACCAAAGCAGAAATCAGCAATAGCCAGGGACATGATAAAAAGATTTACTTGTGTTTGGAGACGCCGGTTGGTGGCGATGAGATAAATCACAAGCGTATTTCCTGAAACTGCTACGACGGTTAAAATCCAGCCTGGTACCCAGACCCAAGGTAAAGGATCGGCTGAAAACGTTGCTAGATTGACTGGAGGCATGATTTATCCTGTAGACGCCGCCTGTTTTGGCTCAGATTCGATTCAGATTCAGAATTGTAGCACCACCAAATATTCACTGCTTAAATTGCTCAGAAAAGCCAATGCAGCAGCCATAAAATAAGGTTTTTGACGTCATCTTGGTAACACCAATTCTCGTGACGTTCACATTTGTACGCCATATCTCATTTTCTTACGCAATTGCTAAACAACCTTTTGCTTCCTGTCGATTGTAGATATTCTTTGTGGGTTTGCGTGGCTTATAAAATAAGTTACCGGGCTAAATTGTCGTGAACAACTGTCTAATAAAATTGGTTTAAGGATTTCGCTTTAAGATGTGGCTCACACGTGTAACGTTAATTGGCTTCTTCAAGGTTAAAAGAGACACTAAGTAAATAAGCATGAAGCATAGATGTCGTATTAAGCTTTCACTTTCCTAGTTTTATCGTTGATCCAGGTGTTTCAGACGTAAAATAGATCATCATAAGACATTGCGCAACATTAAGGTTTTGTTGGAAATTCTCTTCACCAATACGGTGGCAGACATTTATTGTTATTTAGGGAATAATGTCGGAAAAATGAAAACAGTTTTTTCTTGTTTTTTTTCTTTTAACAATGTACAGTATTTTTTGAAAATAAATGTAAAGCATTTTTGCAAAACACACGAAAGAAAGGGCTTATACTCCTGTAGCTACTAGTTGAATACCTTTAATTCCCTGAAATAGAATTGGACAATTCGAAAAATGAAGCACTTAGTTCAACTGAAATAGAGACTTTCCTTATTGAAAGAAATACTGTGTGCTTAACGACTTCAAATTGCATACGACACCTGTTGGAAAGCAAACATGGAAATACGGCGAGTCCTAAAGCATGAAGCGATTGCACCGGTAGATTTAACAGAAGAGGCGTAAATTCCTGTTCATTGGATAGAAATTGTTTGCCACTGAATAGAAAAAACGGCGCCTACGACAGCTTGTTGCCTTAGTATACGTATAAAACTAGGAACCTTTACACTATTTTTCCCCTAATTAACATTGCAATTTTAGTTGTCGCAGACCACTCCAGCCGTTATTAGCGACCTATCAATATTGTTTTTTCCATAATAACAGTAATGAAGGTTTCATATGCATGATAACTCTCCACTGTCTGTTTTCGTGTGAAAAACAATTAAGAAACCACCTAAATCATTTTAGTTCGCGGGTAGATAATTTCAAGTTTGTTCTTCAAGACCCAGGGTGTTTACCATTTCCACAAACCACCCGCATGGATATCTTGCTCATAAACATGAAACTGTAAAAATTGACTTAAGCTGAACGAGTGGAAAAATTGCATCGCCTGATTTCATGGGCACCCAACGTCAACTTTCGGAAAATATCTGTTCGGAAGACGATTTGAGATCTAGAATTTTCGGAACATTTTTTGTAAAATTTCTTGCTTGCCTGCCTCTCCTAGGATTTTCGAACATCAAAAAATGGCATAATTGCCCCTTTTTAACGGATTTTTACCCTCAAAAGATCATCTAGAATTTTCGGGAGCCTTTTTTCTGGCTGAATTTTTTGAAAAGGTAAGTTTTGATCCCTATAATTTTCGGATCACTAAGACTTTCAGCTAGGAAATCGGAAAAGATGAAAAACTTTTAGGGGATAAAAATATGCCTATACCTACCGTTTAAGTACTAAAATACATTTAACAATGCTATATTTAAGTGGTTTTGAACTATATTCTCGTTGGGTGTCCCTGTGAAATCGCAGCCAATATTTTCTGAAGCTTCCCAAGTGGACTTTCGCGAACAATTTAATTTTCCAACCGGAATTTCCGGTTTTCCAATAGTTTGAGTATCTGGCCTTCCTAAGGGGCTTGGGAAGAGGAGATATTACATGGGGAAGGGGGCAGGGGGGAGAAGGTTTCTCTCCTTCAGCTCTCACACTTTTTCGCTTCCATCTTGATAGCCTGATACTCAGGCTTGTTTTCTAACGTAAATGGTAAGTACCTCCAGGTTCTGATTGTAATTAAAATTCTCCTTTTAGTGATATTTTGGGCCAGGTTTTTCAGTTCAAAAGTCAGAACTTACTGACCACCCGGGATGTTCACAAAGAAAATGAAATAGGCTTTTTTCTAGAATTTTCACTAAAAACCCATCACTGGCCATGCATACTATCATAGAATAGGCTGGAACTTTGATTAATAGTGAAATTCTCCTTATGAAATGGACTGCTGGTTCTGACAAACAGCTAGCGCGTTCAGACTCCTCCGGGTGGGACCTACTGGATTTATGGGTAGAAATTTATTAGCAATGCAAAATCAAAGTTCTTTCCAGAAATGTTTACTGACGAAGCTGTGCAAAGGTTATCTTAACTTTCCTTAAAATGCTTTTTCAGTTTTCTCAGAAACAGTGATCTTTCGGACTTTAGTCACTTTCTTGCCGATCGCAGCGATCGCAGCGATCAAATAGAAATCATCAAGTGCCAGGATCGCTAAATTTTATTTATTTTTTAGCGATTGCAAGGATCGTAGTGATAAAATGAAAACCAGCCTGCTTTTCTAGATGTACCAAAATTCCAATACGGTTTCAATGTTGCTTAATTGATCCGGCCGTCAATAAAACAAAAAGCGAAACCGGTATTTAAACAATGTATGCAAATTAGTTCTTCTTGAAATGTTACATCGCGTATGCTTCAGTATTTTTGTCCAAATAACAACGCACGCTTTATTCGAGGAAAAAGCTGGGAAATAAGACTTTTTCCAAAGCCAGTCGGTGAAATTGCGAAGACATCTATCCTGCCGACTACGTGTTTTAAACAGTTTCATTGCTCTTCGCGTTTAGCCTCCACGTTTGGAAAGTCGTTCGGCGCTGTGCTTGTCGCGAGTTCGAATTCTGCGTGACGGGACGTAGAGTCTGTCATCACCACCATATCGCATTCCTCTCTGGGATCGAAGACGCTCCACTTTTGACAAAAACTGTCAAAATCAACCAATCAGTGGGTATACCGGGATCTGGTATACCGGAACGCACTTTTGTTAAAAATTCTTACAAGCGTTCCTGCACCTCTCTCCCCAGTCCCCCTCTACTTTTCATCGCTTTCTTTACTTCGCACCACTCTCCACTATCTGATCGCTTGGAACAGGCTAAAGTATTACGGCCTACAATTATTTAAGTGTCTTAAGTGGTCTGCTACATGGCCGTTTTAGTGTCGTCACGTAACGCTATTTCCACTAAAAACGGCTGTATAGCAGACTATTATTTAAGCGGCGCGAAAATATTTTTTTATTATGTCGCGCTAGTTTACTGCGTCTTTTATATGCCTATTTTACGTTGATGCACGAGTGGATTTGTCACCCTCCTGAAACTTGGTAGTGCCTTGAGGACTAAATTAAAACAAAGCGGAATTTTTAATTTTCAGGCGACATAACTTCAGTGCGTTGCATGCGATAGCAGGCCTCTTTGCGATTCCGGTCAACAGCCGACAGTCGGAGGAATTGGTTTACACTGATCTCGCGTTAATTCCAGGCTAGACGACCATTAAGTGGTGATTTTCAAATGGCTACGGTTACGATCAAATTCCAAAACAGTCTCAATTGGTATATTTGATTCACTTCGACCAGTTATCAATGCTGATTAAATCCGCTGAAAACCCAAGCCATTTTTATCATCTTAGCAGTTTTAGCAGGAGCCGATTACTGGTTTTAGTAATCAAGCGTGTTCAGCGTGTCTTACCCAAATTGCACGCTAAGCGTGCTATAATTCGCACACTTACCGTGACATATGGCACGCTACAAAAAAAACAAAAGGTCTAGAGAATTAAATTTACCAAAACAAGGGCAAGTGTGTCCGTCTTTGTTTTTTCAATTTAATAAATTATGCGCATATCCGTGATCTATGGCACGCTACGCGTGTCCTGCAAGCGTGTTGTGAGGGTCCTTTCACCTTTAGCATCAAATTCTTGTGGAGGGTCACATTTGTTGGAGCGTCAAATGGGTAAGGATATTCTAGATATACTTCACAATCCATCTTTTGACGAAGATAACAGTGATTACTTAAGAGAATACTTCTCTTCCTTGGGCTAAACCTCTTGGTAATTTTATATCAAAAAGGGGAACCTATGGTTCCCTTTTGAACCCTCCCTTTTGCTGCTCCGCTGGGTAATTTTATATCAAAATGATATAAAATTTAATCACTATCACCATCACTTCCATCTTTCAACTGTTTAATTTTCTCCACAAGATTTTGAAAGTTTGAATAAATCTCAATAAGCTTAAATAATCGCACCTTTTTATCTTCTTTTAGCTTAAGCCAACTATAACCTCCATTTCTTATTCGCTCCCATAATTCAGATTCGCTCGCAAGTAGTATTCGAGAAAGATTCCCTTTTGTTTTTCGCCCAGCCTCAAGCTCATGATTTATTTCAGTTCGGATTTCGCGCTCACAATCTTTTAGTGTTTTAACATCCTTTTTTTTTTTCACGATTTCTTTGAAAGACTTAGCCTCCATTTATTATATTACTAGATAATGCTCCAGCAAATTATTCGACAAAATAACTTCCTTCTACAACTTGTCTCAATAAATCTGCTCGCTCGCTTATCTCAAAAAGCAGCTCAAATATTTTTATAAATCTTTTGTCATGCTCCAATCTTGAATAAGGGCAATATTCAAAACTAACATTAATTTTAACAGATTATATATGTTGTCAAGTTCACCTTTTACAAACTTCTATCTCGATTTCATTTATCTAAACATTATATAAAATGGAAGAAACCTATTGTATTGTAGATAAAAGAAAAACTCCTTGTACTGATCCAAAGGGGTATCAGCGAGATAAAAGAGGCAGACTGCAATTCTATTGTAAATGTGCAGTCTGTGGAAATAAAACAGTTAGATAATATGTAAAAAACAGCGGGCAAGTTGGAAGTGAAAAAAAAAAGAAAAACCAAAAGAAAGTCAAAAAACTAAATAGCCCGTCTGAAGGGGCGGGCGTTTTTGATACTGTGGTTGGGAAAGCAGTTGATAGATTTGTTGAATATGGACTGCCTTGGATGGGGCGCAAGGCGGTTGAAATGGGTCGATATGGAGCAAGTGTGTAATGAGAAATAAAAAACTTAAAAAGAAAGCTGTGAATTACGGCATCAATAAACTCACTCCACTCATTCAAGATTCTGTTGGATCGGCCATGGATCAGCTATCAACAAAAGTGAGACCAAAATAGAGATATAAAACCGATAGACCAGAATTGGATGGAGGTTCCAATCGCAGTTTCTTATGGACGGGTAGGTGGTAAAGTCGATATTCACAATGCCATCCTAAAAGTGGCGTCAAAAAAAGGCTTCGTGCTGCCTGGGCATAAGTATACTAGACTTGGTAATCCTCTTGAAAAACAATTAAAATATAACCCTGAAACTGGAGAGATTCTGGAAATCTATGAACAACCAACTGGAAAAACAGATGCTGTAAGTGTGTAACATGATGTAGATTATAGTGTCTGTGGAAATAAACCGAAAAGTGAACATGTAAAATGTAAAAATGAAGCTGACAGAAAGATGGTAAAATCATTAGACGCAATCCCTTGAAAACAGAGGCAATGGGGACATGTTGCAGCCAGAGCAATGATTAATACAAAACAAAAACTTGGACTGGGACTATACAGACAAAAAACGCAAGTCGACGTTGAGTAGTGATTGGTCTCAACAGTTAGCCAACGAACTTCACAAACCAATCACACGAAACTTTTCAAAGAGATCAGTAATCTCAAAAGGGGTTGATGAAATCTGGGCTGCTGATTTGGTTGGAATGCAAAAGTTTAGCAAGTGGAACAAAGGCATTAAATATTTGCTGATGGTTATAGACGTATTTAGCAAGTATGTGAAGTGTTCTCCGAGAAGACACAACATACACTCAAGATGGCGGATGCAAATGAACACACTTTATTCCAGTAGGCATGCGCTAAATATAACCGCTGACCTGATGCTACATCCCCCTTTTTTTTAAGAAACAAAGAAAACTGAAATTACTGAATTTAACAAACAAACCGTAACAATAAAAGAAAGAAAACAAAAAAAGGAAACATGAGACAATGCTGCAACAAGAGCAATGTGTCCTTTCCTGAAAACTGGAAACAGAAAGCTTAACTGAAAAGCTGTAAAGTGTCTGCTTTGTATCTAATACTTAACATAGTCCTTAAATCTCTGAGGTTCCTTAATTGTCCGACCAGACCGCGTGGTAGTAGCCGTAGACATTCCGGTTGGCGGTGTTACAGGATTCTCGTGGGCCACTCTAACAGAGGATGGCTCAACTTCCGTGTCTGTCAGGTCCTCATCATTCGAGACTTCCAGTGTAGGGGTGATTTCTGGGATCTGAGACTCTTCAGTTCTTAATAAATGTCGACGGTTTCTTCGGTACTCTCCACGCTCTGTTTCAACCTTATAAGATCTGGGTGAAGGAAGAACCTGTGTAACTCTAGCAGGTTTCCACTTGTTGCCTTCTCTAACTCTTACAACCTCACCATCCCTCAAAGGGGGCAGTTCCTTTGCTTTTCTATCATGCTGCAGCTTCTGCTTTCTCTGCCTTTCTTTTAACTTAGGGAGGACATCTTCAGGGTCATAGAGTTGAGGTTTCAACAAATCCTCAGTCACTGGAATTGAGGTTCGCAAACGTCTTCCCATTAGCATTTGTGAGGGTGACAGATTAACTTCCTCCAGGGGTGTATTTCGGTAAGAAAGGAGAGCTTTGTATGGGTCACCAGCTTTCTCCAGCATTGCTTTAACGGTCTTGACGGTTCTCTCTGACTGGCCATTGGATTGTGGGTAGCCAGGACTTGAAGTGATGTGTTCAAAACCCCAGTCTTCTGAAAACTTCCTAAATTCTGCAGAGTTGTAACAGGGGCCATTGTCAGAAACGACAACTGAAGGGACTCCATATCTCGCAAACTGGGATTTAAGAGCTGTAATTACTCCGGTGCTTGTCATTGACGGGAGTAAAGTCATTTCTGGCCACTTGGAGTAATAATCGACAGTAACGAGGTAGTTCCGACCATTCTTGTGCAGAATATCTGTGCCAACCTTAGCCCAAGGCAGTGGTGGAATCTCGTGCGACTTCAATGGTTCAGGCCGCTGACTTGGTCGATTTTCTAGACATACAGGACAGTTTTTAATCTTCTCGGTTATCTTCACACTCATCCTGGGCCAGAACAATACGTCCCGCGCTCTCGCTATTGTCTTGTTGATACCCAGGTTTCCCTCATGCAGTTTCTCAAGCATCTCTCCTCTCAAGCTACTTGGTACAACAATCTTTTGTCCCTTAACGATCAGTCCCTGGGCTACTGTTAATTCATCACGGTAATTCCAAAACTCCTGTGCATTGGGTGGGACTTGACCTTTGGAATCTGGCCAACCTGACAAAATAACTTGTTGCAGGTCAGACAAAATCGCATCTTCCTTAGTTGCCTCAGCGAAACGGGCCAACTGGTGGTCAGAGATAACATCCTCTACTAAGTTTATGTCCAATTGCTCAGCATTCGTCAGCTGTTCTTCCAAATGGGCTCGAGACAAAGCATCCGCTAAATGTAAGCTGTCTCCACGCTTGTATACCACATTGATTCCTGGAAAGCGCTGGAGTTGGACCAACATCCGTTGCAGCCGTAAGGGTGCTACGTGTAAGGGCTTCTTCATAATTGCCTCCAAAGGTTTATGATCTGATTCAACGGTGACATCACGACCCACGATGTACTCTGAAAATTTGGCACAGCCAAATACTACTGCCAAAAGTTCCTTTTCAATTTGGGCATACCTTTCTTGAGTGGGCGTGAGTGCCTTTGAGGCATAAGCTATTGGTCGGTCTTCCTGAATCAATGCTGCACCCAGTCCAGTTGAACTGGCATCAACTTGTAGCGTCAGGGATTTCTTTGCATCATAATATCCTAAAATAGGGGCGCAGACAAGCGATTCCTTGATTGCTTTAAAACTAGCTTCCTGCTGCTCTTCCCAGTGCCACTCAACATCTTGGTGTAGTAACTGTCTTAATGGTGCAGTAAGGTCAGACATGTTGGGGATGAATTTACTGACATAGTTGATCATCCCCAACAATCTTTGTACACCAGATTTGTCTGTTGGCCTTGGCATCTCAACTATGGCTCTGACCTTCTCTGGGTCTGTCTTCAAACCGTCATGGGAGAACAAGTGGCCATGGAACTTCACCTCTTCCTGTTGTATGTGGCACTTTGACTTCTTCAATCTGAGATTGTTATCTTTGGCACGCTGCAGAACAGCCCTCAACCGTGTATCATGTTCCGGCCCAGTTCGACCATGTATGATTATGTCATCCATGATGACTTTCACACCCGGCAGTCCTTCAAAGACTTGCTCCATTCTTTGTTGGTAAACTTCTGGAGCAGACTTAATCCCCATCGGCATCCTCAGGTATCTATACCTTCCGAAGGGGGTATTAAATGTCAGGAGCTTGCTACTCTCCTCGTCTAACTGGATCTGGTAGAATGCTTTTTCTGCATCCAAAGTTGAGAATAGTGTGGCTCCTGAACAACTAGTTGTGATGTCATCTACCACTGGCAAAGGGTAGTGTTCTCTTTTAATGGCAACATTAAGATCTTTAGGATCTAAGCATACACGAATAGACCCATCCGGTTTATCAACACAAACAAGGCTGCTTACCCAATCGGCAGGTTCATTCAAGGGAACTTTCTCTACAATGCCAACATTCTCCATCCGATCTAACTCTTTCTTCAGTGGGACTCGCTTAGAGTGAGGAACTCGTCTGGGTGGGTGGACCACAGGAGGAACAGAGGGGTCCACACTAATGTGATATTTCCCTGGGAGGCACCCAAGTCCTTGGAATACTTCAGGGAACTCATCAAGAATACTGACACTTTCAATGGCATTTATGCGCTGGATTAGGCCCATATTCTCACAGGATGATCTACCCAGGAGGGGCATGTAATTTCCATCAACCACTTGAAAACATACTTGATACCTTTCCCCACGCACCCAACAAGGCAGCTCACACTTTCCAACAGGTCTAATACAAGTTTTGGAGTAACTTTCTAATCTTGCCGAGGAAGGTTGCAAAGGGTTTGTTGTAATTTTGTCATATGCGGCTTTGGGCAAGACATTGCACTGGGCCCCAGTATCTAGTTTAAAGACTTCTTGAACAGTTCCAAAATTGACAGTTTCAACCCAGTCTTTGTCTCCTGCATTGACTGCTCCAATGAACATAACTTCAGAGTCAGAGTCACAATCATCAAGAGAGTTTACCTGCTTCTTTTGTCCATCTGAGGTACGACACATCCTTGAAAAATGGTTCATTTTCTGGCACTTGTGGCAGCGTCGCCCAGCAGCAGGACATGAATCTCGGGCATGTCGAATACCACAACTCCTACAGGGCATTCCCCATTGAGGCTTCTGCCCTTTGCCGTCTACTACATCCACTTTCTCAACTTTGCTACCCTCTTCTTTTATGCTCTTCATGTGCTGCTTGCTTGTTTCTGCGATGCGAGCTGCTTGCAATGTTTTCTCTAAACTCTGTTCTCTCTCCATCAACCTTTCTTTGGAATGCGGATCCTTAAGCCCCAGGACTAACATGGATGTAATCCAAGATTCTTCTTTATCACCGAGGTCGCTGTTCTTAGCTAGTGTTTTCAATGCGCTACAGAATTCATCGACTGTCTCTCCGTCTTGCTGTTTCCGTTCGATAAACAAATAGCGATTGAAGTGCCTCGAGGTCAGTGGTGCACAATGAGCTTTGAACTTTCCTTCGACGGCCTCAATTTTATCCCGATCATCCTCGGAATCCCACACAAAATTTGAAAAAATTTCCACACATTCCTTGCCAAGCACGTGGACCATGAGCGACTTGAATCTTCTCATCCTTTTGATCGAGTCCGCTCACAACTTTGTACAGGTCCCATGACATTTTCCAACGCCGCCATGCTTCGGCTTTATTCGTCGCTGTAGACAATATCAAAGCTTCAGGCGGTTTCAGGTGCTCCATCCCACTTCTGACACCATGAAGTGTTCTCCGAGAAGACACAACATACACTCAAGATGGCGGATGCAAATGAACACACTTTATTCCAGTAGGCATGCGCTAAATATAACCGCTGACCTGATGCTACAGTATGGATGGATTAAAACTCTAAAAGACAAGAAAACTGAAACTGACTTAGTAAAGCATTTGATGAGATGTTTAAATCAAGCAAAAGGCTGCCAAAGATGCTTTGGACTGATAAAGGTTCTGAGTTTATCAGTAAACATTTCAAAGAGTTTTTTAAGACAAAAGGTATTAAACTATATCACACTGAAAATGAAAAGAAATCGAGTGTTGATGAGAGATGGAATAAAACAATGAAAAACAGAATGTGGAAGATGTTTACTGTGAATAACAACACTGCTTACTGGGGCGAGATTGATAAACTAGCTAGTTGATGATTACCATAATGCAAGACATTCTAGCGTGAAAATGACTCCCGTTGAAGCGAGTAAAAAGAAGAATGAGAAAAAAGTTTGGTCTAATTTGTACGGCGATTTGATTTATCTGAAACCTGGTAAAGCAAAGTTTGCAATTGGAGATAGAGTTCGTATTTCAAAGTATAAAAGGCAAGTATTTGATAAAGGTTACATACCAAACTGGACAGAGGAGATATTTGTAATTGATAAAGTTTTACCAACAAAACCAGTCACGTATAGCATTGTTGATTCGATGGGAGAGGCAATTGAGGGTTCTTTTTACGAACAAGAGTTACAAAAGGCAAAACAGCAAACTTTTAGGATTGAAAAAGTTTTAAGACGAGATAACAAGAAAAAGTTAGCACAGGTGAATAGGCAGGTACAAAAGTCGGACCGGATCAACTCGGACCGCCAGTCCGGGTCGGATCAACTCGGATCGACTCGGACCAACCCGGATCGGATAAAAAAATAAAAATAAAATAAAATTGGACTCGGATCAACTCGGATCATAAAAAACAACAACAACTCGGATTATAAAAGGAAAAATAAACTCAGTCGGTATCACTTAACTTTCACCCGCCATTTTGTTTTTTTCTCACGAACTCGTTGTTGCATAAATTAATTTTATTTTTATTTTTATTAATTTTAATGATACAATAGTGAGCAGCACACATACACTTCCAGTGAACATTTTCAACTTGGAAGGAGAAGAAATCATGCTCGCCCGGGACAACGAAAATTTTCGTACCCCAGGCGAGCATTGAACTCACGACCCTCCGAATACTACATGTTTGTCGTACGTTCCAACCACTGAACCGGGGGGTCGCGAGTTCGATTCTTGCCACGGGCATGGAAATTTCCTTTGTCCCGGGCGAGCATGGTTTCTCCTCCTTCCAAGTTGAAAATTTTAACTGGAAATGTATGTGTACTGCTCACTAGTGTATCACCAAAATTAAGTTTCGGAAGTTTTGCAAGGAAAAAAAAACAAACAGGAACAAACAAACAAACACTCTTCGGTAACTATCTAAATGCGATCAACAGACCAGGCTTTTGATGCTTTTCTCATAAATAATTCAGTAGTCTAATAAATAAGCAAATATATACATTCTAGCTAGGCGACTGAAACTATCATTTCTTTACTGTCGAACCACAACCACGAGTAAACCACGAGTTTATAACGTGATCCGAGAGGAACTGGCACTAGTAAAACAAAATGGCGCCTGAAAGCCACGGAGAAAAAAAGGATGATTTGGCCTTTTTTACCCTCCAAATGGGTTAAACTTTCAGTTTTGCTGATTTAATTTATTTTTTTTATTGCTCCGAGTTGATCCGAGTCCAATTTTATTTTATTTTTATTTTTTTATTCGATCCGAGTTGGTCCGAGTCGATCCGAGTTGATCCGACCCGGACTGCCGGTCCGAGTTGATCCGGTCCGACTTTTGTACCTGCCTCTGGTGAATTGGAGTAGATACCCTAATAAATTTAACTCATGGGTAAGTTTTAA
>NC_133214.1:8725087-8905087 GCF_958299795.1 Porites lutea
TCTTTCACTTAATTTACCATCCATTTGTCTCAATTGCACACTGTTGTGAAATTAACCTCAGACAATTAGTTGCGACCTTTAACAGACTCCCAGTATGAGAATATGTTAAGAGAAGCTGAGCTCCACATATTCTTTTTTTTTTATATATTGCCCTTGAATGTATTAACATTCCATTTCTTTTTTGTTACAGATAACATCCACAAATGACAAAGAGGAGATAATTTATTTCCCAGAGAGCAATTCTTTGATACTGTCAGTTACGGACCTATCTTGAGTTAAAACAAAGAACACAAACACTAATGATGACACATATACAATAATCCCTGACAAGAAAGGGGAATTCCGGGGGAATTCAAGCACCCGGTTAGGGAGGGACAATTGCGTTAGAGAGCTTTGTAATTGCAACGTTCACATTCAAGCACATTGCATTGTCAAGCTTCATAATTTACTGAATAATGGACAGTCTGATTTTGTAGCTTAGCTCAGTTTGTAATGAACTTTGCCTGAGATATTCTCATACCTTGTATTTTAGAAAGCTTTCATGCCTCCTTTCATGGAACATAGATGCATTTTATTATACAACGAAAACAGTCTCTGTCTCTGTTTTTACTGATTTCAGTCAATCCAGTTTATTCGCAATGTGAAATGGGAATCCTATTATTAGGGGGGAGGAGTTTCTACAATCACCCAATAGGTCATATTCACGATGACGCTATTTTATTACTATGACCCAGACTACGACCAGAAACCTTCAGGGTTTTGCTTTCTGGTGCAAATTAGACCTTTAGTTTAAACTTCGCTGGGATTACCAAATTTATACAAATGAAAAGAATAGAATGACGTCATTGTGTAAATGAGCTATAACCTGTACATCAAAAGATAAGCACGGCGATCTGTCTAAGTTTTATTTAGCCAGGCTTAAATATCTGTAGATTCAAGGAACTAACCTGTGCGTTTAGGGCACGCCAGACTCTGATTTTGGCATGCCCCGCATGCCGCAGAATTTGGCATGCCCGGCATGCGAGAAAATTTGGCATACCCGGCATGCCGGAGATTTTGGCAAGTGAGGCATGCTAGGTATTAATTTCTTATTAGAGCCTAGGCTTCTCGTGGCGCTGGTAGGAAGGTCACGGAACCTCAAAATATGCTTACAGGGCATGGAAATTTCCGTTGCATGCCAATTTAAATGTAAAAACACTCTGAGGCCACCCCCTCTATTACCAGTGAGCGAATCATTGACGATAGGCATGGGAAAAATCCTAGCATGCTAACCAAAATTGAAAACGTAGCAGAAATGTCCTCAGTTGCCGAGTCATGCCCTAGGGGAGACTTTAAAATACAGAATTTCCTGACATGGATGAGGGAATTTTCCTTAAACAGCATGTGATCATGCCGGCTAGGGCGTATTTCCCCTTTTTACGGCTAGCTAGGCTCATATTTAGGCTCCATGTTCTAAATGATAAAAGTCCAAAAAAGTCCTCGAAATTTTAGTTTCCAAGCCGTTGTAAGTGAGTTTGTTTGTAATGTTCCGGCATTATCCGCCAACCGACCTTTTGACAGGAACAGTGGGGTATTAAAATGTTATAAACCATCCAGAACAGTTCATTTAGTTCAGGTGGTGGTATTAAGAAATCGATTGAGAAGATGATTAAACAAGTGTGTTTTAACACATTAAAAACGATATCTTTGCAATTGGTAGTACCATCATCAACTACACAAGTTTGACAGTCAACCACAGGAAGCAGAGGCGAAGCTGCCTTCAGGCCATTAAGCCCAGGCTTAACAGGTGAATATGAGGAAAAAATAAGTGAATATTATCACGTGTGCATAAAACATGAAGTTTTTATAACATTTACTTCTCGGTCCAGCTAAAAATATGAAAACCAAAAGTCTTCTGTCGGCGAAGAGAAACTAGCAGATTCTTCTGACAAGGGCTTGTTCAGACTCCTTTGACTGATCAGTTTTAGTTGTTACAAACTTCAGAACTTGTTGGCTACAGTTCTTTTTTTCGATAACCTTGTGACACTTCATTTTTATACAGCTATTTAGAGAAAGGTTGTCGAAAAAAATGTGCACGCGACAATCCCGAAAGGCATTGTGGGTGGTTTTGAGTTCTCTGTTTTTCAAAGAAATTTGAAAGAATTCGCACGAAAGGCCATGGAAATGTGTTTTCGAGTGCTAAAGGAAAGAAACAAAAGTAGGTTCGACAGCTACAGTCGTCAGGAAACAGTGTATTGATCATATCATTGTCATTTATGTAACAACCTAATTTTCAAAACTAATATGCTTTCGGCGAAAATGTAAAGAGAGCTTATGAATAGCGGAATATCCTGTCTATCCTGTTACCTAGCTAGGCCGTCTAGAGATCCTTATCCGCGCTGGTTCAAATCTCAACTTCTATGTTAGAATCTTAGTTCAGGGTCATTGTGTTGTAATCTCCAATCAATTCGAACTTTTAAATAAAACTTTGAAACACTGAACAAGATGCAATGCTCAGAGTCTTGTTAATCAAGCAGGCAACTGAATAATTTGAATGATTTGGCTCTTTTTTGCTAATTTCTAATAATTTTTGAAATAATTTTCATGGGGGCGTCTACAAGACAAAGAGTGTTTATTAGCGAGGGCGTCTAATGCAAACATAATATCATAGAGCGGCGCTTATTAAATGAGCCAAGAGGCGTTTGTTTGAAAGGGGTTGTCAGTTTAAATCATTAGATCATTTATGGTAACTCATCAATGCCTAAGTAAGCCTTTTGTAATTTGCTAGGAGAGACTCATTAGCATTGAACCTTCGAGTTATTTACTTTGTCTGACAGAAATTCTTTCTTAATTGCTCCTTTAAGCCCTTTAAAGGCTTGGGTTATCCAGTCGAAACAACACAAGGGGAGCAAAGAGAGAGAACAAAGTATTGGCTCCTAAACAAAATTTAAACAATAACAGGGAGCAAGGTACTAAAATTACAGTTTCAAAATCATGTTAGTTAGTCGATCTACCGGAAGGTGTTAATCGAAAATAATTGGCTAGACTTTTGCATCAATCAACTACGGATGTGATCGGAGGACAAATTAAAAAAGGCAATATACGTGCTAAACAGCAAAAGTTATACAACAGTAGGTGTCAATCTTAACAAATATACTTAAGAAAAACAAGGAGATATTCCATTCAATTGTTATTATTCGTATATCTTTGTTTCATTTAAAAATCATCAACTGCTCAAATTCGATCGATAAAAAGGAAAAAATAGTACGCTAGCTACAAACACCATAAAATTAATAAGGAGGATATATAATTAATGTCCTTTAATGCAGATCACGACCAAACGTATTTTCGATAGGTATTTTATTTTTTTCCCTAGAAAGTGTAATTTATTCACACAGGATATATATGTTTTATTACAACAAATTCATGACAAGAGAAGGTTTCTTTTGGTCACTATTTTAGACGTTGGAGTTGCAGCGTAAATTACATACTCAATTTATCACTAGTCGGTAGTTCTGTCTTTTCTCTATAAACTGTTTGAAACAGCTCCAAGACTGTTGAAAATGTAGTTGAAAATACGTGCTTAATGCAAATTTTACTAAACAGGTGTGTGAAATGTTATTTTCATTAGCGGAGAGTCTTGTGATCAAGGGCGAAGGAATTTTTTTCATCTACGAACACTAAAAATTTATCACTATTGTAGTTTTGTCTCTTCTTGGTAAACCGTTTAAAGCAGTTCCAAGACTGGATCGATCCATTCGCCATTCTCGAGTTTATGTTTGCTGCGTGCCTTCTGTACAACGCAGTATTCTCTGCGGCAATCAGTTAAGATTCAAACTTTTTAAACTTTAGTTTTTATGTCCCCTTGTGAAACCTGTGCACAATAATTGTTATTAAGACCTATACGGCCGTTCTTTCAAGCCGAACAGACTAATGAATATTGTAAAGCCATTGTGGTTGTATTTAGAAATCGATTGAGAAGATGTTTGAAAAGCAATATAAGTGGACATTTTAAACCGGTGTGATACATATTATTTGCATGTAGAAATACACCTATTAGGTATTTAAGCATAGGTGATCAAAATTTATCGAGCGCAAAAAGGTCTATAAAAACATTTCAAAGGGGTAATATCATTTAATTGATTGTGTGTGAAAGAAAACACCTTGCCGCTTAAACTTCCTGTTTAACTTTTTGGTTCATGTATTTTATTTTTATTTGCAATGCGCTTCTTTTAACGACGCAAAAATACTGTCAAACCTTGGTGTGGTGCTAAAATTTCAACAGTTGGATATTTGCAATTGTCCGTTATATTCGTTTCTTGTTTTTTCGGTTCTGCAGTAATTAACAGTTTGTGGTTGTACAGTTTGATATCGCCGTCTATGCTCCCAATAACGTTTCTTATGGTCCGTCCATGAGTTTTATTTACCACCCAACTTTTACAATATGTGGCATGTGCTGTCACTTTTCACAGTCATGGGAGACTTAAACACATTCTATTAATCCTCAGCAAGAGAGAATGAGCTAGATCATTCTCTCTTGTCCTCAGTTAAGTGCGCCAAAGGCAGTCGTGGTAATTTTTCATTCGCGAGTGTTCCACGTACCTCTAAATCTTTAAATATATTTAATCAAAAGCACATTTTTGCGACTTACGCCTGTAGAAAAGAACATTTCATAAGTCTTTAAGACCTTGTCGATAATTACTACTTAAAATACACTGATCGTCATGATACAGTTATTCGAGCGTGTTCCACGAACCTCTAACTCTTAACATCTTCAACCAAAAGCACATTTTTGCGACCTAAGCCTGTGCGAAAGAACATTTTATGAGTCTTTTAAGAGCTTTTCTGTAATTACTGCTAAACATAAAACAAATAATCGGGTTGATAGCACAGTACGCAGTAGCCATATAAATGGTGACTGCATTGTATATCCAGAAACTACACGAGAAATGCGTGGAACTGTCCTGATACTCTATGATTAAAACGTTGATAGAGTAAGGTAACCAGCAAAACACAAACACTATTACGGTAGCAATGGACATTTGAAGCACGTTTCTGTTTCTTCTGTGCCGCTGTTGTTGAGTGTTGGCGGACTGTTCACCTGGGTGTACCTGTGTCTTGAGCTTGATGAGAATGATGGAGTAAGGAATGACTAACAACAGCACAGGGATGTGTTTAAACAGAAGGTAGAAAGCTAGTAGGAAACTGGCATGGGACGATGACTCTCCGAATGCTTTCTTCCATTTCGTAACACACTCGGCTCCCTCCGGATTTTCAACGAGCTCGTTGGCGAACAAGTATGGCGAACCGACAGTTACGGCAACTATCCACGTGGTGAGAATGTAGAAGGGACACAGCTTGGATCTGATGAGTGGGGAACGGAGTGGAAACACCACGGCTCCAAATCGATCCACCGCTATCAGAATCAGATTCTGAATCGAAACGGCACAGGAAACGAAAGAAAAGAAACGGACAAGCTTACACAAGGCCTGGCCAAACTGACCACCAATAAGAAACAAGTTGGTGTGCAAGCTTGACAGAAACCAAGGTATCCAGAATATTGGAAACAGCAAATCAGATGAGGCCATGTTTGCGATGAAATAATTTATCGGTTTTTTTAAGTTCGGCATTTTATAAACGATCATAACAATGAGAGAATTGGCGGCCAGTGAAACGATGATTAGCAGACAGTAAGTAACAGTTCCTCCGATTTTTGACGCAGTGGAATTTAACTGAGCGAAGCAGCTCCAAGACTCGCTGGATCCGTTCGCCGTTGAGTTCATCTCAGCTTTGCAGCGTGTGTGCGGAATTTGACATATGCAATCAAGAGACTTTGAACTAATTTTCCGTATATTGCGCATCCTGTCTGATTCAGAACTTTTATTGACAATTGTAAGCCCCCTGCGAAGCCTCAATCAGAATACATAATTTGAAAAGTCAGGTGGCTATATTAAGAAATCGATTGAAAAGATAGGGCCTTTTTTCTCTAGCGAAAAATTTGTTGATATAAACAAATTTTCCCTCATCATTAACGCATAACAAAAAGGGAAGGTTTTTTGCGCTTTTTCAAATTTTGCCTGAGACGGGACAATTTTCAAAGGCGCCGCAGACAAAATTTGCCCTCGGAAAAAACTAGACAAAATGGATTAAATATACCAAAACGTGTTTTTCTTGTCAATTATTTGTTGTAAAGCCATTTTTCTTTCCATTAACAAATGCAAGTACTGTCAGATGTAAACTGTGTAATAAAAGTTAAAAAAATATCACCACAAAATTGTTGGTTTAGATGTTTCAATGACAATGCCTAATTTGTCTGCTAATGCAGATTAAGTGCCAATTTGAAAATACGCATATACGATCATAAACTGCATTATTTGGCAGTTAAATCCAGGAAGCAGGGGCATAGCTGCCTTTAAGACATTAAGCCCAGGTTAAACAGGAATTTGAGACAAAACTATGAATACATGTTATCAGTCGTGCTTAAAACATGCAGTTTTTATATCATTTACTTGCAAACGTTCTTCCTTAAAAAAAAAAAAAGACAAGGTGTGTTTCTTCAGTCTTTGACTACTTTTAATTGTTACAACCCTTAGTATTTATTGGCTACAATTCTTTCTCTCGATAATGCTGTGAAATTTTATCTTAACAATGACCTGAAAACTCCACCCGCCTAACTCATATCAATGCAACTATTAGCCGTCATGACGTGCTGCACCCGTCCGAAAAGAGTTACGCAATCGTTGATGATAGGGTGTGTCTTGATCTGGTTCTCGCATGCCACTTGTTTAGCACCAAAGTCAAACGGTTTGTACTACAGAACTTTCACATATATGCTTTCACATTCTATCAACGGATGAGCAAACTCGATGTGTACTTCCTCAACCACCTTTTGTGGTGCACAGGCGCGACGTCTGTTCCACGTTGGTCCATTCCACAGGTCACTTGTCTTCTGAGCAGCCTGGTTCGCGCACGTGTCAGCGTCCTCAAAGCATCAGTTCTGTCGCTGAGATATGCGGCACCAAGTCTTCATTTTTCAATCCGTGACGGCATTTCACCTGCTAATCTAGGAATTTTGTTTACTGCATATCCTGCCACCGATGTCCACTTCTTTACATTGCTGAAACTGAAGGAAGCCTCAGGAGTCGTTTTAGCGAACGTTTGCGAAGTATACGCAACAGCACCCCTGAGTTTTCTGTGGGGCAACATTTCAACTCCACCAGCCGCAGTATTCCCGATGCCCAGGTGCGTGGTGTGGGGATAGCTCTATGCAGTGGAGCCGACATCCAAAAGAAACAGCGTAAAATGAGGATTTTCTTGCGGCTAGGAACCGTTAAACCGAAAGGACGAAATATCGATTTTAGCTTTATTTGAACTAACATACATCGTGCGCGCGCTATTATTTACACGCGCTCGCGCCTCATTTTTATACCTATGACAATTGCGTTGCAGTACTAGTAACGGTTTTCTTGACACTGAATAAGGGTAATATACCCGAAACGTCGATCTGTTTTTTAAAATGGTATCACACTTTTTGACTTTTTAATGAATGGTATATTATCCTATCCGCGACCCGTAAACCAGCCACAGTAGATAATTTGTATTCAGTTAGTTTTTACAGTTATATCCCGGTGTGGTTGTTAATGGACGACACTTTTTTTTGCAGTAAAGAAAATATTGCTATTAAATATTTTCATAAATTATGCCTCACATTTGACCCAGTTTGCAGGTGCATGGCCCTTTGTTATCCCCAGGCTGTTCAAAACCTTTTTAACTGTTTACCGACAAATAATCGGTCTTCCTTTTCCTAGACGCGAGTCACAATAATGACAATATATTATTTCGACAGCGCTTGACTTACATGTTATCAAAAGCACTTTGCACTGGAAGACCTTATTTTGCTATTTACATGCATGTTTTAAATATAAGGATACTAATTTGCTAGAAACAAGTTTACACTGAAACATAGAACGGACTTGACATATTATAGAAGATCGACTCTAAATCCTAGAGATTATAGATCACTTTATTATTCATGCAAAATATTCCCCAATTCTGATTGGCTAAAAGCACATGCATAATTCACCATAACCAATTACTGATGACCAAATTTGGAAGAATTTTGTGTTTAACGAGGAAATGACGTCAAAAATGCAGCCCGCTCCAGGTGAAGCCACCTTTACCGAGAAGACCTGGGGACGAGGTTGAAATGTTTTGGTTGTAAAAAAAAATGGCGGACATCTCACTCGTTTCAAGAGTAAGAGCTACAGCTGGAACTAGGCGAAATAATAGCTAAAAACATGGCAAAAACATCAAGAACATAACTCGGAGGGCGACAACTGCTATTTGGAGAATATTTGCGGAGCTGGACAAACCTAAACGTAGGCGGGGCTGCGGGAGTGAGGGTGAAACACTCCCCAAGCTTGGCGGTGGACTTATCAGAAAAAGTGGGCAGAGAGAGCTGGAACATAGTCTTATGTTACTCTTTTGTAACTGAGGAATCTTTAAATCCTAATTTTTACGTATTATTTTGACATTATATTCCGCATTGTCTGCATTCAAAGAAAACAGAAAAGACTCGAATCTATATGGACAATCTCTAAACGCCATTCTGAGTTGGTAAGGGTTATAAAATATTCAAAATATCGGTTGACTTTCTATGTGCGACCACCTGTTATAAACGACCATGCTTTGGAATCTATTTTAAGTGCTACTTCCTGAGAGCGATCATCTCTTGAAAGTATTATTTTGTTTGAAACTCCTTTGTCTCTTACTTGTGGCAGCCCTGCGACTGGGCGCTAAGCATAAATGGCATAAAACAGTTGTTTTTCATCCGTTAGCAGCTGTTGCAGTCGGCAGTCGATAGCATCGCGAGCCGTTCCACTCAGTCCTTTGAAAAGGTTAACGCTCGGTAAAAAGTAGTGCGGTAGATCTTTTCGCTTCACACATTCTTGAACGTAGCTCAACATACCGAGAAATCTCTCCGCGAGTTGATCCGCGTGCCATTCTGGGTCTGTGGTGCGGTAGTGTAAAAAAGCCGTTTTAAGCAAATAGAAACGAAAACTGCGCAGCTTTTTGTCTGAGCTGAAAAAGAATTTGAGAATTTTTAGACATTCCAGTCGGCATGTGCTTGTTACAGACCGATCTAAACTGGAAACAATTTCTCTTTCTTTCAGTGAGAATGTTCTTCTCCACAAAATCGAGCGCTCTGAGGTATTTCCCAGTTCAAACTTCGTACACTCTTTGAACGCGCATGGCACATAGTGGCGATAATCTCCCGACTCATCCGGGAACCTTACACATGGAATTATCTGCCCGGTTACTGAGCCTCCTCTGTTAGTATCCCGGATGATGATCTCGATAGCTGAACCATTCTTATGAGTATAAACTCTGGATCCGTCCGAAGATCGCCTGGTTTTCTCCGTCCATTTCTGAGCTAGCCTGTCAAGCCAGACTTGCATTTTAGCTGGCTGCAAATAGCCATGTTTATCAGTTAGCCTTGCCAGCTTCGTATCGGCCTTATCTTTAACAAGTCTTATTTTTGAGTACAATTTCGGAACAACCTCGTGAAGCGTTACATCTTCAGAACCCGTTTTCAGCACCAACATTACGTCAATCTCATTACCTCGTTTGCTTTCCAGCCTCTCGTACATTGTACCTCCGTACTCCATACCACTGACCACACCTGTCTCTCGCTTACAATACTCCAGTAGTTTTTGAGTATGGCTGTACACAAGTTGTTTAGCCCACTGGATCTCGCTGGCAGGCAAACGGATTTTCTCTCGGTGATACTTTCGCAGGTTTGCTTGCAGTTCTTTTGGTCTTATTGGATTAGTTCTCAGTTCTGGCGCTGAAGCTACACTGTAAAGATAATCCGTGGAGGCGAACTGCGGGACACTGGATCTGAGTGAGGATGACGCCAGATCATCATTTGAAGATATGTCTTGATCTTTCCTAAAAACCAGAGGGCATGATGACAGGATTTTTGGCTGCCTTATACTAGTAGAACCTCGAAATTAAACTCAAAGCGAGGCGTCTTTTTCTGGGAAAGCGATGACATGTCCTTCGATTGCTCTGCCGCCATCTGGTATGATGAAAGTGACAGAGAGTAAAAACGTGCCAAACAAGTATTACAAGGGAGAGGTCGACAGTCTTCTCCCTTATACTACTTATTTTTCCAAGATGGTGGCCTGACGCGATTAAAGGAGGGGGAGGAGGAGGAAGAGGAGGAGAAAACAAACCTACTAACTATCCAAATGAGATTCTACCTGATTTCCATGGTGGATCCTTGGTTTCCCATTTCTATGAACAAGGCAAAGCATCACAGTAAGGAAAAACCTTTGGATGAGACAAAAATGGCAAAATTATTAGATCGGTTTGATAATATGTTGACTGGTATAACAGAATGGAGCAAAAGAGTTTACACCCCATCACTCTGCCATTATTTAGTCCAGAAATAGGAAAAATTTTCGTGCTTGAATCTTGGGACCACAGGCTGATTTTCAAGTCCCGAAATTGGGCAATACTGACAGGCTTTATAGCAGGTAAACGTATTTTAGCTGACTATATTCATCTATCTCTTTAATTTACTGGAGAAAAACATGAGTTGGGCCAGAATGATTTCATTTCAGATAGATTTAGTATAATAGTTCATTCATAAAATAAACTATCAATGACAAATGGAACGAAAAAAATTTTTTTCATTTGCGGATACGATAGGTTTTTGTTTGAGCACATCCTAGTAACAGAAACTCTATTTACTATTTATTCATTGAAGATTTCCTTTATTTTACGTTCAGTTTCGGTTCAGTTTGCTGTCATTAAGTGTTAAATTTTTCAACGGCCGCTTACGCAAGAGTAGACTAGACTAAACTCTTTAGATCATGATAATCAAATCGTCTGTCAATTTTTTTTTACCACTGAACAGCAGTTTGTAATTAAGCCTTGCCACACGCTGTAATAACTTTTTTGCAACTTTTGCTTTTTGTTAACGCCTGCTTACCAACGACCTCTTTTTCACTACGAACCAATGAGCTCTTTTCGATTACGAGTGCGAGTTCGGGAACGAAAATATGAGAAAGAACTCGTACTCCTTTTCGTTCACAAGATTCTTCATCAGCGTCGTGGGTGATAATGTATATCCCTTGGCTATGAGAAATGAATCACGCATTCACGCGGGTTTTTCAGGAGTGCAGCCATAGTTGTTGATGCTCGCAAACGCAGTTTTTGTTATTCAAATATGCCAACCATTGAACTTCAAGACCCAATAAACCGGAAAATAACCCCAGTCGATACATTTAAAAATATCAACAGCTGACGTAACATGACCAACATGCACATGATCTCCATTCGCTGACTCTATGTAGAAAAGAAAGTTGCAATAGATATGACAGGAATAGGTTAACGATGCTTATATTATAACCGCAAATAATAACCAGTGAAGCTATTCTGTGCCTTACATTAATTTGCATTTTGCTTTCTAAGAATCCGGTTAATAGGAAGTTTGACGTTTGCGAGGAATGATCGCACGCCTCTTTATTCGGAAACGGCGAGTCGGACACAAAAATTATCGGACGACTTATTCGCCTTACGGAATACGCTACACGGTCTGATATTGACGATTTCACCAAAAACACCTGTACTATCGTAGAATATTAGCCTATTAAATTTTGCCCGACTCGTATTACGGCAGTCCGGGTCGATCGCAAATTACATAGAGCTCTCAAGATACCTATATCAAAGTTAAAAACCTTTAAATTAACGAAAAATAGTCATACAGCGGGAAAGAAAATTGAAACAGAGTTTACATTACCTACCTCTTAGTTAGATATTAACCTTATTAACTTCGAAGGCCGACTAAATTGTTGTTTACCAGCCGCACTTCGCTAGACTCCCATGATACTGTGCAAGACGTGCAACACTCGGCCCGAATAGGCTTGGCTGCTAAGCTCAAGTGAACACATTTCCAAGGCGAATTGCAGCAGAAATTGGCTCTGTTTTCCACTTTTGAAGCGATGAGTTCTTCTGGAAAGGACGTTAAAGTTCGGAAAGATCCTTGGGCAAGATTTGAAGCGTGGAGATATCATCCAGCGATTAACAAGCACGCAAACATTCGCAATCTTATTCCTGGGTTTTGGTTCGGAGTTGGTGCTTTCGTCATTGCGATTGGGATAGAAAAACTGTTGGGGAAGCCAGATGATCATGGGGGACATCATTGATAACAGTACGGTAGAAAATTACAGCCTCTCGGAACTCTAAAGACACGTTGTTTTGCTGTGGATTGTGTACAAAGAACCTTGGGAAGTTTTCCACACGTCCTATAAACTTGCATGAATAATTGCCTTGCCGCATACATTGTTCTATCACAAGTGGGAACTTAATATCATCATGGAAAACGAGAGTTGAACAACTTTTTGGAGCGTAATTTCCCATTTCTAGTAAATGTAAATTCAACAAAATGCATGTAAAAGATTATCTGATGTGGAAGTTTGGATCTGTTATTCAAAAGCTATTATTTTCATGTGAATACAGTCAGTAAAATTTGACGATGTATTTTGTGTTAAGTGTAGGATTAAATGGGGATGATTGTTAATAATAGTTGTGCATATGTCATTGGCTTGTCCCAGGGGTTTGGCCCTTAGGCTAACCAGAGGAATTGTGAAATGGGTACAGCAAAATTGACAATTTTCCCATGTGGGGGAATTCAACCAGACAAAATCCCTAGGGATAAATGCTTCTTAGTGAGAAAAATCACCCTGATATACCCATCATTTAACTGGGATTCACTTGATTGAGGGGGCTTTTTTGGTAGCCTGAGAACATAGTGGGATTTGTCATACAAGACTAAAAACAAAGACCTCAGAAGCAACCAGAGAATGAATTTGGCTGTAAAGCTGCAAGAAAAATGGAAAAAAAATCCCTTGTCTCTCTGCCGAGAGAAAGCGCTCTGCAATCTCATCCCTCTAGCTACCCAGGCTATGATTAGTAGTTTTACTCATTTAATTTCTTTATCGAAAAAATCATCACAATGAAAGGACATGTTAAAATGATTCAGATTCATGGATGCATTCATGGATACATGGAAGTCAGGGACTACTTTCTCACTGTTGTTTATGAGAGTTATCATGAGAAGTCATTCTTGGAGGATAAGAGGGATGCCAGACAGAGAAGCAGAAATTAAAAAGCTATAGAAATTCTCTCCCTTTATTGGTGACAATGAGGGACCTTGAGTTAGTGTCCTCATTGGTGAGGGTCCATAATAGCGGGGGCTTATTTCAGTCAAATGTCTGTAACTTATCTTGGGATTTAGCAAACATAAGCTAAGCAAGTTTCACTTTCCTGGTTTGCAGTTAGGTGTATGGTAGTACAATATAGTCAATCGAAGAAATCATTCATTTGCCTTTGTGTGCTCCCCCCCCCCCCTTCCCCCCATCCCTGAAGTGTAAACAAATGTTGTCTACTTAACAGATTGACATTATCAAAGTCTTCACAAACTAGGGGGTACAAAGATTTTAGGTCGCTCATTGTATTCGAAAAGCAGAGGGTTTTGGGTCCAGAGGACCCATTGGACTGGTCTCTGTATCTTAAAACCAGAAATATTTCACCTAGCTGCAGAGAAATCATTGTTTCAGAGCTCTTGGAGAGGAATTTTTATTTCCAACTTTTATGCATGCACGTTTTGACTTTTTGGAGCAAATAATGGTGGGGGGGGGGCACCCCCCTGGCCCCTCCCCATGATAAAGCCCTGCAAAGGCAGAGATTATCAAAGTAGAAGCACTCCAATATGAGATCATTTACAATGATCAGTAATTTTCACCGTTTACCAATGTTGCATGGGAAATTTGTTACCAGTATTACTGTTTCTGCTGCATGATATCATTGTCAGCTGGGACAATAATATTCATTGTAATTTTATGTATCATTGTCAAGGAAAATAAGGAAAATTACAAGCCAAATGTAATACCAAAGAAACGTTGTCAGGGCAGATGAGTTATTTTAAATGAGGCTCAGTGGAAGAATCAGATGAAACTATTGCATTGTCCTGAAAGAGTATTAATGATAAGATAATAATTATTGCTGTAATACTCTTTTCTAAGATAGCACAATAAATTAAGACTAGCCTGCAAGGGAGACACTTGGGAAATATACATTCGGGCACAAATAAGCCACAACAGAGGAGGACTCAGGGGAGCAGAGAGGAAGCAACCGCCTGAGAGGACTTCAAAATCGTTTCCTACCCCCATCAAATAGCACACCTCCTATTACCTGTCAAAAAGATGATTTTCCTGTTGTTTTGATGTTAAAGCAAAAATGGAGAGGTCTGCAAGCTGGCTTACCTCAGTGAGGATTATGGGAAAATTATGACTACGACGAAATATCTTTATTCGTAAGCAAATCACTTCAATGTATATGAAGCGTGTGGAAAAGTAAGTTGCTAAATTATCAATCATTTAGACGGTGTTTCATCACAAGATCAAACACTGAGAAAGGAGTTAAAAATATGATGCGCAGTGGAGTGGTTCTTACAAGTATGTTCTAAGCTTTAACGTGTTACCTGGTCCAAGAGGGGTTCCTTGGTTTTTCCTCTTTGTTTTTTAATATCTTTATCCCTTGAATACCTCTTGTAAATTAAAACAAAGAAGAGCTTTTACTTTTTTCACTTTTCAATCTTGTGACCTTTTTTGCATTTTCACTCCCATAGGTGCAACTCATATTTAATTATTATTGGTTTCAGTTGTTTTTTCTTAAATCTGAGTAAATCAACAAAAAAAGAGAACTTTTTCATTTCATTTTTGTACCAGTTTTCAAATTTGTTTAAATTTACCTTAAAAACAAAGGTTACTGTTACACTGAGAGAGTAATAATTAAACATCAGCTCTTCTCTTCACCTTGGCTGACATACTGTGACAAATTCTCAGCTAGGTTAGTTTGGTTTTGCCCAAGAAGGGTTGTAAGTCTTCTAGAAGGCTCAGATAACATATGTAGTAGCTGGCCATGAAGCTCTGTTAATGATGGCAACTTAGAATAATCCATCACGGACTTTCTTGACAATAGCTGATTATCAATTTTACCTCCTAATAACTCCACTTTAGGCTGTTTCTTCACTGCTGACAGCAATAGCTTCACCTTAGCTTCTTTAGAGTAAGTGACAAATGTAGATGCCAAAAATAATGGAGTTATTTCACAGTACTTTGTATTTTCTAAAGCCTTGCATGAAACTCTGTTGGGGAACATCTTGACCGTTATTTCATCTTTACCAAGATTGAAGCGTAATTCTTCCCATTCTTGAGTATTCAAATCACTGAAGTGACATACAACAACCATGTTATTGGAATCAAACACTTCCCTGACTTGATCAGCTATCATGAGCTTTCTCGGATTTGGCTAAAGAGAAAAAAATGTGGGCTTTTAGAAGTGTTCTAGGTAAGGAAAAGCTTCCTATTGTTCTGTTGGACTGAAGAGCAGCAGAGAAATGTAAGTGATAATGGGCTGAAGATGGCATCAATAGTAAAAGGACACAGTTGAACAAGATGTAAAGTGTATAAAGCTAAAGTTTATATAATGCATCGCTTGCATCAAACAGGTTCAAATGAAAACTACACAGAATGGAACCCCATTAGAGTGTGACTACCTGAACCAGGCCACTTGGAAGAAGATTGTCCAATCACAACAATTTCTGAAAACAAAAGATTCTCAAGTTTTTTTGCAAACGGACCAAAAACATTCATAAATTTGACAGCTGTTTCCCGAGAGGTCAGGTAAGTTCAAACAGTTTTAAAGTTTTCAATGGATGTGTAGTTTAATGCATATAGTTTTGCAAAAAACTTGAGAGTCTTCTGTTTTCAGAAATCGTTGTAAGAGAATAAGTAAGCATCAAGAGATTGAAAAAGAAAAGAATGTATTTCCTATTACAAACATGCTTTATTAACAAAGATTTAGAAAAGCCTAAGAGTGGAACTCCCTTAAAATACATGCACCACCCATTCACCTGAAACAAAAAATAATCTTTAAACCACAGCAAAGAAATTCACAAATCAAATTTCCTACTATTTCTTCCAATGCAATAAAAATCAGAGGCTTGAGCCCACGATTCAACAAAATATTGAGTGGGCAATAAAAAAACACATGGAATGGACCTGGTCTGTTAACACCATCAAGTGCTACTGCTTAGCTTATGTTATACAGAATAGGTCAAAATTAAATTCATGTTAAAATTAATTTATTTTTTCAACCTGAATTGAAATTATGATTATTCATGAAGGGCTAAAAGACAAGGAAAAATGAGAATCAACTGAAATTTAATAACCTCAAATCAATTTTGACCTACAATGCATATGTTGTAGCTAATTTTTTTTATCCCAGGTAATTTTTATTTTTTCTTTGTTCCAACTTCATTAGCATACAATAATTACCTGGGATAAAAAAATTAACTACAACACATACACCACCATTTTGACAGCTATTAAGTGGTTATTGATGGTGTATTTAATGTAATACATTGCAATATAAAGAAATATTCAGCATATCTTCCTCTTTATGTATGGGTAAGTCTGACATTTCACATTGGTTTACATGTGGTGGTAAACATGGATGGGCTAAATAGTCACATGATAACCGAAATTCTTACCCATGGTGAGCATCAACATGTGCCTTTGGCATGCAGAGCTTTGCTAGTAAGGTTCTGCCCCATAAAAATATTAAATAATTTAATGTAGGTGGGGTACAGTGAAGGACATGAGGTACGACATTTTCACACATTGTACTTTACCCTTTAAGTCCCAATAGTGATCAACATCAATTTTCTCCTAACGACATCCAAACATTATCAAGAGATAAGGTTAGGAGAATTAATAAAAATAATGATCACCACAGAGAAAGCGCCTTGATCTTTTATCAAATTCTCTCAACTAATTCTTTAAGAAAATGTATAGAGACCAGTATGGAGAATTTGTATGTGAATCTTGGCACTTAAAGGGTTAAGATAGCCCAAGCCCTAGCCTGATAAATCAGCCAACATTTTATGGTGACACCACATCGCAAAGCAGCAGCTGTTATCTCAGGCTACCCAAGACCACAGATGAAGAAAATTTTCACAATGATGAGCAAAACTAAAAATGCAGGGTCACTTATTTTCATACCACTTGACAACAAAAGCATTTATTCCCCACTCCAGAAACTATAAAGGGGAATGGGTACAAGCTTTTGGTGCAGAGATTTCTGGGATCATTTGAATGGACAAGCATTAGCTATGATTGGTTGATGGTATCCAAGGCAACCATTAATCCATCATAAGTAATCCTTGTCCACCCAAAACTTACCCATTCCCCTGATTTGTGGAGGTTTTTTTTGTGGAGTGTGTGGACTCACTCAGTCCACAATCATTTGCGGAGTGAGGAATTAGGGCTCGTTCCTTAAGGCCTTCTAAAATGAAAATGATTGTATTATTATTCCCAGTTTTGTGTCCCTTGGGCTTATTCATACTTAAGCTTTATACCCTGAGAGTCTCAGACTGTGACTGGTATGTGTTTCAGTGACCCATATCGTAAACTTTTCTTGTGCACTCACTTGCTGGACCTTTACCAGGCAGAAAGATACCCATAATTATTATATGCCAACTTCCCAGATTATCCGGAAGTCTCCCATATAGGGCACTGATCTCCCACTCTCCCATACAGGTCACCAAATGCCCCAGATAAAATGGACTTCAGAGATTTTCTGCCCTTAAGTTTGCAATTTAGCCCCATTTTTTTCTCAAAATTTGAACTTTTTTTATTCATTGTACAGTTTCTGGGACATTTTTGCACATATCTACTCACTGAGAAAGATTACTTTGTCATTAATTTTATACAATGGTGAAAGTGAATTTTGATAGCATGTACGTATACCTCATGTAAGACTTCATATAATGTCCTTAACCATGGCAGCTGGCTCAATTAGTGGGGGGAGGAGTGTGGGTGGTGGGGCTGTTAGACATTTGGGGGGGGGGGGGGGAAGTGCAAAATAGAGAGTCTTCAGATTTTAGATCACTGGAGGTTGGCATCTCTGAAAAAGCGTCTCAGTGCTGTTAACTCTCCCAGATAATCTGAGAGACTCCAGATTTTGGACTGTATCTCCCAGTCTCCAGATTAGAGTCTGATATCTCCCGGATAATCACCCAAAGTTGTTGTTTCTTGTAGCCTCAACTTTCTGACCATAAAATTTCAAATATTTTTTGTTGTTTAAGCTACTGTTAACATGGAATGTTTCCCCATGGTATGCCACTGTATTTTAAGCAATAATGTGGCTAAATATGAACTGTTTATGTGCTATATAAATCAATCGGAATCAACAAGCATTTTTGGCACAAATGACGTCATTTGCCGTGCGATATGATGTCATCTATTATTTCTTCCCTATCAGTTATCAATATTTGATGATGTGGGGGATTGACAGCCCTGGTGTCTACCTGTAATCCTCAAGATTTGGGGTTTGGTATAGGTGGTTTTCACGTTACGTCATCGCCGCCATGCTGGTGGACGGTAAACAAAACATCGCTCATTAGCTAGTTTTGTTTGTCCACCAGCATTTGTTCATTTCACCATTGTTATTTGTGTCTCCCGAGACTGCATGAAAACCACCTATAGGGCTTACAAACCTTCTCTGTAAAAAACGTTTTGAAAGTCATTCAGAGTAAGATTTTTCAATGAAACATACATTCCACAAGAAGGAAAAAGAAATTTTGGTCAGAACACGTGCGAAGTGCAAATTTGTATGGAGAACTTTAGACCTACCTTCACTTCTCTCCTCTTATTTCTTCCAGCCTTACAGCTCCTAGCCATCTTGGATATATTTCGAGTTAATTCTACCCTAGCAGTGGAGACTAAAAATGGTACAGCAAGAAAGTTAGTTTTAGCGGTTCGAATACAAGCGAGCGCCATCTTGGAAGTCTTTGTAGACGACGGCGAGAGCCTGGGCAGAAATAAGGCACCAGTCCTTTTCATTCATTACCACAAAATGGCGGAGTTCAGAGCCTCATTCGTTTGGCGCTGATTTATCATTATTTTTCTTGTTAAACAGGCCGCGATTTGTGGAAAATTTAGTGTTTTTCGATAAAGGAAACACTAAGGTCATTAGAAATGAGCTCTTTATTGTTAAGTCGGATTGATTTGTAACGTTTTTTGATCTCGAAAAACAAGTTTTTTTTACGTGTATTGGTAAAGTTTGCTTAAGTACATCGTGGATAACAGTCTTAAGCGCGTTTGTTATGGATCTGAAAACGGTGAAAGAAGTTTTAGAGGTGAGTAATGACTTACAAGATGTTCAGAGTGTAAAAATGTAACCTTTTGTCTTTTCTTAATTCTCCTTTTTTTGTGGTCGTGCATCTGTAGTCATGCTGTAAATCAGAATCACCAACTAACATTCAGAAGTTGAAAAATGACAAAAACCTGATAAATGGAATAATTCAGAACTTACCTGAGCATTACGCACACCAGGTAAGGGGGAGACTCCCCACTTTTACTCTTTAATGTTATGTGTAGCAGTAGTGTTTATTGATTAACAGCTTTTAATTATTACAATTATTACACTGTTTTGAAACGTTTATTTATTTTTTTTCTCCTCTCTCTGCTTTCTTCACTCCCTCTTTGGAAGGTGTGATTCTGACAGTCTCTTTTCTGAAGGGTCTCCATGGAAGCTAGGCAGGATACCAACAGGGCCTTCAGGATTCCTATACCCTAAAATAATAGGGATCATTTTACGTTTCTGTGAAACTGCCCACCTACCCCTCCCCTAAGCCAACATTTTGCTGTAAGTAAGAACTAAGTGTTAATGTTGGTTTAGGGGAGGGTAGGTGGGCAGTTTCCCAGAAATGTAAAATGATCCAATAATAGTACAGAGGAATGACACTGAGATTCTGACACCTTCTACATGATGAAATTCAAATGACCCCTTTAGGAAAAATGTAGTTTTGGAGAAGTATTCTGCATTTACTCCCCATTATAAAGTGTAGGACATTATTAAATTCAGCTTAAATTTTTTAGCCTAGGTTGATTCTCAATAATCCTAATTATTCATAATCGTGAATAGTATTTTTATAGCTTGAAGAGAAAAGAAAATGAGAATTACCGCAGTAGGTTAAGAGTATGACTTGAATTTAATTTTTGACCTACAATTTATGATTAATAATTTTCTCTGACCTTAAGGGAAGCCAGTTACTGAACTAAGCTCTTTGTATGTGACTTTATTTACAGTTAAGTGATCCAGTCTTCAAGAGTCTCTTTGAGTTGTTTCGACAAAGTGGAAAAGGAGAACAGCTGTTTGTTCTTCAGTTTGTTCCTGTGTTAATATGGACGTATTTGTCAGCTTCAACAAGGAGAGATGAAAAGGTGTGGCTTCTATACAACTATTGCTGTGAGAATGATTCCATCTAGCTCTCTTCATTCACCGTACACATGTTAAACGTCATGTAGCACCAAAACAGAATTAATGAAAAGAAAGGATATAAAGCAACACATGTCAAAAGTTCTCATTGTAAAATTAGCCAATCAGATGAGTCCGTTGAACAGCATAAAATAATTATCATAATTCCAACAATATCAAGGTCAGGGGTTTTTTGTGTATTAAATTATTGCCCACAATTAAACCTGATTTATAAGAGGATATTTAGAACATTGTTTTAACCCTGGCCTCAGAATCAAAATAGTATTAGACTGTCAAATTTGGGCATAAAACCTCAAAAGGTAAAATTTAGAAGTACAATGATCAAGAGAACATAATTGACTGGGTGTTATTGGGGTTTCTAATGGTATGCATGCTCTGGTAGTATTATAAGGCTATCTAGTTATTGTGGTATTGTTGTTTAATCTGTATTTTTTGTAGTTTTTGTGACTTGTGCTTGTTAATATAATTACTTTAAGGCCTATGGCAATCTTGAGGCGCTGTTATTGGCTATCTACAATGAAGTGAGTATTACATACAATTTGAGAATGCTTCATTAAATTAGTAATTAATTGTTCAGCCGGTTCATACCGTACGTCCCAACACCAACATTACATCACTAATCACTTTCATGCTCTTTACACTAAGTCTTAGTGTATCAAGTGTTTGGCGAAAAGGAAGCATAAGTATATTTAGATGTGGCTGATGATCACCACATACAGTGATGTCTAAATTGGGAACCTGTAAAATGTTTTAATCACCAGCATTAACCATTTAAAATGACTGTATTCAATGAGTGCCTGACTGTGTAAAGTTTTTCATTTTACCTAGCATTCGTAAAATATGTGAAAATAGTAACTTAATTAAAGTCCATTTTGTTTAATCTCATTTGCTTAAACAAAATAATTAATGTTGCTAAATGTACATGTTAACTATATTGACCACTCCAGAAAATACCAGAAAATACCATAATGCTCTTTGTTTGTCACCCCAAAATTTTACATAACCATTGTTTTCAGTTTCTCTTGGGAGTTAAAATGGCCCCAAGAGAAACTGAAAACAATGCTTATGCAAAATTTTGGGGTGACAAGCAAAGAGCATTATGGTATGTGATGGTATTTTCTGGAGTAGTCAATTAGCTTTGTTGCTTACAATTATAACAAATTCTGTTTCTTTTGGATCTGTTCCTCGACGGTGATTAAATAAGTCTTCGTAAAGTTCAAAAATCAAACAGGGCAAATAAGGTGAAATGAAAACTATGGACAGAAACTAGCTATAAACTGGTTCCAGAATTTATAAAGAAAAACCTCCTAAATGTGCTCATCTTTTAATTAAAGTCTGGTGCTTTTATATTCTGATGACAGATGGTGGAAATTGAAGAGCAAAAAACCAAAACATTTAGACTGCCATCTTTGTCAAGACCTTCAATTTACCATGAGGTACATATCAGAATATTTTAAACTGTTTTAGTCAGCCACTTTACAAAGTCATAATACTCTATGAACGGAAGGACCCACAATCCCCTCTCCTTCCCCAGGTCAATGTTGTAGAAAACACAATGCTTTTTAAACCAAAGCCTAACTTGGTAGTGATGGGTTTAAAGCAAGAAATTTCAGTGCCTCAGGTTTAATTTTTAAGTTAACCAACCTATGTGGGCAGTTCTGAGCTTTAATAAGCACCCTATTTAAGGTGCAGTTTCACTTTTATATTATCATTCTTTGTAAGGTGAAAATAACTATGCTGTTGTTAAATTAATACTAGCCTTACCAGGGACTAACAGCCTCGTCAACGCTAACGGAGACAGCACTGAGTCGACATGAACAGAGTGAGATGGTTGTAACTTCACCAGGTCCAGGGAGACCACTTAATAAAATAACTGGTATGCACAGGTGAGCAATGTGAATCTACAACCTTTGTAATCCTGATGGAATTGGGAGTGGCCATTATATTATTTTAATGATATTGAATACAATGGCTATTCCCATTATATATGTATATTATAGTCATTGGTAATGGTCATGCTGGTTGCAGTCATTCACATACATGTGTATAGTGTTACAGGTCAAAATTGCATTCAGGTTAGACTTTTTTGACCTACAGTAAATTGATTCTCAATTTCCTTTGTATCCTTGCGCTTATTATTGATGAATTAGGGCACGGAGACAAAGAAAACTGAGAATCAACCTTTGGTTTAGCCTGAGAAAACAATGGACATTTTGCCACGCCACCAACTGTTTCCCCGTGAAATGACGTCTGAGAAGCGAGTGCAGAAATTCCATAGTGCTTCTGACTGGCTGAAACAAATTTCCCACACGGCACGACCTATCAGAAGCTCTATCCAAATCTGATTAGTGACATGTCATCAGTCTAGAATTTCTGCACTTGTTTTTCAGACATCATTTCATGGGGAAACGGTTGGTGGTGTCGCGAAATGTTGGCCCTTTTCTCAGGCCACCTTTGGTTAAAAAATGAATTATTTTTATTTAACCTGAATTTAATTTTAACCTTTAACATGTAACTGCAACAAATGTAATAGTGGTGATGATTGTAGTGGTGTGATGATGATGATGATGATGATGATGATGATGATGGCAAAGGTGGTGGTGGTGTGGGTGGAGATGATGATGATGCAGGGTTCGAAATTAACAAGCGTCCAGTCGTCAGAGACGACCAAAATTTGACCCTGACGACCAAATCTCTGAACATGGTTGCCCCTTGGACGACTAGAATTTAGCTGTCCATTAACAGAAACTGTCCACTAATTTAAGATATCATTATAATGGAAAATTATAATCCTAAGTCAGTATTTCTGCTTGATAAATGGTAAACTAAGTCCTTAAAAATTATCACTTCTTTTCCTTTTCTTTACAATTCATACGTACGTAGCCGTGTTCGGATTAATTGTTCGCCAATTTGTTTTGTGTTTACCGCTGCACAGTAGGACTAACACCCAAGCTCCAAGAAAATTCCCTGATGTACATGCCATGTGCTTCTTTTAAAATCATGGCGGACTCACTAAAGCAGAACAGTTTGTTGCGGTATTTACGCACATCAGACAACGAGAAAGAAGTTCAAAGGAAACGAAAGGAACTATCTAACACATTTTCTGAAAAAGAGACTGAAGAACTTTCAGCAAGCAAGAAAACTCGAGCAGAGGCAGAATTGTCTAAACCTAAACAAAACGCCCGGTCAATGCGAACATTTCAAACGCAATGGAAGAAAGGTCGTCAATGGCTTAACTATTCCGTAGGTACAAACTCTATGACATGCTTATATTGCTTAGATTACAACACTGGAGGAGGGCGAGGAGAAATTACAAGTTTTTAGTCCCTTAGTTTATTTGACGCCTAGATTTCACTTTGGACGCCTAGAAGTGAAAAAATGGTTGCCCCATGGGCAACCTAGTTCAAAGTTAATTTCGAACCCTGTGATGGTGATGATGATGAATGATAATGATGATGGTGGTGGTGGTGGTGATAATGATGATGATGATGATGATGATGATGATGATGATGACGATGACGATGATGAAAGCTAGGTTTTGGGACAATATGTCATGTATTTCTCCTTAGCAAACATTAAACTTGTAGTTCTTCTGAAAATTGTCAAGAACTGTGTGATGTACATGTAGTGTTCACTTTCTTTTTTAGGCTGTCTGTGTTAAGTGCCATTTTGTACCAGTACAATGCAAATATAGTTTATATGACTGAAGCTTCTCACCACAGCTTCTGCATTTTGGCACTAAGGTAAGGGCTACATTTGTCATTGAATTTTCTGCGATTTGTCAAACAGGATAACATCACTTTTGTGTCACGTTTTTATAAACTACCCTAGACGTTCTCCATATCAGGGGTTTCAATAATAATTGAAGTAGCCAGCAGGTTTGAATAGAGTAACCGACTGTATCAAAAGAGGGGCCTAAAGTCCCCTTTTTCTAGGTGGCGGAGGGGGGGGGGGGGGGGGGTGGGTGTCTGGGGATGTCATTCCCCAGAGAATTTGGAAATTTCTATAAGCAATGAAAAAATGATGAAAAGTAAATTATGTACTTTTGCACATTAACAAATCCTGCGTAAACCTCGAAAATTGACTGAAATATAACGTTTACATGACTAAAGCATAACGTAAAACCAGGGGGCCTTTATGAAAACACATCATAAGTACGTTTTAATTCAGATTTTATGATATATTTTTCGTTTGCAAAGTTATTTAAACTAGTTCCTTCTTTTTTCTTGAAAAAAGTGGCCCACGCATTTTGTCAGCTGTGGTGCTTATTGAAACCCCTGCATATGCAACACTAGAGCAGTTCAGCATCATTGCTCGAAAGTAAACAAATTTTATGAAAGAAATATAGCTAACATTTAACTGTTTTTCCTCAAATCGCTCCTTTGTACATTTAGAAATAAAACCAATCAATCAACTGGTCACTCCAGAGCTGTAGCTCAGCTTTTTTATTGCTTGTGTCATGCCATCCTCCGCCTTGTTTCTATCTGGAGATTTTCCAATCCAGCCCATGTAGTGCGGCTTGGGAGACAACAAAGGCTACACCACTAAAAATACCCTTATTCTACCCTATGTTAGTGGAATATATTTTGTGTGGCTGTTGTTTTTTGTCCATATAAACCTCAAATTACAAATAACTTGTATGTACATGTACCATGCAGAATTTCTGTTCCCTGTCCCTCTCTTAGGGTGGTGGGGGGTTTGTTGTTCCTAGTATGAATTATAACAGGGTCTCTAACAGGGCCTCTATTAGAAAAGCATTACCAAATTGTTTGAAATGGGCCATTTTCCATGTGAAATTGTCGATTTTACTAAATTCAGCATGAAACAGGTTTGCAAACTAAAGAAAAAAGCAATTCTCATGTTGACATTAAGGATTAAGATGCATTGTATTTTTGCACAATATTATTTATTACTGTCAGGTCTGTAAACAGAACAGAAACATTACAACAACAGTGATCTTTATTTTGAATCTCTCTTGCCTTATAAGAAATATTACAACAATGAATACTGAGCACTGGCTACCTGGAATAACCATAAAGGCTAGCAGAATCAGGCAGCCAGTAAAATCACACACCTATCCCCTCCAAAAAGCTGAGCTTATTAATTACATGTAGGTGGCTTGAAAGGTATACTTATATACTTTATTCTTTTTTTGTTCAATTTAGGCTCGCAAAAAGTGGTTTTTATAAACTTTGTCAAAGATGTAAAGAAGAATCTGAGTCCTATTTTTCAACAGAGGAGGTAACAAAGCTGGTCAATCACCCAAGAATCACTCTAAGCACGGAGCTGATTCAAGAGATTACACATGGCCTGTATTTCCTAATGTAAGTTGCAATTTCCAGACTTTATGTATCATTCAATGTGTCTGTAAAGCTATACTTATCAGTATAAGAATCGTCTTTGGTGTCGTTTGATCCCAGGTAACCAGGTGTCAACATTGTAGTTAAAGCATTATGATTGCATAATTTGCAGTGTAAATTTTCAAAAAAGTGTATTCATTGTATAATTATGGCCAGAGTTGATTTGCAGTTTCAATACATAACTTTTCGTACAAATAAAATGCCAATAAACAACAAGCAACCAGATGATTTATACAGAGGATATTACACGGTGGCGCAAAGATATGAACTTTATTTTCTCGTGGCAAAAACAACATTTTACTCACTCGCTGCGCTCGTTCGTAAAATATTGTTTTTGCCACGAGAAAATAAAATTCATATCTTCAAACCGCCGTGTAATGTTCCTTTTTATTATATAGACAAAAAGACATCGATAAAAATAATAATAGAGGGAAATCACCCAAATTACGTAAACTCACGTGTGAGATTATGGAAAATAAACCACTCGGATCCCGGATGTAGTTTTTATGAATTTTACGAGTGGTATATTTTCCAGTAAAACACTCGTGTCTATAAAATAAAAATAATTAATATTACATGTGTACAAACAGTCTTCTGTATGTCTTGTGTATGTGTTTAATACAGGTACAATGGTCAAAGGGTTATTGCAACTAAGGCTCTAGAAGATCTCCATTGGCGTGCAGCTCACAGTCTGTTAGCTCCAGCCCACATGGTAAGAGAAGGTGTTCTTAGGAAGAGTCCAGTGTTTGTTCTTTTTAATGTGAGGTCTTAGAGATCTTACAAGGTCGACAGAAATTCTTATTTTTATCTTACGACAAAATTATTTTTAAAGGGTAAATTAAAACTACCTAAAGCTTCAAAGAGATACATGTATGTCCACATGAACTCAGCCACAAAATGAACTAAAAGAACTAACCTGGTGCGAAAATAATAAAATGACACAATTTTGCAAGCCCAACAATGAAAACCAACAAGGAAATTCAAAACTGATGATTGAGGGCCTATGATGAAACAATGAAAACTGCCAAAATTCTGAAAACAATAAAAATCACAAAACTTTGCAAGCATAATTATCGGCAAAAATTGATGAGGAAATGAATGAGGGAATGGTGGGCCTGTGACGAAACAGCAAAATTGTAGTTTTGCAAGCCCTTCATGAAAAATTGCTAATTGTGTTAATTTTCCATCTGAGTTCAATCCTGGATGAAGAATGTTAATTTTGTAAATTTCGTAAATTTTTCTATTTTTGCAAGGCCATCTCGAAAAATTGTTTATTTTGTAAATTTTTCATCCGAGTGCAATCCTGGACATAAGTGGCTTCATGGGAAGGAAAGAAGTGTAAACAAGGATTTAAAGTCACACCTGGTAATCAAACTCGGAGCTCTTGCAGAGAAGGCCTGCCACTAACTAGCTAACTGTACCAATCCATAGCCCCTTTTTCAGGGAGAAAATGCAGCCTTTGCATACCACTACATAAACTGCTAAAAATCCCTTTTAAATCAAACTTGGGCATGCTCTGCAAGATCGTTAAGAAGGACAATGCTAGACGAGTCATTTGTTCAGTCCCTATATTTTGCCCTATTCATCTGCTCAATTTCAAGCCTATGTGACAATCCCAAAGGGCTTGCTGGTGGTCTAATATATATTGTTTATAGCGAACTTACTCTTTTTAATGACTAATGGCTATGATACAAGACATTATAATGAACCGCTATTCACAGAAAACAAACGTGGTCAAATACGTAGGAAAGTGTCCAGAAAAAGATCAATGTTGTCAGGCGATGGGAGAAAGCTGTATTCGGAGGCTAAGTAATTTTTGCCCATTTTAGGTTTGAAAGAGCAACCTTTCACTGGTAAGACACTAGAACAAATTCTGCATATTAAGTTTTTTTTGTTTTTTTTCTTTTTTTTTAGTTGACCAGTGCCATCAAACATTCATTAGAGGAAACAGGAGGTCTCCCTAGGGATGGTCCTTTGGGACTGGAGATATACCTGTCAGATACACAGGACAACCAAACTAATAGTGGTAAGGCAGTGCCATCAGTAGGTCTCCTCAGCCTGGATGCACCAGATTTATATTTTTCAGATGAAGAGTCTTATGTGTCCTGTTTGGAGAATGTTGTTGATGATGATAATGATAATGATTATGATTATTATGATGATGATGCTGGTGATGTGTTTACTGACACAGTTGGTTCTCTTGATGGCAAAACTAAAAAATACCTAACAACGTGGTTATAATGATAAACTCAGAAAAGTGTGCTCACTATGATTCGTCAAGTAATCCTTTAAAAACTTCCACCGTAAAATCGGAATAAGAATCAATGTTAACTTTCTAGAATTATCCTTAAACAAGTTTGCCTGAGAAATTAGAAAAAGGAAACTTATTAATTTGTATTCGTGATAGCTTAGGCCCTGTTTATATGGAGAAAAGTTGTCCTGGTAAAAAGGAAATGTAGGAAAAAGTGGCTCGCCCAAGGTAGCTTGCGTTCTCGAGTGACCCTTTTGCCTTGAACAAGTTTTCTCCATATGAACGGGACCTTAGTAAAAACAGTGTCGCAAACAGTCGCAGTGTACTAAAGCTGGATCGCAAACAATATGCCCCAGTAATTTTTTCAACCTCTCATGTTCGTTCCTTTTTAGTCACCCATGATCACAAACAAAATGCAAGACAAGAATTTATTTTGTCTTGGTTGCATTGAGTTTCAATAATTATTGAAACAACAAAGAAAGAATGAGAAAAAAAACGAACCTGGCAGTATTTCTTCACCCTGTCCCCTTCAAAGGCCGGCCGCAAAGGCTTAAAAAAGGGTATACACTCATGTACCATGGAACACTTTGCTTGTGAGGGCCCAGTTGTTCAAACACAGGATAGTGCTGGCCCCGGTTGTGCAAATGCTGGATAGTACTAACCAGCAGATAAGTATCAGAGAAACCAATTGTGGCATCCGGTGGATAGAGGTAACTGACTTATCCAGTAGATAGCGCTATCTACCTTTGGAACAGCTGTAGCCTGCAAAAACAGCCGTCTTTCCCCGTTCCTCTCCAATAAGGACGTTTCGCCAGGAGAGACTTCTGCGCCTCACCGACTGAAATTCCATACTGATGACGTAAGTTCATGTTTGCATAATTAATCCGGTAGTCCTGGGTTGCAAATATAAATTTGTTCGATTTTGTTTCTCCTGATCGATTTTGGTAAAGTTTTGTGTTCCTCGAACAAGCTCCCGACCAGATTCCGGATGAATTAACGCCATCAGAATGGATTTCTTTCGCTTATGCGCAGACGTTTCTCCTGGCGAAATGTCCCAAGCGGCGGGGAGTGAGGATAGACGGCTGTTTTCCCCGGCTAGTGCAACTGATGCCTGGTGGAGAATGCTTTCCAGTGGATAATCGTTAAGAGAAACCAATTGCATTATTCACTGGATAGAACCTTATTCTGTGTAAATACTAACCACCCTTTGAACAACTGGGGCCAAGTTGACTGGCATTAACTGGAGAGGGATGCCCAGGGTCTTGCTCATTGGGATGCGAGGAAATACTGTGAAATCTCGATTTAACGAACCTAGAACGAAGTCCTCGGTATGAAGAACTATTCTCTTTACCTCAGTAATAGCAAAATATATGAAAAAGAACCACGATATAACGAAACCTCTTTATCTCGAACACAATTTGCTAGTCCCTTGGCGCTTCATTATATCGGTACTGATATACCTGGTAGCACATCAGGCGAGAGAATAATGCGATCAATGTTTGCGACGTTGTCACACATTTATTAATCCCAACGTCGTAATGAAACTATCCAGTGATATTAGTAAACTCTTGCGAAAAAGAGATACTAAAATAAATAATATAACATAATCTATATGTAGTAATATAATACCCTTCAAAAAATACAGATCTAATCCTTACAATATCAATTATTAAAGTACGTAATGCTTTTGTTGTGTTTACAAAGAAATCTATCAACCGCTTAAAATAACAAGTATTAAAACTGTTCTATATATTAAACCAAAATAATTTAAAATGTGACTGCATAAGCTGATATAGTGTTATCTATCTTTCTGTTAGATTTCGTGTGATTAGCCTGTTTGTAAATTTCGCGTAAAAAATGTAATCTGGTATCGTATATATAATTTATAATTGAGTGCCTTTTTTATTTTATGTGGTACTAAATAAAATAAAAATAATTTACAATCTACCAGTGTGTCGAGTAAAAAAAATCTTACCGTTTTTGTAAATAAGGGTTTTACCCTAATAAACCGTGGCTTTCGGGCGGAATTGATAAGGATTCCGATAAGCTGCTCAGGCCTATTGGTAGCCAGGTAGGGAGTACTTAACAAGAAAAAGGAAAAGACATAAGAGTTCATTAAGATGCCCCCTAGCCTGAAAATGAGGCGTTTCTAAGGAGGAGGAGGGGGAAGGGGGGGAGGGGGGGAAGAAGAGAAAAGCGATAACGGGAGACAGCGAAGGGAGAGAAACCTTTCTCCTTTCTCTCTTTCCTCCTCCCCCCTCTAAAATCTCCTCTTCCCTGGTCACTAAGGAATGCCCGATACTCAGGCTAGAGTTTCCCCCAGAGACTCCCCCCCCCCCCCCTTGCGCGCTCGACTTCCCCCTTACTCTTCCCCTTTTAACGCCTTTCAAGCAGGTTAGAAGATCCCCTGCTTTACCTTCCGCTCGTTTTTTTCCTTCTCTTCGTTGCTTTCTGTCTGCGTCTGCCAACTAAGCTTGATGGAGTAGCCTGCCTAAAAAGCGTTATTTTTTCACGTTTTTTAGGCGATGTTTACTTCACGCTTTTCTTCGGTCGCTTGGAAAGGACGAAAAGACGGTCTCGTGTCCCTTGGTAAAATGGGGCGATTTGGGTGCGTGGTGCAAATAAGGAGAGCGCAGCGCGGTAAACCCGTTCGCTGCGCGTTGAAATTTTCCATAATAAAACATAAAAGAAAACTAGAATTAAGGAAATGATCTTGAAATACTAGCAAAAGAGGCCTTGGTAGGTTAGCAAATTCTCCTCATTAGTAACACGGGTATATATGGAGAAAAAAGTGGAGAATGTATGTTAATGGTAGCTCCACACAGTTAATGACCTCTACACTGTTTTCATGTAGTGTGAAAGAGTCTTTGGCGTTACCTTCGTTTCCCTCGTACTGCTTTTACGAGGAGAAGTGAGAGTTTGGACAATGTTAGTTGATGGTGAAAGGATGGTTGCGATGTTGCGCAGATCGAAAGCGAGATTCTCCTCCCAGTTAGTGTACACGGAGTAGCCTATTTTGTTCTCTCTTTTTTGTAGCTAACACCGGAAAAATCCTGGCGTTGTCGACTAGTGGATTGAAAAGGTCTAGTCACGTTTCCATGGAATACCCGATCGTGGACACAGAGGAGGTCGAAATTGAAGTTGAAACAAGAAAATGGAGTTCCTCTTCTGACCAGGCTGCGAATGAAGCGAGAAAGTCGCACAAGAAATCTCACAGCCTCGGTTACTTCAAGCGTCCAGGGTTTTTGTCAACAAAAGATCACATGGAACTTGAGCCTATTCCAGGGACGAGCGAAAGTTCGTCCGACTTACCCCGACCTTCCTCGTCGGAAGTCAATGTTCCTTCGGATAACACCGATGGTGTGGAGTTATTAGCGACCAGTGTTAGTGCGGAAGGAGTGTTGGATCACAGATTTTAAAGCTCCTTTGACTTTGTGTCGACTTACTGCAACCTTGTTCGTGAAAGAGGTCCGTTGATCGCGGTGTTCGCAAACTTAAGGAGCTTCTTCGTAGTAACGATAATTTTCATAATTATAAAATCAAAATTAGCTGGAGTAAACCGACAGAGCCGAATAATGCTTGTATGTTTTGTTTTCCCATTTCAGAGCAGATGGTACCTCAGAGAACTTTTTTTTTCAAATGTCGTCCTATGCACGTGCATAATTTATGTATGCATAATTTGTAATAGATCAAAGCAAATTCCTTGAAGAATATCACGTGGTCTAAATTGGGAAAACAAAACACACAAGCTCAAAAGGTCTATTACTTCTATTTTAATGGGCAAAAGTTGTATTTATATTTCCTTAAATAAAAAAATTGTAATTATTGAACCTTTTATAAACACGAAATTTTCTGCTGGCTTTATTTTCCCTCGTTTACTGGTATAACTATCTTTCCATTTCTCAAAACATTAAGCTTTTGAGTTAAAAGCGCTTCGCACTCAATTGTAATGATTATGCCGGTAAATGCGTCAACGACAATACCTGTTTCAGTTTTCTGTTACTTAGGGATTTTTTTTAGTAAACCTGCAAGTAGTTTAGTAAATACAGCGTATAGGTAAAATCCTAAGCTTCCAACAGTGAAAGTAGCAGCCTGTTTGCTTAGCATTTGCAAATTTCTCTGGCTTGACCGCGGTGGAATGGGACTGTACATGTTTTGGGGAACGTATTTTGAGCCAGTTTCCCGCGCAACTTTGTAACTTGTCCTTGTCGTATAACGGTAAACTAAGTTATGAAGGGATTTCGCGACGGCCTTGGTAAAGATATGCAGCGAGGCTTAAGCTTGATGATGTGGTCACCGCCACAAGGGAAGGAGCGAAAAGCGCTTCCTGCAGCCAGTCCTTTGTCGCTTTTTAGAAAATTTGACGTCTTCCATACATTTTCTGTAATTTTTGTGTTGTCGGATTACAGAAAATGTACGGAGGAACTCAGGTTTTCTAAAAAGCAACATAGGACTGCTCAGACTGCACTCCAGATTTAGTGTGCAATTTCTTTAAGCTCATTAGTTACATTTTTCAAAGGGAAATATATTCAATTAGCAAGAATTAGATGACTTTGTATTCTCACACAAACTTTTGATTTTTCCACCATCTTGTCCTGATTACCCAGCGTGCCCTCGCAATCGTAAATACCTGTTGGTCCTCTAATACACCAACTTGCGGTCTCGGGGCTACGAAGTTGACAACGCACGCTCCCAATTTTGGCATGACTGTTTGTTGTTCAGTTTTAAGCTGAGAAATGACTTAATTAATAGACCATCTACATCACCGTCGCCTGTCAGTTCTGACCCGTGTCAAAGGACAACTACCAATAGATACGAAAACATTTTAACTCAAACTCTTTGTTGGAATGGTTTATTCTGACATTCTATAAAACCATGCATTGCTGGTTTGCACGTGACGTCACGGCGGCGGCCATGTTGGTAGACAAGAACAAAAGCATCTTTGTCCTTTGGGAACTAAACGCCATTTTCATGTAAATTCTTCGAGAAAAAATTCTAGTGTATTGACCACCAACATGACCGCCTTGTCACGTGGTTGCAAACAGAATATTTTTCACTATGAGGTCAGCAGCTATGCAAATTTCTTGGAACAATGAGAAAAAGAGTTCAATCCCCACAGGGCTTTTTTTTGTACATCAACATGGCCTACGTGACGTCACATGAAAACGATCTCTGGAAGCGAGACCTTCGGTACCAGTGTGGTGTATCTTATCATTATTAAGGGTTATTTTCCAGATGTTTTTACTGGTAGAGACTTGAAAAGCCCGCCCTAAAACATCGTTTTCCGATTTTGAATACTTAGGCCTCCATTTGAAGACTCTCCACTCCCTCCCTCAAGTGAAGTACTCTCAAAGAAGGTAACAGCCTCATCCCCAAGCCGGATCGCTGTTCTTCCCGTCCCCAGGGGACGAGGGATGAGACAGGGAAGGCAACGCCCGTCTTCAGTATTGGAAGCAGTGTTTGTGAGCCTGATCAAAGGTAGGTGGGGGCGGAATGTTAATTGATTAAAAAAGCTGGAGTAGTTTTTTCAAACAGTAAAAAAATAAATATTTCCACACCACTGACTTGCGCTTGAGTAGCGGCAGCCAGTTTCAGGCCCTCAGTTTGTTGGGACGGGCGAGAAGAACATGAAACGACTAGGAGAAGACTGAAAACGGGCGAGCACTATTTTAGATAGAAAATAATCCGAGCCCTTGTTTCGGGGCACAAGTTTCAAGTCCCAGTGAGTAAAAAGATCACCGTTTTCGTTAGATAGATTTCTTTCTAAATAAGTTACTTCAAAAACCAGTCTCAAATATAGATGTAATTATACCTATTATATGTAATCGCTACAGTACATGCATTTATTCTGAACGTTTGGTCAACAGTCACTTATCAAAGTTGGAGTGACACTTGTGGTTTCCAAGGAAGTAAAAACAATTTTGCCGGGGATATTCGGAGGGGCATGGGGAAGGGGGCAAAGAGGTGCACACCACCAAATCCTATCCCCAAATCTTACCCCTAAATTTAACCCCAACCCACTGATCTCTTTTTACCCCAGACGTCCTTCGTCCTTAATAAAAACTGTCGCCACCCCTTACTTATCTATCCCCCATTATTTTTCTATCTTAAAGGAAAAAAAATGATGCCCTCGTTATTAAGGAGGCGCTAAGTTTTGTGACGTACTTTCGCATGATACTAAGTTAATATGAGAGTAAGAGGCCCTAATAAGTTTACTTAGGAAGGTCCCACTGCCTAATGAATACCAATTCTTATTGCGGATTAGCGGGTCCTGTCTCTAGTATAATTAAGTTTTGACCTCATCCAATACAAATATTCTGGAGTCTCGTGACAGTTAAGTGTGCTCGCGTCACTTCGAAGTAAGAAGGGTAAAGAGCGACCTCACTTAACAGCTTAGTCGCCTAGATACCACTGGATACCCTAGACTTCCTCGACTGTAAAACTAGTTTAAAACAGGAAAATGCAAGAGGAGAATAAAGCCTATTCACAGGCAATTTGCCAGTATTGATAAGGACTCATGAGTCCGTTGTATTTGTATTACGCTTCCCGTTTCCTAGAAGCAACGTTAAGAACATTCCGTGACAAAATAGAACAAAAATTAACACCTGATCGCAGGTAAATTAAGAAGGACTCCACGAGTCTGTTTAACTCTCATTAGCTTATCCCATTCCCCGTTGTTTGCTTTCTCTCCTTTGGTGAAAGGGGTCTCTTTCCAGCCTCATCCATAGTTAATAAATAGGACTCTGGCAGAGGTGACAGGCGACTCCTTTGTAAGTCTGGTCTTTGAAGAGCACTGGAGTCAAACGAACTCTTTTGGTGGATCCTTCGGATTGGGAGAAGTCATAGGCAACGTTTTCGCCGGCGATTTTTTTTGTCCTCGTCGCATTCTGGGAATTTCCGGAGAGAGTCGACCCAGATTTGAAGCACCGGAATCTTCCGATGGGACCTGAAGAGTGAGAGAAATGTTCACACTACCAGGCGGAAGTGAATTTGATTTTCCGTTACAATGACTCCAACCGTTTGTCCCAAGGGGTCCCTGATCAAAAGTCCTGGATTCGACCATGGTGTTTGCCGCTGATGAAGGTTCAGCTACGCTTAACGTGGGCTCAGAGACGGCTGCAGACAAGTTATCTTTTCCAGAGTCATCCGAATTAAGATCCAAATCAACATACGATTTAAAACTCTCCATAGATGGCTTTTTCTTGCGGAAACTTTTGATCAGCTTATTACTAACCGTGGGTTTGCGGCGATTGGCGCTCAGGTCTGGGGAAGAAAAGTTCTTCAAAATTTCAGATCCGATAGTGGCAGTGATTTGTTGTTTTCTAAAACCTGATTGCACAGGCATAGAGCATGGACGCGGCCTGGTGTCTTGAACGGGCTGCCGGTATTTTAACAGGCTGTCACGAACATCCGGGGACTTCTTATCAAAACAGCTTGTTAATTCAGTAGTGTACAAATAGGAACCAGTTCTTTCGCGTGTTCGTGTTTCTTGAAGTAATGATAAATTTAAAGTACATCCTCTACCTGTCAAAAATAAAGAAAAACCTATAATAATAAAGACAACTTTCCGTTGCTCACAAGAATCAATTTTAACTTGCAGCTGTATCGAATACCAAACAGTTTTCCTTCTATACTTTTTGCCGAACGATTAAGGGTGTTTCTTGGTATTGCAGAAACTATTGTTGGTTCGCTTTTGTTTGTTTGTTTGTTTTTTTTCTGTGAATGTATTGTTCTGTGTCAATCTCTTTCTTACCCCCGCCCTTCCCTCTCATTTGGAAGAAAATACGCGAAGAGGAGACTGCTAAACAGCTAAACCACTGACACGAGTTGTACGCGTTCTGCCACTATTGAAGCTATCAGTATAAGATTCTGGGAGACGGTTCACCCACCCCTCCCCTAATCCAACATTAACGTCAACTTCTCACTCAGGACAAAATATTGATTGAAGGGAGGGGTAGATGGGGAGTTTCCCAGAATCTTACACAGATTCGATGCTAGTGACCTTGAGAGTTTACGAACCTTCCAGTAAGTCCTTTTCGTTCTTGGAAAGATCTTCAAGCTCTCGTTCTTTGACCGCTAGCTCAGCCTAGTAGGAAAATATCACACAAACAAAATGAGAAGCCTCAAAATCAAACCTGTCGGATCATTATACGTTGCTGGGGAAACTGCCCACCTACCCCTCCCCTAAGCCAACACTAACACTATTATTTTCACCTAGGGCAAAATGTTGGCTTAGGGAGAGCGGAAACTGCCCACCATAAAATTCGGCGTCCTGATATCACAGAGGAGAGAAAGGTCGATAAATAGAGCTTATTACTATAACACGTATTTGGGTTGGTACAATGAGGCTTCACGTAGGTACCATTAAGACAGCGTTTGTCCACACGTCCAGCACGTTGGTTGAAATTGTTAAAGCATTGCAGCACTCTTTATGGTATTGTTACCTTTGTTCAAGTGCCTTCAGATTTTACTTAATTTGGGACTCTACCCGTTCTCATTTGAGCGCAAAGAAATCAACCAACCTGGAGAAGTTTTAGCTTCGTATTCATCTTCATTCGTCGAAGAGCATCAACAAACACTACAACCAGCCTGTACAAAGAAAGAGACAATGTACAATTCCATGCACTTAAAATCTACATTCACAAAAATTTGCTTAGAAATTAGGAATTTAATATATCGCTACAATGCGAATGATAACTTTTTCTTCCAGGACTTTTCTTCTTTCAGTGGCTTCCATATGATTCATTCACCTGCATCATATTTGAGTATCGCAGACTCACGTTCACAACCTATCGAAGTCACAAATGTCTTTGAAGCATTTTTTGGTTGGCAACGTTTAAGGATCATTGTTTTTATATAAATACATAGTATTTAACGGTAGCTCCGCTTTTAGGCTTAGCTTAATCTCTGCTGTAGTGGGATGTGATGGCCTATTGTACATTATGTTCTACCTTGACCAAGGTGATTTTACGGCTAGTAAGTACTGAATGCAGCATTTGAGCTTTGGTACAAACCTGACGGACTCAGAAGGTCGGTGAATATGCGTTACTATCGTTTTGTGATCCTCCTCTTCCACATTTGTACCATCCACTTCCAAAATTATGTCTCCTGGGAAAACACAAGGGATATTTAAGATAAAACCAATATTAAGCTTTAACAATCATATCATCGAGAAGCTAAGCCTCTCTTTTTGGTACAAATCTTTGCCGTTTTCGTCAAAGCCGCAATCATGGTTAAATCCGGCGAAAATCAAGACTGCGTAAAGAGCGTGAAGACAACATAATCAACCTGGACAGTTAAGTGGCTTCCATATACACGAGAAAAGCTGTAGCAGTTTCAACGTAAATAAAAAGAGCAATAACAATTTTTTTCAAACGACGTTCTTCCGGGTGATGCCTCAGTATTCGCTATTAACCGGTCAGATATTTGAAAGATATCGGACTAGTCCAGTGACACTACAGTGCAGATTTAAGTAGAAACGTGCCTTAACAAGCTTCTTACACCAACAGCAAGGAGGAAAATGTCTCACCTGGTCTTAACCCTGCCATATAAGCTGGTCCATCTTCCTCAACGCTTAGAACAAATGTCATGTATTCTACGTCGCCACCTTGCTGAACGATTCCGTACGTCTGTAAATTAAATAGACGCGCGAGCGTTCAAATATAAATCAGTGAAGTTGATTCCTACTCTTTCTTGAATGAATTGCGCAATGTTCACGTATATAAGACACTCCCTACAGGCTAGGTCAAGAATTAAACCCAAAGATGTAAAAAAAAATCTTACAAAAATCTTACTACAAGGTCTACTACTTGTATTGGGATCAACATGAGCCTAGAGTAACTTCACAGACAAACCACGTTAAATTTACGGCAGACAGCAGAAATAGCCATATGTACTGGTAATGTATAGTTCTTTCTCCAGTTGCTAATCATTCAGTAAAAAAAAAAACATTCCTTTTCGCCAAGTGAAAACGGGCAAACGACGAAAAATAAAACCGGAAATATGGTCACGTTGCCATCTCTGCCGTTTTTTCAAAACGTGAAATTTAATGTCTTTTCTCACCTACCTGCAAAGTGAAACCGAAGCCTCCCGAACTAGGTTTGCTAAGTTGAAGAGTACGGCGTTGATTTAAAGGCGGAGCGTTCTCTGTAGAGCTGTGAAAGAGAGAGAGAAAAGGAGTATTTCAAATGGAAACGAAACAAAACAACGGAGATGACACATGCATTCATTCGGTAGCCTGTTCCAGGCGTTCATATAGAGCAGAGCGCGGTGTTCGGATGGTGGGGAGCGAGTTAAATCGTATGCCGAGGAAACGAGGGGGGAAAACGAGAGGATAGTGGGGAGTCTCTCCCGTTTTTTTTTTCCTCGTCAATTTTTCGACCGCGCTCTACTATCTTAACGCCTGGAACAGGTTATTCATTCGGTGGTTAGGCCAGTATTCCGGCGTTCGCCTTTCAACTCAGTGCATGAGCACGATGAGGGTTAGATTCTCCTCATGTGAGATGCGTTTGTTAGTGGTTCTCTTTCCCGGATGTGCTTCTTAACGTAAACTATGCTTTAAAATTAAAATCTTAAGAATGTGGGTATGGTTCAGGCCTCTGTATCAAGCCTCTGTATCAAAACGAGGTTAAGTGCTCAGCCTTTGATATGGTTTTTCACAAGAAAGGTTGTGCACATGGCCTCACTTTGAAAGTGAGGGGTTTTGGAACTCAGAAGTGGCTTATTTGTTTCCTTAACTTAAGAGTTTTGCTGCAAGTTATTTCAAAACTATTTAAACTTGGATCTTTCATAGCATTTAAGAAGCAAGTCCCTATTCAAGGTCCTATTCTTCGAGTTTACTCCCTGCATAAATACAGATGTTTCCAAATTCCAATTCAAAAAGAGAGTCTAAGGCCAAAGGTTTGTCCATCGAGACTATGACGTGCCACGCTCATGAAATAAGGTCCACTTATTAAACTTTCAAGACACGCTGTCACGTGTTTTTGACAAGAACCTAAAAACAGGTTCTCATCTAGAACTGCAGAGTAAAAAGGAAATAAGGAGAGTCAAAAATATTTCAGAGTCAAAAATACAAGGATCCAGTCCTTTGTCGGAAATATAGTGTCTTGGAATATATATTTAAGACCGTGTCACTACCGCTGTCTCAAAGACGTGAGGTGCACGTGATGTGTACTAACCTCCAGGCGCCAAGCCTTTCTATCGTTGTGCACGTGTTAGGAGGGAACGAGGGAAGTTTGTCCGCTGGTGACGAGTAATCTCGGAGAAGTTCGTCAGTGGTCGACGAGCGAGGATTAAATTCTTGGGTGCTAGGTAGAAAACATAACACGATTAGTACAAAGTGTGAACAAACAAAATAATATTTAAAGAAGAAAATCATTTATCAACAGTAACAACAACAACTAAGCAAAGCAGGTTTACTGCGCAGTTTTTGCTATGATTCTAAACAAGGCATAACTTATTAATCTTACGCGTCTCGTATGTTACACACAGTCAAACCTAAAAAATCTTACAGAGATAAAATAACAACTCCAAAAAAAAAAAAACCGCCCTAAATTCAAGTAAGATAAATGACGCAGTTCAATAAATGAACAAACCTTGTGCTCAAGGTTATTGCAGCTCGTTTCATCGGAACAAACGCAGAATGTGACCGCACTCCTAAAATTGAAGGAAAAAGTGAATAGGAAAACACTTATTTAGTTTCAAAGACCGTACTGATTCAAGGGAATTTCTTGCGGGGAGCTCAAGAGCATATTGCTTCAAGTACTTATTTCACTGCAGTAATATAATCTGTAATATCTTGCACCAGAACGCATCTTACCCTCCCTAGACGCATACATAACAACAACACGAGAGTACTACAAGCTATGAGTAGATGGAGCCTGAAAAGTTACTGTCGACTGCCGTAAATATTTGACAATTTGTATGTAACTGGGACGCACCCGAAAAACTTTTCACACTTTTTAAGTGGCAAATAAAAATTTCAGTATTATTCATTCAAAATATTTCGCCGTTTCTGATTGGCTCAAATCTCCCTTCAAAACCAGCTACTGCTAGCGTTGACCAAATTTTGAAGACGTTTGCGATATCCTGTAAAATGACGTCAATGGTGCAGGATAACTGCAGAAAAAGGCACGGCAATCAATCAAAGGCTCCTAGGAGCGAGCTCATGGATGAATTGAATTAGTGTCGAAAAGACAGTTCAATAATCAAAGAAAAACATATAAATCTTTTTGAACGGTTCATTGTGTACGGACTTACGAAAATACAGCGTGACTCGATCGAAGTATCCGATTGCATGTGCACCCGAATATTGTAGAAACTTTTTATCAGCGCAGCATTTCTACTTACAAAGCAAAGATCACCTTTAAAAGCAATTATTAACGCTTTTTAGTTGTAAAATAATTTGCGTTCTCATGTGACTGTCAAACACTTTCCGAACGACAATGCACTTTCTTGTAAAATAGCCAAGTTTTACATAAGCACAAGTTTTATTTAAACCGTGGTTTTAAACAATATTTTAATGGACCTCGACGGTTTCCTAAAAGTGCGATGCTTTTAAATAAATGTTTCCATATGCTGTTCACAAAGAGTTCGAAACGGTTAGTATGTGTAGTACGAGCTATATTAAATACAGAATACAGGCGTTTATGGCTAAATTGAACTGCTTTAGAACACGCTTTTGATAAACACGACCTAAAAAAGCAGTACGTGCTCTGACCTAGCCAAGTAATTTAAACGCAGTCGAAGTATCCGATTGCCTTTCTCCACTTGAATGTTCTAGACACTTGTTTATACCAGCGCAGCATTTCTTGTAGAAATTACATTAATAGCCCTGCTAAATGGAATCACCGACAAACAAAAGCTTACTTTAAGGCAAAGATCACCTAAGAATTCAAGCAAAATAGCGTAACGCTTGTTGGTTCAAAAACCTGTGATTCTAGTTCACACAACATTAATTCATTCCCTGTTTGCATACGTAGACAAATGGTCGAACGGATTCGTCCAAATAACTGAATAAACCACAATAGATACTCCTCAATGTCGCTTTAACAATTCGAGGACCTTTTTTTTGTATTGATTATAAGGCTCTTTGGCTTATTCGCTTTTCGCTTAACGAAATCCCATCGTCAGGCTGCAATAGCTCTTTCACACTCCTGTTGATCGCATCTTCTCCATGTCAAGTATAATATCGGGAACAAATGTGCACAATTCGTCCAAATATGCAACAATGAACCACGCTCAATTATTTCAATGTCCTTTTAACAATTCTAAGTCCATTTCTTGCGGATGATATTATCAGTGTTCTTTAGAATCTTTCCATTTATACAAAACCCATCTCTATAATTGATGTGTCGGGAAAAAATTCGCCTTAGTAGTACCCTCTAGAATATTCCAAACATATGTGTAAAAGGCACTTGGAACAAAAGTGAGTGAGTGAGTGAGTGAGTGAGTGAGTGAGTGAGTGAGTGAGTGAGTGAGTGAGTGAGTGAGTGAGTGAGTGAGTGAGTGAGTGAGTGAGTGAGTGAGTGAGTGAGTGAGTGAGTGAGTGAGTGAGTGAGTGAGTGAGTGAGTGAGTGAGTGAGTGAGTGAGTGAGTGAGTGAGTGAGTGAGTGAGTGAGTGAGTGAGTGAGTGAGTGAGTGAGTGAGTGAGTGAGTGAGTGAGTGAGTGAGTGAGTGAGTGAGTGAGTGAGTGAGTGAGTGAGTGAGTGAGTGAGTGAGTGAGTGAGTGAGTGAGTGAGTGAGTGAGTGAGTGAGTGAGTGAGTGAGTGAGTGAGTGAGTGAGTGAGTGAGTGAGTGAGTGAGTGAGTGAGTGAGTGAGTGAGTGAGTGAGTGAGTGAGTGAGTGAGTGAGTGAGTGAGTGAGTGAGTGAGTGAGTGAGTGAGTGAGTGAGTGAGTGAGTGAGTGAGTGAGTGATCGAGTGCCATTCGAGTGCCTCCAAAAGCCCATGGCATGACTACGTCATCCATGAGCTAAAAAGCCCTGGAGACGAGGTTGCGTTAGCTCAGCTGTTTTGGTAGAGCAAGAAAAAATGACGGAAAATTGCACGCGTTTTACGAACAAGAAATCGCCAAACTGGGGCCTAAAAACATAACAAGAACAGCAGGATGAAGGATAATAACTGCTATTTGCAGAATATAGGATAGACTACAAAATCCTGAATATCAATATTGGCTAAGGACCAGACAAACGAAAACAGGAACTTTAGGTCAATCGATGTAAGCACGTTTTCGTTTGAATTCTTTTGAATGAATAATAAAACAATTCATGATTGATTCCGGCTTTCGTATAATCTGATGAACTATTCAGATCTCAGAAGGCGTTGTCCACCGCGAGGCCCAAATTGCTAATTATCCTGATGTCATATGACGTCCGGATATCCGGATCAATTTAGGTTTTTGAGTAACTGTCCACCTACCCCTCCCCTAAGCCAACATTAACACTTACTTCTCACTTTGGGCAAAATGTTGGCTTAGGGGAGGGGTTGTTGGGAAGTTGCCTAAAAACCTAAATTGATCCGAACTCTCTTACGTACATAAACAATGGGTGTACAAGACACTGCACATGTTGATACGTGGCCGAAGTAAACAAGAAGAAATAAAATTCATACCTCCCTCAGCCTCTTCTTTTTCATAACGCGTAAATTCTGCATCCAAACGTCTGAAACGAAAGATAAGAAAAATGTAATTTAACCCGCAACTTGACAATGCCTAGGAACATTGTTTCCTAGTGAGATTGCTGTTCCCTAGAGAAAAATAGATTAATTATTTAAAAAAAGGGGAAAAAAGAGAATCTCCCAGCGTGATCTAACCATTCTCAAGGAACATCCCTTCTTCAGGTAATCACGAAATCACGGTAATCAAATAGACAGACGTACAAACAATAAAAGTTTACATTGTTTACTCCTCCAAAAATATCTAAAGCCCTAAGGACCTCACTTAGCGTGAGTTCCTGCGTTCCAGGAAGAACTGGAATTGGGAAGCGTTTGTTTTGTAACCACTCACAAGATATTCTCTCCTTAGCCAACCACTACATAACGACAAACAAATAGATTGACCCAAAGACATTAAAAATGTACCGAATTAACCCCAAAGAAATCACGAGAGTTCGTACACGATAGAACGGGAACTTTGGAAGTGTTAGGTAGTGAGGAGAGAAAACTGCAAATCCCGGAGAAAAATCTCTCGCAGTAAGGACAAAACCCACAGATAATTGAAATAACATGATGCTGTCTCTTCTAGAAACCAGTTAAACCATTTTGATAAACATTGTGATAATACTGAATGCGCGAAACAGTGTTTTTTTAGTCCTACAGAAGCAACCCGCTCACCTTAGCGACAGCTTTGAGGAATATCCTGGACCTATTGATCAACAATTAACTTTATTTAGAAAGCGTCGAAACTACTGGCTGGTCTTAAACGACCTCCCAACTGGGACACTTAACAACAACAACAACAACAACAACAACGACAACAACAACAAACATAATTTGACAAAGGGTTATTGCTATCAACTAAGTATTAGTAACTACTTCTGAACACCATGTGCTACCATCTCTCGTAACCACAAAAGTTTTCGCAGTCAAAGCCCCATCATAATTTGACCAAAAGTTGTTGTTAGCAAGAAACTAATAGTTAAAACTACTTCCGAACTCCATGTGCGACCACCTCCCGTGAGCAACAAGATTTTGCCAGTCGAAGCCCTATAGTTGGAGACCGCCTTAAGTAAGCAATCGCGACTACTTTTGGGCGATGAAGGTTTTCTAACTGTTTTTAAACCTCTTATAAGCGACCACTTAACGCAAGGTCTGTTCGAAAAGTGACAACATGGAACTACAAATATCGTAACTTCAAAATTGCAAGCGGTAAATTCCCTTCAAAAGATGTCTTCTCGAACGAGACCCTTTCTGGTTCGACTCTCTTCAGCGAACATCTCCCGTGAGCGACCACTAAATCTTCCTTTTTTTGAGGGTCGCCTACGGGAGGTTAGCCGGACTACAGTACTATATAGATAACTTTAACTATTATCGAGTCAAAGTGGAGTCAAACCCCATTTCTACGGACACTGATGAGGCCGTAGAAAGTGTCCGTATTAATCGGGTTGAATTTAGAGAAAATGTAAGGGGCTTTCTTCCCCCAAAGACGAAGCAAACTGTATTAAGCAAGTGTCCGTAGAGTGGGGTTTGATTGTAGTGCCTTTCTGAACTTACTAAACCCAAACTTTTATTGTCAGAAATGAAGGTTACCTGTCATTCATGCAACCAGAAACGTAAACGACAAAAAGGACAGCGCCACCGGCGAGTGAAGGATTATACTACTTGTTTTTCTTACAATTAAGCAAATTGTAAATTAATTATCTTTTACCTGTATCACCGTCATCTTCTTCTTCTGTGGACAGAATATAAGTCAAGTGAGGATTAGATAAAAATAATTTATTTACGACAATTATTAAGTTTAAAATTATATTAGTGGCCTACCCTTACGATGAATTTCAGAACAAAAGTGGAGGGATTTAAATTGAGATGTAAAATGCTTATTGTTTTTAGCAACAGAATTGCTCAAAATAAGGGAATCCAGAATTTGGAAGCGGAAATACTTTATACGATTGTAGCGACGGAGGAGGTTAATACATGCAGCTTTAAATATAGCCACTCAAAACATGACGTCTTGATAACAAGATCGGCCTCCGTTTATTGATTTAGCTGTCAAGTGGAACTTTTTCATATTCTGTTTTGCTAATTACGGAAACCAGAAAAAAAAGGCCAAAGACAGTAAGCGAAGTTTCCTTTTCACATGAAACATTTACTCTGTATCAATATAATTCTTCTATCAAAAGCATTTACCCTTCTCTTTTCGGTCTAAAACTACAACTAGGAGCAAGAACCTTGTTTTGTTATGCCGGTTGATTGCATCAAGAGGCTACACCTTGTATTTCTAAAAAGCTAACACTTTTTTTCGCATCAATTGAATTCCAAAAATAATGGTCCAGTTTTGTTATTTAAGACTATATTAAGGCACTCAAACTATTTTCTGTCGCCTGTTGCAACAGATGGCAAGGATGGACATGGATTCAAACTTGAAAAAGTTGAGCCAACTTTTTCAAGTTTTAATGTGATGCCTGCAAACCCCCACAAAAATATCATGGTTAGTGCTCCGTGATAAAATTTGTCAGATATCTTCTTCGTAACTCTAAAGGCCCATTTTGTGTATGGGTAAACACTTAAGTAATGACTTTAGCGCAGAATTGGCCTTGAACAGCAATATTCACGCAACATGGCCCCTATAAGAACGATCTCATTAGGAAAAAAAAAACTAGTGCTATGATTATATTGCCTGGGCAGACAAAGATTCTTTGATCATCTCTTCAAGCCCAGTGAAACGTCGCTACATCGCCTCTAACGCCCAACTTAAGCCTTCCTCAAACAAAACTGTCGTAACGATAGAAACGTCAGCTAATTTTCAATCTTATTGTGGTGAACAAATAACCTATGTTGGAGCTCCCTCGATCAAACAACTGGTATCTATGAATTGTTTGACACTACCAATAGGCTACCGACTCCGCATGAAATAATGCGCGATTCTTGCCTCCTTCCTTCTGTAGTGACAGTCAACCAATTAAATGAATAAATGAATCAAATCAAATCAATGAATGGAGTGGGGGGGAGTGGGGGGGGGTTGGAGGAAACGCCCGCAAAGTGTTCCCACCTGAACTTGACGATCCCACGATTAAGCTTATTCCTCGTTGCCTTAATTTTTTGGTCACCAGGAAAGCATAGTTTGGCCGCACTCCACCTGGTGACTCAGCGTCTGCAAAATAAGGACAATCTACATGTTATGAAAGGTTTGAATCCAGGAGTCATTTCATTAGTAGGTTGAGTATGATCGTCTCGGTGAACTCTTGTTGTTGACAGTGACTGACGTTTCGACAACTAGTGCGGTAGTCATCTTCAGAGTCAAAGTGAGTTGTATCACGTCTGTTGATGGCATTAAACTCTGTTTATTGACCTGATAAGTCAGTTAAGTCGCGATGTTATTGGTCGTCTTTCAGTTAAGCCGTGATGTTGTTGGCTATAAAGATTCGTCATGAGCTTAAACGCGCTTTGCCACGAAATATATCAAAATTCAAAGAGTGGGAAACGTCACCAAATTGAGTGAAAGTATCAATTTAGGTTTTCTGGGAAACTGCCCACCTACCCCTCCTATAAGCTATTAACTCTTACTTTTCATTTAGGGTAAAATGTTGCATGGTTTAGGGGAGGGGTAGGTGGGCAGTTTCTCAGAAACCTATATTGATCCGAGTGAAACATAAAAATTATGGCTCAAAACATTTTAAAAAGGTGCAAGTAGCACAGCAAATACAAAGGAGGCACGGATGTACAAACCTCAAGAAGACTGAAACGGATTTTTGAAAACTTGTTAGCGTAACAGTTTTTCAAAGTTCATTCTTTCTGTCTTGAACGGAATGCATGGGAGACACTGTCTAGTGTTTAACATAAAGAAGTGAACTTGCCATTTGCAAGCAATTTCTTTGCTAACGTTAAACTCCATTGCGAATAAGGGTGTGTCTCTGACAATAATATTAACCCTTTAAGCCCCAATATCCACATACAAATTCTCCAAACTGATCTCTATGCATTTCTTTCATGAATGGATTGAAAGAATTTGATAAAAGATCAAAGCATTTTCCCTTAGGTGATCATTTTGTTAATTCTCATAACCTAATCTCTTGACATTGTATGGATATTGTTAGGAGAAAATTGATGTTGGTCACTATTGGGACTTAAAGGGTTAATAGGGAGTTTGAGCAGCGACGTTTGTGAGCGATGCAAGTCGACCGGAAGTGGACTTTTTGCACTCTTGAACCACGACTTTGAACAAATTTTAGGGCAAATCGTCTCTATAAGAGTAAAGACACTTAGCAAAACAAATATGGTAACGTCAAGGCATTTAAAAAGACAAAAAGGCTCACTTCCGGTTGACGTGTCGCTCAAAAACGTCGCTGCTTAAACTCCCTAACAATAATAACAAAGTGAGCTTGACAGCCGCGACACAGCCTCATTAAAGGCTGAATGGCTGACAATAAGCATTACGTACAACTGGATGAAATCGGAACATTTCCGTGCGTATTTTCTTCCAAAACACTGGATCTTGACTCACCAAACTCACGCTGTGGTGTGTTCTTCTTTACGCGCATTTTAACAGTTTCTTTCTCCGCTCTCAAAGCTTCTTCAGCCTCATGCGGTGGAACTTCATCTATAACTGTAACCATCCTATCATCTTCCGAATCACTACCAATGTACGTTTCTGGCACATCATCATTCATAAGAATCGCTTCTCTATGACTTTTCACATTCAAAGTAGTTCTTCCTGCACTGTCTTCTTTTCTTCGCCTAAGAGCAACTTGAGAGTAATCTTTATTTCTTATTTCTTCACTTCCCATATTTTCGCTTTCCATTTGCTCATTTCCCTTACTTGCGTCCGCATATCTTTTCTCATGTTCAGTTGTATGATCAAAATCAATATTCTCCAATGATGCTCCAGATGAATTTGAGCGCGAGAGCGACGGAGTGGTCGACCGCGACGTAGCAGGCGACGAGGGAGGGGAGGGTATGCAAAACTGCTCCCAGATGTCCTGTTCACTTAGATTTTCACTCGCGATAGATCGACGTAAAGAACTTCGTTTATTATTCGGCAAGGAATCTCTGTTGTTTTTGTGCCTGGAATAGGGCGAATGAGGAGGGGAGGGGAAGGGGGATAATTGTGGGGTTTCCCCTGGGGAGGCAATGGGCGTCCCGTCTTCATATTTTAGTTTAGAAACTGAGGGAAGACTCAGTTCAACGAGCAGACTACTTGGCACACTTCCTATAAAAGTTTCAGTTTTTGAGCTCGAGTTAAGAATCGCGCCTTCCTCGCTGATGTCAAACGATGAAATACTCTCAACTTCAGAAGATGTTTCCCAGTGATTTCCATTTGTGAGAACCGTAAACTTGTTTTTTGGCAGCTCAACAAAGCATCGCCAGCGACCGTTTGGCATTTGCCCGAGTATCGTCAGTTCAGTTCCTTTAGGGATAAACGAGCGCGGGTGACCTGGTACCAAGAAGTAGTCTGTGCTTGTTGTTGACTTAAACTCGCATCTTTTTATCACTGAAAACAAGAGAAAAAAAATGAAACATCGTCTTTAAGCAGAATGGCATCATCTGAAGCTCATACCATGACCTCACATCTATCTAGCTTGTACTTCTATTTTCTGAAAACGCAGCAGACAGATTAACGGCTTCGAGTTGAAACAAGTCTGAAACGTTTGAACTCGAAAGGGCGTTGATTTTAGAAGTGGGAATACTGTCAAAAAGATGAATGAAAGTAACTAAAGAACGATCAGTTAAGATCCATTGACAGCTGTTAACATAACTAAGATACGATGTAGTCTGCATTTTGCATGAAAGGAAAAACTTACTTTTCGAATCATTTGGGCCTAAAAAAGCCTCTTCTTCCTTTTTCAATTGTACTACAAGGTCCTCCATTTCCCGCAGACGTTTCTACCATTAAGAAGTAAACATACAATTAAATACATAATTGCACTCCCAGAAAAAATCGAGATACATACTATAACGAATACAATTTGAGGATGTTTGAAGATAGTAAAGATACGCGCTGCTCTCACCTTTTAAGGTGATGTTACACGAGACGATTCGCAAAGACGATTTTTAGCGCAACACGGTGTTGCAACATCAGTGTTGCGACACTGATTCGAATAGCTAGAACATTGTTCCGACACTGCAACGCTGTGTTGCGCTAAAAATCGTAGTTACGAATCGTCCCATGTAACATCACCTTAAGGGTCGACTCTCTCTGAGATGGACAACTTTGGGACCGCCACTCAGTGTCCGTCTTATAGCGAGTCAAATTAAGGGAGTAAAGAAAGGCAGGGACCATCTATAGGTGTCCGTTTTAAAGAGGTGTCCGTCTTATATAGGTGTCCGAGTCGACTGTATTGAGAAGGAATGCCACAAAACAATGCAAGAAAGTCCACGCCCAGACTCTGGATGAGGTGGATGACAGCTATAGGACTGAAGATTCTGTGCTCACGTGTCAGCTGTTTATGCTTTGTTCAGGGTTAGTACAACCATGTGACATACAATCTACTCAATAATATTTTCCAGTGTCGCTACTCATACGTTTCTACTTTGTATAACGTTTCTGTCAGTGCTTAGGCTGTAAGCAGTGAACAGTTGGAAAGAAAAGGCCGCTAAATTTGAGTTAACAACAGTTTCCTGACCTTCAAACTGTCCAGATGAGGATTTGCTGGAATTTTCTTGGACGCATCGTAAGCTTCTTCCACGTCTCCTGCAGAAATATTAACAACTCTATTTAAGACCTCACCAAATTTAAATGTACAAACATTCGACTTGTGTGTAGTAAATACCTTCCATTCCGGAGTCAACATCATCTCTTGAATAATGAAAACCCCTGAAAAAAAATTCAGCAAAGTCAATACATTACAATTCGTAATTCATACTTGGTTCAGAGGCTTTGAGAAAAATATAGGAAATGTATTCAGTGCTTTTCTCTGAAATACAAGGTAACCCGTTTTAATTCCCCAAGTCTCGGAACCAAGTATGAATACTGGTCTTTATTTTGTGTGACTAAAAAACTTGTATGATGCACGCAAATGATGCACCTTTTCAACCACAAGGTACAATAACAACATCATTTGTAAGTATGCGCTTTCAGTCAGCTATGAACATTTGTTCATCTCCAGTCTGTGGCTTCAACAAGCCTAGAAAGGGGCAGTTAAGCATTTCGTCCTCCTGTTAAGGTGGAAGAAATATCAGCTGTCTCCCACTGTAAGCCACGCCTTGTGCAGTGACGATGAATCCCACTGAGTAGAAAGACAGCTGTTGACTGCTACACTTACGTGAACTGAGTTATTAGAGACCTTAAGATTCGGGGACGAGAACGACTACGAGTACGAGATTTGATATAAAGTTTTTCGCGTATTGTCAAAAAATATACACTCTGGAAGTCTTCATTGTACCTTTTTTCACTAGAGAAGTAAGCAATGTTATCGTTATTGAAGGAGGTTAAGACCTCTCCCGATTGCAAATGCTAAAACTTCTAACATTTGATAACTCGTTTCCGCCACAACGACGACGGCTATCACGGCTACCACGACAACGGCTACCACGTTTTCCCGCCAAAATGACGCTGCCTCACGCGCGAGCACTACTTACTATTGAGAAAATCTCGTACTCGTCGTAGAATCTAAAGGTCGTCTCTAGTTAAAGACCCACGTCTCGAGCTCCGCGCGTTGGCCACTGTATTGCCCGTTGTTTTCGAGATTTCGGACGTTACATGTAACCACTAAGCCAAAGGTCGTGTAGAATTTAACTTATAGTATGATATTGTAACAAAATACCAAAAAGTGGCATGAGCAGGCATTTCGGGCGCGTGACTGACCCGTCTTTAGTGTATATAAAGCCGTTAAAGTACGCAGTTGTCATATGGACGTTAAACGGAAGCGCGTGCGCGAGTAAACAGTGGCACACCGTCTGGTGAAAACACTGTGAAATCGCAGCTGCGATGCTGCATCAAAAGGGAACTTGTTAACTGTGTACGCGGTTTATTTAAGGTGACTCGACCCAGTTTTTTTGGGGGGTACCACCCTACTTTGAAGCTCTCTGGTATCCCCACCTTTACTTTTATCGTAAGTCTAACACATAGAATGGATAACATATAGATCAATCTACAATATAACATAAAATTTTTGGCGATCGGAGTAAATGTCACGTGGTTATAATGCCACGCCCCTTTGAGGTCTGACTCGAAAATCTGCTGTTGCCGGCATTTTTTCGTGAAAATCTCTCGGCTACACATAGTGCGCATTAGTGCCTTGCGCTGAACAGAGTTTCACCAAAATCGCAAAGACCCAATTCGAGAAATTCAGCGGTTTCCAAATTTAGGTCATAATTTATGCGAAAATGATAAGCAAACTTTACACGGATTATATCTAATAAACTATGAGATTCATCTCTTTATTTTGGGTATCGTTATAACAGATGGGTCCTTGCAAGTCAGCAAAACGCTTTACGGCCTTGTAAATGCGCGCGATTTCAAGAAAAGCAAACATATAGAAATTATAGTTTTCGCTATTTGTTGACGTTTGTCAGCGTTTAAGAGTCCTTCTCACGAAAAAAGTATTTTCTTAAAAATTCGTAGTTTTTTTTCCTTCAAATTTTTTCAGGGCCACAATTGATTAACTAACTACCCGGACTCTGAATTTCATGGTCATTGAAAAACTGTGACATTGTCTTCTATAAGCCCAAACTTGAGTAAACATTGAAGATTTTTAGCGTTTTGGCTGAGTTAGTGCTTTGGGAGTTGTCTATTGTTTCTAGTCTGTCATTATACAGCATTCTTGTTCAGCACGCGTGCAATGACCACGCTTGGCTGACTTCCGAATGCTCACCGAGATATTCCCGTCACGACTTGGTTTAATTATTGGCTTGCATTAAACCTATGAAAAAATGATATTTTTTTAATAGTAAGTAGATTTAGTATGTAGCACTTCTTGATCTTTTTGCAAAGGCACAAGAAGCACGAGAATTGATTAAAAATTGTGAGTTAAACCTCTATGTATCACGCGATGGCCTGTCTCACTGTACCAAAATTATTATATCTCGGTGAGCATTCGGGAAGTCAGCCAAGCGCGGTCTTTGCACGCGTGCTGAACAAGAATGCTGTATAATGACAGACTAGAAACAATAGACAACTCCCAAAGCACAAACTCAGCCAAACGCTAAAAATCTTCAATGTTTACTCAAGTTTGGGCTTATAGAAGATAATGTCACAGTTTTTCAATGACCATGAAATTCAGAGTCCGGGTAGTTAGTTAATCAATTGTGGCCCTGAAAAAATTTGAAGGAAAAAAAACTACGAATTTTTAAGAAAATGCTTTTTTCGTGAGAAGGACTCTTAAACGCTGACAAACGTCAACAAATAGCGAAAACTATAATTTCTATATGTTTGCTTTTCTTGAAATCGCGCGCATTTACAAGGCCCTAAAGCGTTTTGCTCACTTGCAAGGACCCATCTCTTATAACGATGCCCAAAATAAAGAGATGAATCTCATAGTTTATTAGATATAATCCGTGCAAAGTTTGCTTATCATTTTCGCATAAATTATGACCTAAATTTGGAAACCGCTGAATTTCTCGAATTGGGTCTTTGCGATTTTGGTGAAACTCTGTTCAGCGCAAGGCACTAATGCGCACTATGTGTAGCCGAGAGATTTTCACGAAAAAATGCCGGCAACAGCAGATTTTCGAGTCAGACCTCAAAGGGGCGTGGCATTATAACCACGTGACATTTACTCCGATCGCCAAAAATTTTATGTTATATTGTAGATTGATCTATATGTTATCCATTCTATGTGTTAGACTTACGATAAAAGTAAAGGTGGGGATACCAGAGAGCTTCAAAGTAGGGTGGTACCCCCCCCAAAAAACTGGGTCGAGTCACCTTAACTTTAAGTACTTTGCAAGCAAGGAAAGTTTGGAGGCAAGGAAAGGAGTGCGCATTATGTGTTCTCAGAGGTTCTCACTTCCTGTAAAAAACTTACATTTCGGGAACCACATGGTATCTACGCTGCTCCATGGATAGGAGTTTGGCTTCTTTCAGTCTCTTGTCTGAAAAAGAGATAGTAACACCGCCATGACTAAAGCATGAAGTAAAAAAAAAAACGGAGAACAAAAAACAGCACAATCACATAAACGTAGAGAAGATGATCATCACAGTTAAATACGCAACTTATGTTGCTCAGAAAAGTAAGCCCGAAAATTTTCAGGCTTGACGGAATTTGAACCCCGCCCTATCTCTGCGATATGGTTGATATTTCTTCATCCCGCATTTCAAATATATGTAATTCATATATTGGCCGTTTTTACACTGACGACACATTATCCGTCTGGACGACCTTGATCAAACATTTTGTAGTTCGTCTAGTTATGCGTCTTTAGTATGAAGACGGGAAAAAGACACATTATGCGAACAAACGAACTACCCTGCGTAGTGCGTCGTTCAAGACGTATTTCGAAGGAAAGTTCGTCCACACGCATAATACGTCTTGTACCCGTCTTTATACTTCAGACGCATAACCAGACGAACTACAAATGTTTGCCCAAGTTCATCCAGACGGATAAGGCGTCCTCTAGTATAAAAACGACCATTCATCATTTCATCTTGAATGATCTTTTCCGGGTCTCTTATGAACCAACGCAATGACCATTTCCAGCTGGCTTGTTAGCAAAGTTGCCTAGAACGCTTCACTGACATAAGTTGCGTATTTGACGGTGATGGTCTTCGCTGCATATATTTCTTCATCCCGCAGTTCAAATATGTGAAACTCATACATTCATCATTTCAATGTAATCACCTGAACTACGAAACAAATCATGCAGCGATTTAAAATATCATCTTGGTAATGACAGGGATGCAAAAGGGAGGGCGGGTGTGTACAGTCATACCCCATTAATACGGACTCTGAGAGGGGGATAGAAAGTGTCCGTATTAAGCGGGTTGAATTTAGAGAAAAAATTTTGGGCTTTCTTTCCCCAGCAAATTGTCCGTAATAATGAGGCGTATTTGGCGAGTGTCCGTAAAGCGGGGACTGTACCATCTAATCCAGAATAAATCACTCCACGAATCGGAAAGCTCTTCAACCACGCTACAGAACGAAGGGTCAAGTTGAGACGTTTTCCTCTCATTTGTCTGTTAAACATTTTCTACTCAAATGCACCAATAAACGACAACTTGACTGTTTCTTTCCTAGCAATGCTACATGCAATTGCACTCGTCCTCACTAAATGAAAATTCTCACGTTTAAAACGAGTCTTTTTATACAAAGAAATGAAATAAATTCTATACCCAACACATTTACACCTCTGCCATTACAAACCAAAATAAGCAGATGATAGTGAATTACGCTATCCTAAAAGAACGAAGATAATAAAGTACAATCTAAAAAAAACAAATTTGAGGAGTGTGTATTGAAGTGCTCCATTAGTGGTAATCATTTATATTTTAAGTGCTTTTAGTTTCCTAACTGGTTAAATCTTTAGATTAGACATACCCTACATCCTCAAATAAACGGTTCTCACTGGAATAAGCGCCCTTGCTTAAATGTAAATTTGAAACAAGCACTTCTCTGTCTTAAAATAGCTCCGCACTTTTATTCTTGGTGAAAAATAAAACAACGGCAGTTGAGTATCGCAAGTAATCGAATTACGCCCAGCGGCAGTGGTTCCTTCGTGGTATCTTGAGCTCTAATCCCGAATTGTCCCATTTCACGGGTTAACTCAAAAAGAAAATCTCTTCGCCTCGAAAAAAAAAATGCGTTGTTTTTATTTGACCCTGTTTGGCTCGTCATTTGCAAGATAGCCAGCATAGCCGGCGGGATCGTTCGCGCGAGGAAAGTTTTGGCAGAGGAGCTGCGAAGCTGTGCGGAGAATGGGGGTAGACTCTTTGAATTTTCTCACGCCCTCAGTGTTCGCTTGGCGGCCTGACCACCAACACTCTCAGGCGCGCAAAAACAATTCCGCCAGCTACGCAGGCTATTTGCAAGATTATTTTCATGCCATCACAATGCTCTCTGGACGCTAATTGAGGATTTAAGGTACAAATGTCTGCACCCAGAAAATTAAATGGTTAGAAAAGAGTAAACTCAGAGAGTTTAAATGAGGCGATATTTTGTTAGAAGGTGGACCTGTGCAATTTGAATTTAAAGCCAAATCCGGTCAAGCGAGCATACCCCCATAGATCATATATTTGACTGAACGATTATATGCAACTTATTGAATTCAAATCAACATTCTACCGTAAAGCGGATCAAGCTACGACTTTTCAATATTTGGTCAGTTTGAAAGGTATATTTCAGACGTGTATGTCAAAATTCAAGAAAAATTAACCAGGTAGAAAATTTCATAGTTTAAAAAATCATCCGTCTTTTCGCTCCAAACTACATTTCAGACTGCAACGTCCATGGATGCACAAGGACACTTTCCACATACGAATGCCGAACTGAATCAGACATCAGACAGGGGCGTGGCCGACTTTTCGACTAGTTGTAAACCTGGGTGACTTTCATTTCCACCTATCGTGAAAATTGCACGCATGACTAGTACGCACTGACCTCACCAACACTTTGAGCTCTTAAGCTTTTTAGCTCCCCCCAACAACGCATAATTTATTACAAGCGCTAGAGTGGTCAAACCAAAACTTTGTAGGCCAGGGGCTACAGGTCTATTGGCCGGCTACGCCCCTGTCAGACTTCGTCAAGGACTAATGGAATAAGTTTCAAATAATCAAGTCATTTATAGAACCTTTAGGGGTACACTTAGAATTAAGATTGACCGAAAACTTGTGCATTTGAAAATATAATGGTTTGTTTCTATTACACAAAGAGTGACTTTGAGACCTTTACTCGTAAAAGAACTGATAACTTACTAAATGAAAAACCTCTCAAATAGGTTAGAGCTGAAGTTAAAGCCGAAACAACTAAAAACAAGATCAAGAATCAAAGCGTTAATTATTAACAGAGACAGAAACTGTTCCACTTTATGTATATAATTCAATGTAATGAAGTATCTCCTTATCGAGTCTTGAATTTAGATAACAACAAACTGTTAAATTTCGACTCTCTGTCTTGTTAAGTTATTTTAGTTTATTTAAGAGAAAATAGAGTTTAAAAGTTATTTAATTACCTTTCACTGCAACGTTTACTACTACCGAGTTATTACGGTGTAGTAACATGCCAACACCAACTGAACTTAAAGGCACGTTACCATTCTGAAGGTGGTTTACAAGTGTTAACAATAGTTTTGAAAGAAAAGAAATCAAAGTTTAGCCTATCACTGCGATCGCCACTAATACTACAAATATAACCCAGCGATACTAGCAATGAGATGGAACTGACAAGTATGACCACAATGTTCGAAGATTTATTGCCACATGATCTATAGTCTCCCTCGCAGCCGTTTTTTGGATGGATGTCATGCAACGCTCCCTTTGGGGAGCGTTGCGTGACATCCATCCAAAAAACCGCTGCGAGGGAGACTACATGATCTACGGTTGAACTACTTTCAACTGAGGCAAAATAAAGAAACTAACACAATGGAGCACTTTTATTGCATTATCCACCGCTAGGGCCTAGAGTGTCCATGAAGTGAAATACCTAGACAAGATCGAATTCAAGAATTCCCTGATCCCTCCTCACCCCCTATCCCACAGAAAATCTTTCTTATCCTTCATAACCCTGCGCTTTAAACTAACTTCCCCTCCCCCGCCCTCGACCTACTTCTAAGGTTACAATTTTGTACAAAATTGAAACACCGTTTGTCAAGAAATTTACTGACTGAAAGCCGAAAGTAACTATGATAGTACAATAACAATCTATTAAAAAAAGTTTCATTTGACGTGAAAAAATACCTGTTGCTGATTCATTCTGCCGTAATACAAGTCAGTCCAGTCAGTAATGAAATAAAAAGAACAGAAAAAGTGAACATAACTGATCATGAAGTGCAGTAAACACGGTATAGCAAATAACATTTCAAGAAGTTAACACTGAACAACACTATATATATGTAGCCTGTTCCAGGCGTTTACACATTGGCGAATGGCGCAAAATGGAGAGCAGAGGAAAAACAGGGGAAGAAGGGAAATGAGAACGAGAGAGGATGGTACACCTGTGTAATTTATTTTCAGCTGAAGTCTCATTTCGCCCACTTTGTTTGCTTGTCGGCTTGTAATCCGACCGTAGGCAGGGTTCTATCTAGGGTATTTGAGGGGTAGAAGCTTCCACCCCAAAATGCCCAGCTTCTCCCCCCAAAAATATTGTTATTATTACAGTATATGAGTAATTATATCGGAAAAATCATCCAGACGTGACGAGATCAGTGCACACACTATAACATTTCTCAAAATTATGTCTCAAAATGCACCAGATTGCATCTCAGCGCATTTTCATTTCAAAAAATTTCCAGGAGACCCCCCTCGGAAGCTTCTCGCCTTTGGCCACTCAGGACTTCTCCCCCAAACGATAAATCCTAGATAGAACGCTGGTAAGTTTTGAAATTTTTTTTGTTCTTGAACGTTGTCAATCAAATAACGGTAACAGACCTCACCCTCTCTCCCTAGCCCCACCCCTCGTTGTTTTTTCCTGCTCACTTTACTTTGCGCCGTCCAGATTATCTTAGCCTGCGTGGCAACCGGACTTGTCACTCGAGACCCAGATAGAGAACTCAGTGTCTGCGACGCAGGCTACATTATCTGAACGCCTTGATCAAGCTAAACAACATACAAATCTTGAACACCTGATGGCGACTAACTTATAGATTCCCCGGTTGTTATCTTCCTACCTAACAATTATATCTCATTAGAACAATTAGTCGAATGCCTGCTGAGATTGATTAGTTAATAAGGAAATGGTAAGCAAATATTTTCTACAAAAAGTCAGCAAAGTTTTACCCTGGGTACCAGAGGTTTTTCTCGCGTGCGGCGGGAATTTTCGGTGTTGGCCGAAGGCCGACAGATCTTCGGCGTCACTATAAGGACTTGAAAGAAACCGGAAACCGCGCTAGAAAAGTCTCTGGCACCCAGGGAAGCAAAGTTTTTAATCAGGGGTCAGAATTGACTCTTATGTAGTTTAGGTTCATAAATTAACGCTGACCAGTTAGTAAGTGTAAAAGAGCTCACGTTGTGTCACACACCTGTGGTTTGTCTGCGATATCAATGCCCTCTTCAATTTTGCTCATCCTATAGAAACAAATGCAAAAAAATGTAATAAGCTGATATCAACTTCGCTGCTGGACTTTGCTTCCTGAAGAATATCGTTAAAACAACATGTAGCTCGCTTTCCATATTTGATGCTGAAAGAATATATTAAGCTTGACTTTGATTTTTCACTTTCTCGCCAACTCCAACAACACCAACCCACTTCCTACCGCATAGTTATTTTCGCTTCCCTACTCTATTTTTCATTTTCTGGATTGTCTTCATTCCTAGACAACGTTACAACAACAACAACAACAACAACAACAACAGTTAAATAGCTTGCCCCTCAAATAGCTTGAAAGCTAGTCGTGGTGGGGAAAAGACAACTAACATCAAAAAACACTACACTTTACAAAGCCTCGCAGATTGCAACTTAAAATAAATAAAAGAAAAAAAAGAAGTTCAGTGATTTAATTAACTACTCAGTACTTACTCAGGTACTCAATTAATTATTTAACAATGCACTGAGACAAGGAGTCACTCGTGAAGATGAATAACAAAGAAAAGAAAAAGCAAAAATTAAAAATTTAACAAGTATCCATACAATTCCGAAAATAAGTCTCGAGGCTTATATTTTTCAAAGGCCTTTTTTGAAGGGCTCATATTCGGAGGGGCTTATGTACGGAGGGAAATTTGCGTTTCAAAATCGATTGGGCTAGCCTTATAGTTGGAAGTAAATTTACCGTTTTTGCTTTATTTTCCCTTTGTATTTGAGGCCAGTTTTCCAAGTACAAGCCCCCGGGGGCTAACATTTGGAGGGGCGATTTAATTTGCGTTACCGGTTCGGAGGGCTTATATTCGGAGGGGCTTATACATGGAGGGGCTTATTTTCGGAACTTTATGGTATCTATCTACATAGACTGACTTTTTAATAAGCACGGGGATTTGATTATAATCATTTTCATCTAAGATGACAAAAAGCAATTTACGAAGAACTCTTTTGAATATTTTGTTTTGTATTTCTATTCTAGAGCTTTTAACCGTAGAACTTTCCGGACGTGAAAGATCCGGTATTGTATGAGTGAATTTGAGACGTTACTGTAATGTAGTAAGTTTGTGTTTGACACCTACCATCGATACATGGCGCCTTTGGAAGGTGCTTGAAAGAGGTAACATGGAGAATTTGATGATCCCTTGGCGGAGAAGGACAATTTAAATACATGTCTTCTATTTACAGTTAACCTTTTCCTGGACTTGCGAGGCTGAAACAAATGTGGGTGTCGAACTAGCAGTTAGTAACTTTTTCATTTAAGTTCAGAGAAGGTGATGAAAATAACTGTCAAACTCTGAAAACCAAGTCTGCTAAGCAGCCGTTTTCTGTGTCCTTACGGAGGGGAGGAGCGTTGCGTGACGACCCAATTGGCCAAAGAACGGCTGTGTAGCAGACTACTGAAAACCGCCAACAACTAAAATATCTCAGGAATAATTTGTGTGTATGTGTTGTGATAAACACTCCTGAAATTAGCCAAAATTAGACAACGTATTATACCTTTTCTGAATCTAAGCGACTAATTTTTTCCTGGTCATCCATAAAAGCAGTTTCAAAACAACCGAATGACAACATGAAGAAGACCAACAAAACGCAGGCTACACTCACGAAGTAAACGTGGGAGACTTTGACAGGAAACCGTGACTGAAAAGTGACCGGAAATGCTCAACCCGGCGCACGCGTAGACGTTTTGCCGCGGTCTTGTTGTGACCAATCACAACAAAGATCTGGGCACGCGAACAAGCCAAAATCGCAAACTAATTACGGTCGCTGCTTGTGGTTTAGTTTTCTCTCGCCTGATTGGCTTTCTCCCTGCAGCACAATACCATTCCAGAAATATTTCTAGAGTGCTTCCTGCAGTAAAAACTCTACAAAACTTTGACCACGGAATTTTTTTTGTCTATAAAAACACACGGCTGTTATAAAGATTTGTTTTCTATCAATAACCAGTACCATAAACCCCTGCAACACTAAGTGTGATTGACCGTGATGTGCGTCACAGACTGTTAGCCTTCTTGAATATTTAAAAAACTCTCATGCCTTGCATGGGCCCGAGTCTCACGAGTACGACGAGTGAATAACGTTGTGTCAATAGCGACACGCACGTGTAACCCTCACGTGCTCCATGATCAAAAGCCATTGTCAATAGCACAATGTTTCCTTTTGCTGTCTTTTACACGCGATTTTCGGAGCCTATGCCAAAATTTAAAGACGAACTGATCACAATTTTCTATTCTCAACATCTTTTACAACTGTTGCAGTTAAAACATTTGTGCGCTACTTGCGGTTTCTGCTACAAAGGTTTGCAACGCTTTGACGTCATTTTTACAGTCTGTAAGGCTTTGTTCACACTATGACGTATAGCTTTTCGTGGCGCTACAAAAAGTGTGAACCCCTATCCGATATGTGGCTTTCCATTTTAGAGATCGGCGCGGTGCAGCATCGCTCCGTCACAGAAATCGCGCTTCCACAACCGTTGCTGTGTGAACAGAAGCCCTATATCCGGTACGATTTTCGGGGTGGGTCAACAGCTACTATCCGGTAAAGTGTGAACACAGCCTAGGAGTGTTGACTTGAAGACTACGAAGGACCTGATTATCCCATCCAATTATCCAATTACGTCGTGGTTAGCAAAGTGGCTTGAATTGTCTTCCAGATTTTTTAATAGGTAAGACGCATACAACATGCGTAATTTGATTATGCAAACATTTTTTGAGAACCGCTCAAAAAAAAATACAAATATATACAAATAAATAAACAAACAAACAATTTTTAGTCTTACACCTGAGTACACAGTCTTTTTACCTCATAACCAGCATCCACCATTGTGACTTCTGCACCTTTCTTTAAAATGATAAATGCTTCTTTCTTTTCATTCTACGAAAATCACAAGGAAATAGTAAATCATTATTGCCTTAGTACCGAAAGTCACTTGCATTGATCTTAGGTTCTTCCTGAGCACTAAACAAGTAATACAGTTGAACCTCCATTAAGCGGGCACCTCACGTCACCATGGTAGCACTATTTCTGGATGACAACAAAACCAACGACGACGGCCACGGAAGGAGAATGGCAGAAAAGTAAAAGGTTTTTTTATTGACAAAAACAACAAATTTGCACGTGCATCACGCTATTTTGTACATTTCTATGCCATCGTTGCACCCCTGCGACATGAAACTTCCTAATTTCACACCTTCGCTTTATGGAGTAGGTGAACACAACACAAAAGTTGTCTTTTTCCTCTTCTAAACTTAGATACAGTCCTTTTGGATTCAACCCTAGAAAATTTCGCCAACATTTGCCAAATTAAATGAAATTGAATAAGATCGATGAAGTTTGAAGCTGTGCGAATTCGCGTTTTAAGTGACGTTTTCGGTTTGTTGTCATCCAGACAATTTTGTTACCATGGCAACGTGACGTAACGACTTCTCCTGTCTAAAGTGGCCAACCTCTATTAAGCAGCCGCAGCCACCTTTTGCCCATCCTAATGACAGTTCTCCCATTGTTGTAACCTCTATTAAGCCGCCATCAAAGGCTTGATATACTTAGTTTGGCTTTATTTCAAGAATACGATGAAGGAAAATACAGTCTGAGATAGAAGGTGATGGCCTATTGTGGACCAGTAAGGCTGCTCCCGTCGTGTGGGTGTTTTAAAATAAAGGGATGTTTCTGCTAAAGAATATGCTCATGTTACAATGCATGCTAATTTATGAGGAACCTCGATTGAGTACCCAATCTCCATTAACCGTCCACTTGCCGATACCCTGAGGGTGGCTACTTCAAGGAGGTTCAACTGTATAAACGATTTGTTATTGAAGGGTTTCCTAGAAAATGGGTGCTTGTGGCCGTTTACCAGGTCGTGACTGTCTACTAGGTCATTACAAGTGCACCTTTTCTAGGAAACCTTTCAACTACAAGGAGTATTACCTTTTTGCTAGACTGTGAAAATGAAAATGAAAATGAAAATGTTCCTGTTATTCATTAGTATTATATCCTAACAGTAAGTACACACTAATAATACTACTAATAATAGTAATAATAATAATAATCTTTATTCAGTCGATAAAATACATATTGAAAGTTACAAAAGTGATAAAAAAATTAAAGTTAAATTAAAAATTACAATATTATAGTAGAAACATATTGCTAAGTTATACCTAAAGCATAGCCTATTTACAAAGCAGTTCTTAAAGCACTCAGTGATAACTAAAGGTAACTGAAATATCTTCTTCCTTCAAAGCCTTTGAGAAGAGGCCTTTACAGTCAGTATAAGACAGAATACAGCGGGTGCTGTTTGTCCTTGCTAATTTTATCATAGAGATTTCTGTCAAATTATTCCAAAAGATCATAAATACTAACAAGTCATACATGATTGTGTTAAGAGCAATACCTCATTTGTTGGTCCAGTGAGACGTGAAGGAGGGAGTTTATCTGATGAATTTGCAGGTAGAGATAAATCCTGGTAAAGTAATTATTATGATCAAACAGTTGAAGATTAGTTAACAAGTCAATACATTGGTTTCCTATAATGAAAATGATTCCTTTCAATCAGGGATGTGGAATACACGTAAGCAAAAATATGTAAATAAACAAATAAACGAGAATAATAATAATAATAAACATTTTCATTCTAAAACTGATCATCTTTCTTTGTTCTAAATGTCATTTATAGAAAGCTACACATCATAATAGAGCCCAAAAGCCCATACCAGTCATTTGGCTGCCCCACCCTCTCTCTTTGCTCTTCACATTATTTATAGCAAGCTACATGTCATAACTTAGCACAAAAGCCCATACCAGTCATTTGGCTGCCCCACCCTCTCTCTTTGCTCTTCACATTATTTATAGAAAGCTACACGTCATAACTGAGCACAAAAGCCCATACCAGTCATTTGGCTGCCCCACCCTCTATCTTTGCTCTTCATATTATTTATAGCAAGCTACACGTCATAACTAAGCAGAAAAGCCTATACCAGTTACTTGGCTGCCCCACCCTCTGTCTTACCTCTACATGTTACTCATAGAAAGCCACAAATTATGATAGAGCCCAAAAGCCCATATCACACTGTAGCTTCCCCACCCTCTCTCATTGTACTTCATTTCCTTATAGAAAGCTACACATCATATTAGAGCCCAAAAGCCCATACCAGCCACCTGGCTGCCCCGCCCTATCTGTTTGCTCTACATGTTATTTATAGAATGTTACACAACATAATAGAGTCCTAGGCCTATAACAATTAATTAATAATTGCTCTGAAAATCTTCATTATGAATCGGTATATTTCAAAGAGCTGCACAACGAGCAAGGATACTATTGACCGACAACATACAAAGCGAGGGCAGCTGTAGTGTCAACTATTACTAGTTTATAGCAAGTTTTAACGCATCATCATAGAGCCCACAGGCCAATACCAGTCATTTAGCTGCCCCACCCTTTCTCTTTGCTGATACAGTGTACATGTTACATGTATTGATAGAAAACTACACATCATATGAGAGCCCAAAAGCCCACACCAGTTACCTGCCTGCCGAGCCCTTTCTCTTTGCTCTAAATGTTATTTACAGAAAGCTACACATCATAATAGGGACCACAAGCCCAATATTGGTTATTCCTGCCACGCCCTATCCTACCCTACCTCTTTGATATGTACATGTACATGCATATTGAAGACGGGCAACATGAATGCAACATCAATAACAAAACCCAAAACCCTCATCTCTGTACTTTAGACATAAGTGATAATTTGAAAGCTTGAAAACTGAAACCGCAAGAAAATAGTCAGCCAAGCTCCATTCCAGCCTGCCTGCTACATGAACATTCTGCACCCTGCATGTAAGCTATGTACATAAAATAATTCAAACAAATGAAACTTCGGTACATGTAAGCAGAAAACAACAGGAATGGTGGAAAGTGCTTGCAATTTTGGAGCTGGATGCTTAAAGTAATGATTCTTTCAAGTGATTCTTTTAAGTGAGGATTCAAATAAACTTTCAATATAGTGTCAAGAAGTATAGCTGTCTGCTTATCTTAGTTTATAGGCATTTGAGTGTTTTGTTAAAAATATTTTTTATCTCACCTTATATAGTCTGAGTGTTGATCCGCACAAGTCCACCCAGTAAGTCTGCCAAATGCAGTCCTACAGTACAGCAAGAGAACACATTAGTCAAAAAAAAAATTCCTAACCTGCACAATTAGAATACATGTTATGCACTATTTTACTATTTTTATCACCAACATCGGTGATTTTGTTACCTCTGCGTCCTGCATCCCTGATATATAAAAAACCCCAGATGCAAAATAAGTCATGGCATTTGTCCCGTAAAACACAAAGATTGATTGATTGATCTGAAGATGTTTTTGTAGAATATGCTGTTCATGTGATTTCTGTGGCAGTGCTTGTGGCTGTTTTTTAATAATGCATATTTATCTGAGTCTTTTTTATGTTTTAATTAAATAGAAGGGCTACATTTTAATTTCAGTAAACGGTACTGAAGAGTTTTGGAGTCTGTCCTCAGATTAACTGTCTCGTTACATAAAGGCCCAAGCATTTTCAATTTATGACTTGTTGTTTTTTAAACTGGGACTCATTGGTTCTGCACTGAGGATCATGCTTTTTTACAAGATGAGTCCCAGGAATCACCATACAGTAACTATTGTAACAAAATCAATGCAACATTTGTCAAGAGCAAAAACTGACTGAGCCCAATGGTAGGATTTTTTTTAAAATCTCCAATGTTTTACTGCTTAGAATTAAAATAAACGTGATTTTTACTTTTACTGTGATATGTCTATGGATACATGTATTTTCTTTTCATAAATACAAGTAAAATGTCTTATTTTTTAATTGTTATTGAATTCATATTAAAATGCCTTTAGCCAATTTTTTAAAGAAAACATATAATGATTCAATAATCTCTTTAGGTCGGTTGGTAAGGTGCTCCAATTTTTTAATGCTACATGAAAAAAAGTTCCCCAAAGAATACATAATTGCCAATTACTTCTTAAATAGAAGCAGAAAAAGTGTATTCATCATCTAAGGTACATGTACATATGTTTTAAATTAAGTAATTATAACAAAAGGTCAAAACATATTAGGGTTATAAATACATATTCCACACAATATTTTATACCTTTATTTTCTTTGGATCATTGAGCAATGTGCAGTTTAGGTAGCCCCACTGAAAGATGATAAATAAATAAAATAACAACACTGTTAAGTATATTGACATTGAAAAATATATCTGCAGCCAGTTAATCAAAACCTTGAGTTACCTTAATAATAAAGAAATATTTGAAACCCTCTGCCTCTGCATAATAATATTGACATGATGACAATAACAACAATAATCTTCATTTTTCCTTAATTCTAGTTATTTACTAGCCTGAAATTCATCCGATTGCTTCGAGTCGTTTTCTCCTCTCAACAACGTCTGAATCTACGGGCCGTTAATGCCGTCCAGTGATGTCACTCACTACCCGAAAACCGGGTAGTGATTTTGCATTGATTGGTTGATTGTCTAAACATTCGCATAATTATGTATAATTATGAAAAATTTTAGCGGGATTGTTGCTTGATATTCAGTGGATCGCATCCCCAGCATTCTTTCGTTTAGTTCAAACATTTCGATAAGCTTAATCTTTATCTTAAACAGCAAAATTGCCCTTGTCTTTGAAACTCAAGTGCTACGTGAACTGACGAATGCAGAATCATTGTGGAGAGTGGGTAGGTTTTTCATTTAGAGCCGCTTTGTGGTTTCGGCGGCCGGTGATTTTGTTTACGTGAAGTTTTCTGAGATCAATTTTATAATTCGACCTTCTTGCTATTTTTACCGTCAAGTGTAATGAGCTTGTTAGCCTGCCTGTTAGCTTTTCTTTCTTGTCTCCTTGTTTTTTTTCTTCGTTAATTAAAGCAAATCATTGTGTTTTTGAACTAAGTGTTCTGTGTGTGTGTTTATTTCATTTGCGCGATTGCGACCGAGTTTGATATTTATAGAATTTAGTACAACCGGTTCAGAGTTGTACTGCATGCAGTTGATAGTTTGAACGTTAAACCAGGGCTTCTCAGTGATATTTCGCGCGGTCGCGGATTCTGGTATTTCCGCGAAATCCCGCGAAATTCCCAAAAAAACGCGAAATCCGCCAGAAATATTTCCAAATACATGTCGGCTAAACATATTTAATACTTATCTTGGCTATTAGACCGGTTTTATTCACCCCAAACGTTCAAATTTAGCTTGAAACTTTGTCACTGCAACGAGTAAACAACGTCCCAAAACTAGTAGGCGTTTTTAGATGAACATTGCGAAACACTGGGCACTAACCATAATGTTAATAGGTTTAACATTCGCTCATTTCTCGAGTGAACTGATGTTGAAAGAACAAATGATTATCCCTGTTAACAAAAACGTTCACCAACGCTGGTCATATCGACGCAAATTGATCGATTTTAGCGAAATTTGCCCAAAAAAAACCAGTGAAATCAGCTGTTTTTTACTGATTATTTCTTGGCGAAGTTTGCCCCCGAAATTTCCTGTGAAATGGACCGATTTTCCTAAGAATTTGCCCCGAAAATCCTTCAAAATTTGACTTTTTTCTGCTAAAATCCTGCGAAATGGGCCAATTGTTCCGCGAATTTTGACTTTTTTCCCGCGAAAATCGCGTGAAATCGGCCGATTTTTCCGCAAATTTGCCCCTGAAAATCCCGCTAAATTTTGCTTTTTTTTTTCGCGAAATATCAGAAGCCCTGTTAAACATGAATTACAATCGAAAAAAATAAAACAGTTCTGTATCATGCAGACATTTCCAAACGATATTTCTCGGTTTGCCACTTGAAAATCGTGTTTTACGTTTTGCATGAATTAAAGCAAAGGTCAAGGACTAGTGACGACACTGGACGGCATTAACGGCCTGTCGATTCAGACGTTACTGAGGGCGGCGAGTAATAACGACTCGAAGTAATCGGATGAAATTCAGGCTAGTTATTTACAAATGTGTTGACCACTAGAGAGAATTAGAGACTCAAATACCAATAAAATAACAAAACATTCCCCTACTTTCGGAAGATTTCCAAAATTAATGAAATATGGCACAAACCAAATGTTTCCCCCGATATACACTGTAAACTGTTAAGTAGAGCCTAGAGTACCAACGATGGCCAGACCACCAACCAGGGTCTTAAAATCTGGTAAGATTATGCTGACCGTGATTTAAGACCTTGTACCAATTCAGATGATTGGGTCATTCGGTGGTGATGTTAAGCCATATTGACCTTGCGTCCTTCATCCTTTCCCATGATAGCAAAGTGTTGGGGGTGCAGACCCTGGTGGTGTGGTCTGAAGTATGCAAACTTCAGGCAATACTTAAATAATTGTAGCCAAGCTCTGTTGTACTGTGTCATCCTAACTATTACCATGTCAGTGAATATCGAACGTGGTTAAAGTGCTCCAAATTTTAGTAAACTAAACTCCTTGAATTCAAGCTCTCCAAAGTGTAACATCCTTGAGGAGAGATGGGATGCTTATCCCTAGGTGCAGATGTCTCAATATTTTTGCTTTTACATGCATATATCTCCCATGCTTAATTCTCATTAACTCATTTAGGGGTGATGGCTCTTTCTTGAGTACTCAAAAGTCATTCTTCTAACTCAGAGATTGCCAAATTAATTAATGTATAACCTGACATAACTTACATGGATGCAAGACAAATCAATAGATTCAGTGGAACCTGATATTCCAGAGGTTGTCTGAAAAAAAAAAACAACAATGTATAAAAGAAAGTTTTATCAACACACTTTTCATTATGTGTACAGGCAAATCCAGAAACACCAGCCTTCACATGATTTATTAAGTTCTGTTACATGTGATGCAATGAACAGTAATCAATATCATTATGCTACAGTCACACCTCCGCTAACGACCACTTTTTTCATCTCAGTGGACAAAAAATTCATACAATGACTCTTGTTTAAAACCTCTCTATAATGGCCACCTCTTTACAATGGCCACTTACTTCTGTCCACAAGGTGGCCATTGTAGAGAGGTTGAAGTGTAATTTCTCATGATCAGGTATTACGTGAGAGGAGGACCTGAGAAGAGAGGACCCAAAGAGCTGAGCATGTGTTCTTATTTATTTATCTATTTATTTATTTATTTATTTATTTATAAACTTCAGCAAGATCCCTGGATCACTCACAGAGCAAGCTCCAATACGAGGACCAGGCCAAAAAATTAATGTTTAACACCTGGCCGCAGTTGTTCAAAGGGTAGATAAAGCTCAGTCAACTAGATAAATCTCTAATAAGCGGGTAATCCAATTGGTTTCCCTAACACTTATTCACTGGACAGTGATTTATCCAGTGGATGGCACGATCCATGCAATGTATCAACAACCAAGACCCTGATCAGCATAATTTTTTGATGTTATTTGTCTCTCACTCTGGCCTTGTTTTAGATGAGGATACATCACTGGGGCTAACTACAAAACCCTTTTTAAGCTGGAAACTGTAAGATCCGTTTATTTTTAGCAGGGTTGCTGAAAGAAACATTCAGTGACCTCAGTGATTAAGTGGAAACAATTTGCGCCAAGGAATGCAGTGTTCTCAGCAATCACTGACTATGACTAAGGTAGACTTCTGTCACAAGTCTTTGTGTAAGGCTGGCTAATGCATATAACTATTACAAAATTAATATTGCTGGAATTTTTTCAATGATACTAGCAATCACATGGACCAGCCTTGGCATAAACGTGCATGAACACAGAAATAGTAACCAAATATTACAATAATATGTGTGGAGATACGCCAGGTAAATATAATTGCGTCCACAAGAGTCAGCTTTGGAAGAGTGGTCTGCTTCTACTTATGAAAAGACTCTACTGTCCATAGTGAACCAATGAAGAATACGAAATTCAAAATCAAACAATTTTAAAGCAGAACTCTTTCTCACAATTTAAAGGAAAAATTAAACTTCCACAGTTTTCACTTAATGTAAATCAGATTAATGCGGGGTTTTTATTACAATAAGCTTGACAGTCCTTACAACAGCGGTAATAATGTTATTCTTTTTCTGCACAGAATTACAATTGTTTCATTTTTCTTACGAAATAGAAACAGATGGATGTTGCAATTTATATTACGGGTCTCTAAACAAACAAAATGGGAGATTAAATTAATAAAAAAGTACGGTATGGTAGAAATATTTTCATCACGTTTTATTACCATCCTCAAAGAAAAATCAAAGGACAAGAGACAATAATGTTCACATCGAAGATTCCGACAGTGCTAAACGCATTTGGCTGGCCCAGCATGACTAAATATTTTTTCCCTTGCTCCGATCCAGGGCGGCGAATAAGTTCACTATTTGAGAACGACAAGAGACATTTCAAATATGAAGACTAGACTGAGCTATTTCTTTCCAATATCAGACAATGTGCAAGGATAATACGCGCCTGTCAAAAAACCGCCTGGGCAGTATTGTGAGTGAAAGATGAAAACAATGATATTTAATAAAGAGCCTTAAGATCCACAACATTAAGCTCAAATACAAGCCATATGAAAGATCTACGACGAAACGAGGACAGCAACAATCAAATTAGGGTTATCTAAGACGAGTTTTAATCACTAACATGTTGCTGACAAATCGTATACGCACACAATTTAGAACCGGTATCAAGTTTTTCGGAGTGATGAATTTTTCATGCACGTTTAACGCTACAAACAAAGGCTGTATTAAGGCAATAGTAAAGAACACGTTGAAGATTTGTTCACGCTGTAAACCTAATTCGGTAATAACTACTGTTTAAAGAAGGAAGAGATTGACATCTTTACCTCATTTTCCGAAGAAGGCATACCGTCTTCCGCTATTTCGGCCATGTTTACGAGAACTTCAAAAGAATGATAATGAATGCACGACAGTTCCATATATGGGTTCTCAAGGGACTTCCGTTTCAGTTTGTGTTTCAGCTGGGCTCGGTTTCCGGTTGTCTCATTTGTCTATGAGGGTAAAAGCAAAAGCAAAAAAAAAAAAATCATGCCGTAATAGATAACAAGCTGCAGTTTGGAATTTATAAAACTGGAAAATTTTAATCCTTTCTCTTCAAGCCAAAAGAATAGAAAGTTGTAATAAATCGGGAGCGGTATTGAATGAAGTTATGGATTTAAGAACGAAAATCACTTTAAAATATAGCCAGACGAATCGGATTGAAATTCACCATAAGGTATACGTAACGCAGTCGGTTTTAAGCTTGCTATTAGACTAGTTGTAGCTTTCGCTACGTGCCAACGAAAGAAAAAGAATTTGCCTACATCACCGGTTTTAGTTCCAATGTTTATAAAACCATTTCAGCTGCTGATGCGAGCCGTTTCCACTACGAGCACTCTTCGTTCCTACATTTCTACCATGCTCTTGGCCTTAAAATCGCTCTTATTCTTCTGCTTAGACATTTGGAACCTTAAACTTGTCGAGTTTCAAACAGCGAAAGGGAAATAACATTTATAGGTTTGCGCGAACTTGCAATAGCGAGTTGTAGTTCGTACCGTACAGTAGTGAACAGTAGTGTGGCATAGAACAAAGGCCGAACTTTGAAGGTTTGTTTACAACAAAGGTCATCAAAAGTCACGTGAAACTACACGTGAAATCTAACGCCACTAAAACTCTCAGGGAATCTACACCTTACATCATGGTTTTTACAGTACGATCCAGAATTTTTCTGCCTGCTGCAATACTTCGCGTGGCATTGAGCCCCCCCCCCCCGGGGGGGTACTCCACATATGAAAGGGGTGGGGATGCTCGTTGGAAATTTTGAATTCAGAACCCCTAAAGGAGACCGATCTAGGCGGGGCCTAAGCTTTTTTTGACCCCTAAACGAGACCATGTTAAAACACAGACAATATATATATTTTTTTATATTTTTTCGCGTGCAACCCTAAACGAGACTTCAGGGCTAAATATGATGGCGTTTTGCCCAGAACACCCTAAGTGAGACCAAAATCCAAAATTTATACCCCTAAGCGAGACGACGAGCATCCCGACCCCTTTCATATGGGGATTCCCCCTTTAGCATTAAGCTGGCTCGGCTTGCTCGTTGGCAATTAACACACGAGCACTAGCAAAACACAAACATATGAAGAGAGGTCTAATCTGGCTAAAAAAATAATAATAATAACAACAACAACAAGAAGTAAGACTAAAGGTAACCTACGTAGCTGGCGGGAGCAAAGTTTTAGCAGAGGAGCTGCAAGGCTGTGCGGAGAATAGGTAGGAAACGTTTGGTAGTTGCCCGCGCCTTTAGCGCGAGCAAAATCAATTCCGCATTCTGTTCACACAAGCAAAAACAATTCCGCCGGTTACGCAGGCTAAGATTAAAGGTCAAGCGAGCTTTCTGGCTTTCCACTAAGCTTTTTTTAAGAAGTAATGATAGTTGAGTGGTAACTGTAAAGTTTTGCACTAGAAGAAGACGCATTTTGGCCATAAGCGGCGGATATTGTTATTATCATTATTTTTATTATTATAATTATTATTATTAGTAGTAGTAGTATTATTGCTGTTGCAATTGTTATTGTTATTGTTGTTATTAGCGAGTCAATACCTCCTCAAGTTTCAATTAAAGTTATTTCTTTGTTTCGTTTTTTCCACAAGTACCATATTTCTACTAAATGACCTTCTTTAACGACAGATATTACCTTTGTTGACATTAACACCAGCTGAATAATTTTCGTTCTTAACCGGGCAGTTGAGAAAGATAAGGCTTTTATCTGATCAGCTGAGACAGCTTGGCCAGATAACTTTAACAAGAAACTGATGCGCCGTCAAATAACAGCCATCACATACATGTCACATAAGTTCACTTAGTATGTATTAAAGCTTATTAAAAGCTACGTACCAGCGGACGCAACAACTCCCAACATTGTTGGCCCAACATTGTCAGGAGTTGTTGCGTCCGTTTGCACGTAGCTAAACGTTTGACCGGTTTCAAACTTTGAGCAACAACATGCAACAACAAAGAATAAAACATGCAACAGGGAGTGGAAACGGAAAGGAAACCGGTGGAAGAAAAGGATTAATATTATAAAACTGCACCCTTAACTTTCGTAGAATTGATCGAATATATTGAATAATAACAATATTTAAATAACCATGTAAATAAATAAATCAGAGAAGAAAGAATAAGCAAGTCGACTTTATAATTACTGGACATGCAATACATCTCTTCCTTTGGCGCAGTCTATAAATATTCCAGTATTCTACCATTTTACTCATGTTATTCTTTTCTTGTTTCAAAGGCCACTCTACTTTGCTTACCAGCATTCCTATGGAGTCTTCAAAGCAAAAACAAGTTTGTGGAAAATGATTGGGATGTGTGCACCAGTAGCTGAAGCACTTCTCACTGAAAATGTCAGTTTTGGGAGGCATCTAGGGTGAAAAAAATAAGTCTTCTAAATTTAGCTTTAACGAGGATATAAATAAGCTTGACTTCTCTAATAACTGAATTAAATATCAGTAAAAAAATGTCGGGTCATTTTGCAGTCCATTGCTCAACAGTTCTCTATAATCATGTGACATCACAATCAGGCGCGGATCCACACAGATTTTTCCTTTTTTCAGGAAATCGTTCAGTTTTTTGACAAAAAAACACACATTTGGTCACAAAAATCAATTACCAAATTGAAATGGCGGAAGCTATAGAGTAAATTTACTCAACCGCGTGAAAGAATATCTAACAATTTTTGCCAAATAGTTACAATCACACAAAAACAATGAAATTACAGCGTAATACTGTGAATTAGTACACTAATTATTTCAGGGGTAAAGCCAAAAATTTGACTCCGTATTGAGCTGTCTTAATGACTCAGAAATCCACAACTGGACCCAGGAAGGGAACTTTACGGAGTCGAAATTAAAAGTAAATTTCTAGGGGGGGCATCTCAAGAAGATTGCCCTTAAGTGTTTCCGTAATCGGTCACGATTTATCCTACATCCACTCCCGTGGCAATTTTTAGAATTTAGAATTTCCGCTCCAAAGAGTATGTTTTGAACATTTTATGACGTCATTTCTATGATCTATAAGAGTGTATAGCATGGAAATTTATTGTGGTCGATTTGTTTTTTACAATAACATTTTTTTTTTTACGAAAAACCGAAAACAAAACAATGGCCACTGCGTGACATGTTACGTCATTTCCATGGTCTATTTGAGCAATAGACCACACTTTCTACGGGTTTACCGGCGTGACAACCCACGCGCGATGTTGGGAGAACACTTGAAAAGCTTGTAAATCACACGCCGAACCCATAGAAAGTGTGGTCTATTGCCTTTAGAATATAACTTTAAGTAAAACTATGAGTTTACCTGCACAATAAACCACGGGTTTTTAGCCAATCAAAACGCGCGACTAATCAGCGCGCGAGGATTCGCACAGTTATTGTAAAAAGTGATTTGTATGAAATTGTCCATTGGAGCATCGTTCTCATTTCTTTATGTTTGCTCACTGAAGCTGAGTTTGATCATACAAGTGTATAATTTATTATGAAAAGAGGTCGTTGTGAACGCTCGTTACAGTGGAACCCGCCTTACGGCCACCTCAGTAATACGGCTACCTCGTTATTACGGCCAGTTTTTTTCGACCCGGCTAAACGCCCATACAATTTCCTTATAAAAACCCTCCGTTAATGCGGTCACCCGTGAATACCACCAACGGCCACATTTTCAAATCCCAAACAGTAGAATCTCTTATAATTTCACCCCGATATTACGGCCACTCATTCAAAATTTCGAAAATTAAAATCCCTGAGACATGTCAATTTTATTGGCCTAATAATCTGAGCTTATTCTTGTACTGTTTTCAGACCACAGTACCCTTAAAAATGCACTTGTGGAGTTTTATACCTGAATTTTAAAAGGGTTTCATGCACTGAAGGAAAATTTTGAGAAGTTTTTTCAATTACTGTACGCGATATCTACATTCCAGTTGTTTACTAATGTGAACAGTACTGTGAATGCGATGTACGTTGTATCTGTTATTACTGCCCTCAAGTCATGAAATTTGAGCCTGCCCCGGTAATAGGGCCAACCCGTTAATACGGCCAGTTTTTTGGCCCATTAGTGACTTGACCACATAAACAAAGTGCACCCTTGCTTAATATTTGGAAAGTAATATGTACGGTCTAAAACTGAAACATGCTAGGGTAGCTTGAAGAGCCACCCCCTACAGGCTTGATGCAAAACATTGTGGGGTACAACCATAGAGATTGAAAGAGAATATTTAAGCAATAGACCACACTTTCTATGGGTTTACCGGCGTGATAACCCACGCGGGATGTTGGGAGAACACGAGAAAAGCTTGTAAATCACGAGCTGAAGGCGAGTGATTTACAAGCTTTTCGAGTGTTCTCCCAACATCCCAAGTGGGTTATCACGCCGGTAAACTCATAGAAAGTGTGGTCTATTGCTTTTATAAAATAACTTTTAGTAGAATGGAGTCTTTTAGGTAAAAAATATGGTTTTAGTACCGTGATCAAGTCATGTCTTCTCTCTAAAGTCATCATAAGCCAATCATGACTCACGATTTAATAGCGCCGAACTTTCTCAAAACTCAGTTCAGTCAAACAACAAACAGCAGCACTTCAAAACAGGAGTTTTTGCACTCATTATATGATAACTCATGAAAGCTGTTTTACAGGAAAAGTCAACATTTATTCAAGCGAACGTACAATGAAAAAATACGTTCATGGTTTGTTTACTACAGAAGAAGAAATTAATTGAACATCAGACTGTACGCCGCTGTATTTTGTTGAGCCGATCCGTAAGAATTTCGTGCTTACAGACGGAACTGACAGCTATTGTAATGGAGGACTTCATTCACATTTTACAAGCCGCAGTGGTTTAAGATCTGTTTTCTGGACTTTATTATGATTAAGAAATGCTGCGGTAACGACGTGGCTGCATTTGCTAAATTGTCGCATGTAACTTTTATATGCACGTACAGCGACCGATGGAAATATGTCAGTGGTGGAGAAAGGTTTCTTTGCCGTAGTCACATATTGGCGTTAATATTTGTCGATTTGTAAAGTCAGGTGGTTTGAGGTAGGTTATGGCATCCATATCACCGAATAATTTGTGCAAATGTTGGAAAAAACCAGCCCGAAACTCTGACATCTTTCATCATCGTTGGCAGCTTGTTTACAACCTACAGTGGCCGATTTTGTACCATATCTTGATCAGAGATCTCTTTTTGGAACAATTTCTTTCATTAAGGAATTTAATTTTGACATAAAATAGATCAAGAATGCTAAAACTATCCGTTTTGTTGCTGGTTAGCACATGGTCAAGTTTTCCTGGAGACTTTCTACACCAGAAATTCACACAGTTGTTGTCTTTCTCAGCGATTTGGCATCGTCATGAAATGTAAACTGCTTTCCAGCTTTGTACTTTATTACTTCTAAAGCTATGGCAGTAATAAAATGTGAAACCAACGCTTTTGATATTAAGAAGGGCTGGGTAAGTAACTTGTTCTGTTTTTTTAGCCTTTCTAAAATCGTTGTTTGCAGATCAATAGCGGATTTTGTTTATGGCTCGTGGTCCGGATGCCTTTTTCTATGGGTTTACCGGTATAATAAACCATAGGTTTTTGACCAATCAGATCACGCGTACTATCTCAGTTATTTTATAAAAGTAAATAGTGGGTAATAACCGGTGTATAACTGATAAACCTCTATGGTATTAATGGCATTCTTAACCACAGTGCTTCTAACCTGAGACCAGGCTCTATTTTCGTTTCGCTTTGTAAGAGACTGCTTCATACGCCTCTGACTCCGCACGTAATTATGCGCAGATGCGCAGAAGAGCTTTGGGGTACAAGGGGCGAGGGGAGAAGTCGAGATATTGGTGTCGATATCGATTTTGATTGGTATCCTTCACGTCAATTACAAAAGATCAATGTCTTGATTAACTCGCAAACCCTTATAATTCTGAAGTGGATATTCCAACACCTATAAATCTTTTGTCAATCACCTTAAATTGAATATACTTATTTTCTCATGCTTCTTCTTTTTCCGTCTCTAGTATTGTTTAAGTATATGCCATAATTTATGCATTAAGCAGGTCACGCGACACTGCGAGCTGCAAAAGGGCCAATTACTGTTGTCGTCGTGTCATACGGTGGGGGACAAAAATACGAGGTAAAGAGGGTCAAATAAAGAAGGGAATGCCCTTGACATTTCGGAAAAGTTTGAATGGGTTATGAAATAAGAAGGTACATGGATCCACTTTCTGTAAGACAGCAAAAACAACAACAAAAAGAACAAAAAAATTAGGTCCTGAAAAGTGATCCTGGCACGCGACATCTGGTATTTCGCGCTTAAATTGGCCAATCACGGCTCAGCATGAATTTCCGATATTTTATAGGAAACGCTGCAGAAATGTGACATTTTATCTGCCTTCACTCAACTGGTCTTTGAAAACGAGACCGTCCTCAATTAGTTTCGACGACTCCCTGACCCAGGAGAGACGTGAAGCTGTACCTCTAGAAAAACATGGCCATCAAGTAAGAATTTGCACGCAGTTTTGTTACTTTTGTTTTCATTTTTTGCATGGTATATATTTATCGTGGCTTTGCAGGACCTGTTGCATGCTGTTCATGGTAGCGATGATGCTCTGTGGGGCCGCTTACTCCAGGAATGGTTTCCGACGAAATGTGGAATTTGAAGTCGCAAAATCTTTGCATGGAATTTCCGATAACAAACACAGGATAAAACGGTTAGATAACACAACGAAAGGTAAGCACTAGACTTTAAAAATATCAAAATTAAACTGATCACTCTATTTCAAAAATATTTTATCAGTTTGAGCAATTTTGCCTATTCAGACGGCTTTGTGCTTTCTACACTGAGGACATGGAAAACACTGCTATTATTTTACTGACCATCAGATACTAAAAGTCAACCACCAGCAATAGGACCAACAGTAATCAGCTTTTATTACATTCACTGGAACGATTAGGAAACTTCAAATGGTTATTGAGATTAATGAGAAATCCTTATTAGCCGATCCATATGTTTATGAACTGTTATAATGTAGACTTTAGGAAGCTCAGCGGACCTGTTATAGGGGCATTTAAAGTGCTGAAAAGCCATTTAAAACCGAACCCCTGTGTAACCCAAAGTACATAAACAAAAGATCAGTCAAAAATATTTACAAACCATAATTGAGTATGGCCTTGTGGTTTTATTAATTGGAGTATGAGGTGATAATTACGTTTATAAATCTCTTGAGTGATGATTCGCTTTTTCATTTCCATCTACTCCGTATGTTATGAATGATGGTACCTACTGCCGGCATTACCAGGAGGTAGAATATTATCCTTGCCATCTGTATGAATGCACGGCTCTGTGAAAATTTGACCTCGATGTCTGCATGTTCTAGCCCTTTTGACCCGGAGGGGGAATCCGGCCCGTTTGGAAAAGACGGGGAGTAATTTCCTAAGGGAGACCATCGTCGGCCACGCTTTATCTGACCCCTAATTATAGAGACCGTTCTCCAGCGCGCGATACTCTAATACAGTTTGACGGCATTTGTTTTATTTACCTAGATATTTCTTTACGCGAACCCTAATCGATACTTTGAGGAGTAAACATATCAGCTATTCGTCCTACGCACCCTAAGGGAGAATTTAACGAGAAGGCTACGTCTGTAGTTTTTACCCCTAAGCGGGGGACGATAAGATTCCCCCCGGGTGTGCTTGTAGTATGTTGGGCTTAGGATCTTGCGATACTCTCGTTTTTGGTTCTACAAGTCTCAACGTTTTTAATCAGCATCGTTTTCCACGATGTCAAAAATATATTGTTAAGAATTGTGAGGAGATTGAAAAATGCCTATTCAGTTCCTTGAGATAGTTTGAAAGCGATAAAAAGATTTTTTTTACTTAAATGTACCGCAGGTAATTAAACGCCTCTCGGAGCTTTGATGGATCATTTTTTCCTGATGACTCATCATTTTCTTAATGAAAAACGAAGAAAAAGGAATGTTAATTTCGCTGGGGATTTAAGTCAGGAATGCCCAAAACTCTTACAGTATAAATGCGTTTTGTAATCGCGAAATCTATACCGTCTTTATTGAATTATGTGTTTTTTAAGTATCCGGTTTGTTTTGAAGTTTTATTGGATGAAAAAGTTTCTGAGTGCTTTTTAAGTATTAAATATAAGTGAATTTTTGTTTGTCCGGAAAGAACTATGCTTTCTGTCTCAAGAGATGCTCAAAGGAACATGGAGCATCGAACAAAGAAAACAGAGAGCATTGAAAACAGCTGGAAGTTTTGACCCTAAAAAGATTCTATCAAGATGCTACTTGAGATTGAGAGTCGGTGACTGAAGAGGGTTCACTGATCGCGGCTTAATTGACGTTGTTGCGTGTATGGCATGAATCCAGATGATATGTTCTGAATCTTTCTATACTCGGAACTTAATGTCTTGCAAGCAAAAGAAAAATGAACCTAAAAGAACATTTGTTATTTCAGTTCCTGGTATATGTTAGGACACGTATAGAAAAGGAGCATGAGATAGAAATTACTGAGACCCGTTCAATTTAAGTATAAAGACTATGGTGACATAAAATACAGCCTGCAGTAAAGTTTTGATTGGAACAGAAGTCACATAGGACACTGAGGACAGGGCCGCTACCCTGCGATTACAAAAAAAAACATAAAACTTCGAGTTCAGTCAGAAATCGAACAAGTTGTTCTGCTTGTTTTATCTCGTGACCGGTTAAGAGCAATTTAGGATAGATCAAGGTGAAGAATTTAGTTGTTTTAATGTGACCTTCTGAACTATATTTCTACTGACTGGGCCTTAGAGAATTTTTACACTAATTAAGCGCCATGATTCTGTTCCAAATCTCTCTTTGTCTTGGAGGCTTCCAAACGCAGTTAATAACTCTTGACATAAAGGTTTGATAATGAACCATATTCTATCACAGCGATTGATAGGAGTTATTAAAAAAATGGCGTAAATATGAGTATAATTTCCTGTTCTTTTCAAGGTTTGGATGTAATTTTGGGCGATCCATTCCGTCGACCGAACCCGTGTGACATGCGTGCACACGATCGTACAGATAATGTCGGCTTTGGTGAATGCACTCTTCCGCCCGTCATTGTGTAGAAGAGGAGGTTCGGTTGGTTTTAGAAAGATCATTGAATTCTAGAATCCATTCGGCTGTTGCTACAATGAATCCTGAAAGTTCCTTGAATTTACACCGCTTCAGTTCATTAAGAATTTCTTGAAAAACTTTTTCTGACCCTTGCCTTAGAGTTGCAGAATTGCTTATTTTTCGCAGTCATATAATTTCCATTTAGTTCTCATCAGCCAAACTGTGTAATTATTTGACTTGGTGCAAACTGTTCAAATCTGTCCTCAAACTCTTTCGAATACCTTTCACACCCATGCCCTTCAGTCCTCATCCTTATCACTATTTATACTATCATTTCTACTGGAATATGATGAGGATTAAACTTGGGCTAACAGATAGCAAGGGGGATACTGTTAGCTTATTTAGAAGACTGAACTGCAGCCCTTTGATAGTTTATCTTTGACAATAGTGCTTGTCTACAGCCCTTCCTTCCCTGCAAGAACGCCACGACATTGAAAGATATGAAGACCAAAGAGGGAAAACCTTGTGTATAACAGAAAATCGGCGAAGCAAAATGGCTTAATTCTAGTACGCATTAGCTATAATTTTAGTTGATAGTTGAGAACTACCAAACATAAAAATAAAAACCGGTTTAGCCAATGACTTTTACAATCATGTGCTCTATGAATAAAGTTCGGTGCCAGAAGTAGTACGATTTTTAAAACCAAGTCGTACCTCTTGCCAAGCCGTTGTCATCTCCACGCTGTCGTTTGAGGAAAATCCTTGTTGAGGTGACGATGTTAGGGGAAATATTTACATTGATTTTCCCCATAAAGAATTTTAATTCATCCATCAATGAAACTTTGTTTGGTTGAGAAAAGATCTATTAACGCGAATTTTAAACGCATTTAATGTTTAGAATGATAACAAAATGAGTGTTAAGCAATGTAAAAGCATCTCATTTAGGTATATTTATCAAACCTGAATTCCATTAATACCGAGAACGTTTTGTGATTTAAAACTTTTATTTAAGTCTTTCATGTAGATAAAAAGGAGAGTTGCGATAAAACTGCTGCTGCTTTTGTGCTGCTTGTTTCCAGAATTTCGGAAGACGAATAATTAAGCCTTGCTTCTCCTCTCCTAAGTTCAACGCGAGTTTTAATGACATGATCCATTATTTCTCATGTTACTGTTGTATGCTTTCCCAGAGGATTTGGTGGGTAAAAGCTAAATTTCATAGAATCGAAAGCGGTTTTGGCGTTGCACTGGTCGAAAACCTCAATATTTCGTAAAGCTGGGTGGACTGTGGCTCCGCCTTTCACACGTCTCCGGTCTTGGCTGAATGCATGCACTGAATGCGGACCAGATTGAGAGAAAGGTAAATGACGTACCGAATTCACAGGCATTCCTTGTTGAAAACTTTTGACCAGTGAAAAGGACCTTAGTTTTTACTTGTTTTTTTTTCTTCTGAAATATGTATACTTAAAAATAAGGCAACAAGTTAGAGTTTTCTACGAGTTAGCCAAATGGCACACTACCCTGGATTCGATTCCAAGTTTTTATGAGCTGAAAATATGCAAAAAAGATCGCTTTGTTTACAAAACTTGAATTTACCAAAGAAACGTTTGGATTCGCCTCGAACTCAGTAACAACTTAGTTTGTATTTCTTACCATCTGAAACGGTTCATTTCGTATTTGTTGAGAGTTTTTCTAGTCACCATTAATGAGTTTGTCTACTTCTTTCTCAAAGATCATCACTAAAAATATTTGTTAAATTACTTATAAGAGGAAGCCATTCCGTTTTGTCTGTGCTCAAAACACTCGGCCGAGTCCTTGTCCCGTGGCGTGGGGCGGGGGATGTACTCCCTTACATTTGCCTTATAGGTATGTGCCGCCCCAAAGGGTATGGCTTTTGCGCCGTTATGGTCTGAAAGCGGGCCGGATAGACTTTACCTATTTTGGTCTGAATTCGGGTACGGTTTTCGAGGGAATGCATGAACGTATTTGTCGTTTCAATACCAAATGAATAAGGAAGAAAGAGTAATATGCGACTTTTTTTCGACGTGGATGTTGAAAAATCTTTTTGTTGGCATTCTAATCTGAGTGATGAAGATATAATTTCTGCCTACGCCAAGTCTGAAAAAGGGTATGGATTTTAGAGTCCAGATCTGAAAACGGGTGTGGAAAATGACAATTTTTTTGGTCTGAAATAGGGTCAGGATTTGCAGAACCGGGGGTCACACCCCCACCACGAATTCCCAGGAATACCCCCCGGGGTCCTTGTCATCCTCTCTTGTTATCGCGCAATAGATAGTGAGTTCGCTAGCTAATCAGATCAAAGAATTCGAACCTGATACCTGTAGCATGTGGTTCTACTAATTTTCAATAAGAAAGTAAAGCTTTCTACTCCTTTTTGGTTTGATCACACCATATCGTTGGTCGGTCAAGTCTTTTATTGCGAAAGAACTAACTAGCCTGAGGATACACTCCGAAAAAGGGGGGGAGGAGGGGGGCACTCTAGAGAAGTCTGGGTAGAGGTGTGCCAATGCCTTCAAACCTTGCTCCTACCCTATTTCAGACAAAAGACCTTAACTAAGCACGTGCTGGTCCCTAAGAGAACTGTTTCTTTCAAATTTCGTCCTTTTCAAGTGCATCCACGCTCATATGTGTTACATAATTAATGTAAAGGCCAAAGGCAAATTCCTTAGAGAATATTACGTGTACTACTAATAATAAAAATAATAACTTAATATTTATATTGCGCAAAATACATGTAAATATGATCAAATGCGCGCATTACATGAAAGTAAATTATCGACATTAATAAGTTATCTAAAATAACCAAAAATATTATAAAAAAACAATGGATCTATGAAAATATAATATATACATAATCCTAAAAAGTCCTGATAGAAAGCTAATCTAAAAAAAACTAAATTGTGTACTAAATAGGGAAAACGAATTAAACAAGCTAAAAAGGTCTATTTTTCAAACTAACATCATGGAAGTAGATTTTGGGCAAAAAAAATTGTCGGTACCACAAATGTAGACCGCTCATCTCGAACCTTCACACTCTTTCAGATGGTTCTGGTCCAACTCATACTCCACGTTCAAGAGGCTAAATAGTGAAATTGTAGAACATTTTAAGACTCAGACCCCCTGAAAAACATACCCTGTTCAGTTAGGCTAATTAAAGGAGTGCCCCCCCCCCCCCCAGAGGATACACAGCCTTTCCCTACCACTCACTGCCACAGTTAAAGTGCAAGCAACATTGAGGACAGCAGCCAGCACTTGTCAGTTAAGTGATTTAGACAATACTATCTGTTTCGTGGCGTCGTGCTCATCTTGACAGCAAACGATAGTCCGAAAGACAGGTTTTTCAGCATCGTCAGCTATTACTTTTTCCTAAGATATCTTTCAAGGTAGCGCATATCAATGTTATCTGCCTCAAAACTCAACAGGTGTTAAAAACCTTCGAAAATGCTTTTGCGCGTGATAGACTCAGAGGGCGTAAAGCCGTTATGATAGTGGTGTGTTTTCAATTGTTAAGTACGCAGTTATCGCATAGTTATCAGCAGTACCTGCTGATAAAGACATCTGCTGCTGTTTTGCTGTTTCAGCAAATGCGGGTAAAGGAAACATAGTGTGCGAGGAGGGAGAAGGTAGGACAAGATATGTTATTTCACCAGGTGGCGGAGACTTCGAATGCGTGTCTTGCCCAGGTGGGGGGGGGGGGGGGGGGGGGGGCTACTACGGTAAATGTTTTCTGGGTATATGCCGCTTATGTCTCAGAACCCCCCCTACCCCATTATATTTAGGCTAAGAGAAGTTGTTCCAACCTGAAAGAAATGAAACTGAATATTTCAAGTTCTTCAACTTTGCGTTTAAGACAACAGATAACAACAAATAAAGCTGAAATCACTGCTAATGCTGACATTGGAAGATCGCTTAAGGTCTTGAAAAAATGTTTCTTTATTTAATTACAGTGATACTCATACTTGCGCGGGAACGCTAAAATTTCAAAATGAACCCACTTGACGAATTATCTCCGGTAGTTTTGACATGGTCTGTAAAAGCTGATGAACTTTTCCAAAGATTATTACACCCGCAGGAAGTCCGGCGAGTCTGAGCCAAAGCCTAATGTCTAGAGAATCACGTTTACGGCAAGGGGCGTAGCCTGTGTACAGACGTCCGTACACAGGCTAGAAGGGGCGGGACTTTGGATAATGGCCTATAAGGGGAGGCTACGGCCTAAAGGGGTACGGGATTTCGCTAGTTGAAGAATATGAAGGGATATGCAAGTCTGTGATTTTGGTCTGCAAAAAGGCCCAAAAGAGCTAGCTTATGCATTTTATAGCTGTGAAAAAGTTACGTTTGGACAACGTTCTAGTTTTGTGGTTTATTCGGCATTCTTTAAAAGACGGTGCATTTACAGCTATAAAAAGGGATACAAAGATCTAAGCTAGGTATGTGAAAGGGATACCCTTTTCTTTCAAAAACTGTATATTAAAGATAAAAGGGTACAGGGTCAGACCCGGGTGGGGCCTCCCCGTATAACACTTTGTTGAGTACCCCTCCCCTGGGCGAAACGATAAACGCCATTTTTTATTGCGTGAACTAGACGATTAAGATCCTTTACTTGTAGTTTTCTCTGTTATTTTAAGAGCTTCCAATCATCAACTTGTAGACAAAAAGAATTAAAACTGACTCTCGCACTAACCCAGCTTTGGACAACTCCGCCCTGATTAGACTGGTCTGGCCAGCCAATTTTGATAAATGGGAAGCCTCCTCCCCCAGGGATGGCATAAATATCCCCTATCCCTCACTAGTATTTTTGACAGTGCGGCGTGGCTACTAAGCCTATAGAGTACTAAAGTGATGACGTCATAAAAACGAAATTTCTGAAATTATGGGATTTGTCAGGATATTCTGAAAGAACAATGTCCAAGAGGCCTACTTACCAAAAATGAGCATTTCGGGGCAAATTGTCTCTGAGATATTAGCCGGTTAAACTCAAAAAACTCCATACAAACCCTTCTAATTTTTTTTTGGGTCGACCCAAAAAAAATTTAGAAGGGTTTGTATGGAGTTTTCTAAGCATAACTGGGCTACGATCTCAGGGACAATTTGCCCAGAAATGCTCATTTTTGGCAGATAGGCCTCTTGGGCATTGTTCTTTCAGAATATCCTGACAAATCCCATAATTTCAGAAATTTCATTTTTATGACGTCACACTTTAGTACTCTATAGCAAAGGCTTTTAAGAAACAGAAGCGCCAAGTTCAAATTTTTCCCGTCTTCCTGAGGCCCAAGCTTAATGTTTGGAATGAGACTGACGTTTTTTAAGAAGGGGACTCCTCGAACTATTCTTCAGCAAAGGTTTGGAGCGATTGGAGTCAAACGAAGGTGATTTTTGGAGCTTTTTCCTAGGGCAGTGTAGGAAAGCCAAGGCTTGGTTAGCCTGTTCCAGGTGTTCAGATAGGCTTGGTGAGACATAAGAACATAAGTACCTGCTAAAATGGCGTTCACAGGGTAAGAATCAGAAAGAAAACATAAAAAAGACAGCTCTTTATGAGGTATGTCAGTATAAAAGCTGTAAATGTGAACTTTGTACTGTTTTCAGCTTAGGAGCCTGGTGTTTTTAGGTCCTTAGTTCGTAACTTGAGAGATTGTCAACTTGATTGTGACAATTTTAACGTAATCGTGATTCTAAATCGTTCTAAACTTTCGCCTCAAGAGAATCCGGATTCCAGAAGAAAACGAATTGTTGCTTGTCGGATGCGGAATCCTGGAATTTTTTTTTTATTGTGGTATTCGGAATCCTGGATTTTGGAATCTGGAATCCAGCTCAAGGAATCCGGAATCCCACTACCGATTGGAGTTCAGAATCCATTTTTCACTGACAACAAATCCGGAATCCAGTACCTGTAATCTGAAATCAGTAGAGTGGAATTCAGAATCCAAGACTGTCTTGGATTAGCTTATGTGGGGTGAAAAGTTGTTGACTTTGCAGACACCATTGTTGGCTTGTTGTATTAGGCATTTTGGAGCTTGTCAACTGCAGCATCTAGTAACAAAGTGTTGGTGATGGCAGTTCCTAGATAAGTGAATCTTCACCCCATGCAATTGCATCTGAATGCTGGGAAATTTTTGCTTTGGAATCCTGAAGACAGCTTAATAAATCCAGAATTCCATTAATCGGAAATTCCGGAATCGGAGGAATCCCAGTTCTACTTACAAAGAATCTGGAATCCAGTTCCTGGAATCCAGAATCCATAGTGTGTAATGCAGAATACAAGACTACGTGTATCTCAGATTACATGGCTTATGATGTTGTTGATTTTGAATAGTTAATAGAGTGGAATGATTATGAAGCCTGTCACACTCCTTCGTTACATGTATAATGTTTTTGTGGACTTGACGGTGTACAATGTTCAGTAGTATTCCAATTATTTTGATCTTTTCCACCAATAAAAACGTTGCATCAATTTAATACGTCCCAATTTGTGAACAAAAAACAAAGGGTTGTGCACTGTCAGAGAGCTTCCAACATAAACTGCAGCACTTTTGTTGTTTTTTTAATCTTGATGTCTGCCGTTTTTCATAACCAGTGTCCTCTACTCTCTCTGATTGTGGGAGATGTGTTGGTGAACCTTCTAATGAGGTTTTCAGCTTGTACTTTGTGTGTAACTACATGTACAGCTGTATCATCAGCAAAGTAGCAAAGAGAACCTCAATGAGAACCTGGTGGATCTTATAACATTGCTTTTGGCTGGAAAGTGCGTTTGGTTGAACAGTTTTCCATTTATCCCAGTGTCTAGTGTGCAATTTTCCTGACAGTCTCTGAAGGCATAAAAGCAGTAGCATATATTTAAGAAGATTAGCTGATCACGAAATGAAAGAGGGCGAAAAAAGAATCATGTCTGCTTTTAATCTTAAGCAACACTGATATTCTAGAAAAAAATGGGAAGCTGTGGGCTTGAAAGGGCCACTTAAAGAGACCTTACAAGCAGTTATAATAATGATAATAATATTAACTGTTTATTCACAAAGGACAAGGAGAGTGCTTAGGAGAAAGATGTCCTTTCAGTTGTTGCAATCATTACGGACTCCTTTGTTCATGAATAGGTTGTGAATGATTTAAAACTTTCCTGGTGGAGTACCACATGTTTTGAGGTATTGAGTCTACCCTCCCACCAGGAAATGCAGGGAAAACTCTTGGAGCATTTCCATGTAGGACCTCCATTATTTTCTTACTGACACCAGGTGGTATAAAGCCATTTTTAGGTGTTTTTCTGCAGATAAGTATTTCCAGTGGCCTTACTTTAGTTCCTCATTGTTTACTTAGCCTGCACCACAGACGAAATTAAACTCTGTAAAACAGCGTCCCAATCCTTTTTCTGGGCCCCCACCTGTGTACCAGGATTTGGGTCTGCGCCATGATTAGCCTGTTAAAAAAGCTTATGTCGATCAAGTTCCCCATCAGTAATATTTAACAATTATTATTCCTCGAGCCCCAATGGGCTCTGAGTCAATAGCCCATTCGGCCTAACTCAGAGGCCATCAGGGCGAGAGGAATAATTGTTTTTTATAAAATCCAACTAGTTGGTCAAAAATATCGAGACAAAACAACTTTAGCTAGCAAAAAGCGATTCAGCCATCATTGTTTTGGTTTTCAAAGCCGACACTTTTCGCTACTAGTGGGCTATGAAATATAGCCTGGTAGTAGCTCAACCAATGAATCACAATGCAGCACTGATTATAGACCTCTAGTTGGATTTTACTAAATCTATTTTAGTAGAGTCCAGCTAGTGGTCTATCATCAATGCAATGCTCTGTTCTGATTGGTTGAGCTACTACTAGGCTATATGTTATAGCCAATTAGTAGCGAAAAGCGCCGGCAATTTGGCGGGCAAATTATTATTTTCTAATTATTATTTTTTATTATTTTCTCACTGCCGCTACAAAATTGTCATATTGTTCTTCCAACAAAAAAAATGTCTCCTTTGTTTTTTATCTCTCGTTGTAGATCTCTTGTCGCCCCTTTTCTCGTTGGGCTTCGCTGCCCTACCGCCTAGTTTCTCTTTTTCTCTGTCTTTCTCTTGCCCTGTTTTCCAAATTTGTGGACATGACAATTAATCTAAGCTTAATACTTCAGACAACACAGATACAGAAACAATTCCCGCTTTCCGTTTTCGTCTTTATTAGGGCCATTTATACGAGGAAAAATAAGACGGGTCTTACATTGGACGCGTCTTAAATAAGACGCGAAATTTCCGTATAAACGGCACATTTCGTCTAAAATAAGACGCGGCTTATTTTAGAACAGCCCTTAACACCTGTTCTTAGATAAGACGCGTCTTAGCTAAGACGAGAAAAACTTCGTATAAATGACCTTCGCGTCTTACATAAGATGCGAACGCATAGTACGCATATGCGTTAGTTTTTGGCACGCAACGTTGGATTGCTGTTGCTATTTAACATTCACATGAAAACGAGTCAAGAACAGAAATAAGACGAGAACCATTAATACGAGCTGTTATAAAAGCTGCTATAAATGGTACAGTTCGCGTCTTATTTAAGACGCGTCTTATTTTTCGTCGCATAAATGGCCCTATTGACGCTTTAGTTGTGTCTGCTTTACAAGATTTGGGCTTCTATGCCATTTCCCGCCAAAAAAACCTCGAGTTGTATTCGGGTTGCCATACCTGTTGATTGAGTTATTTTACATTGGTATTCCTGTGCGGACGGTCAGTCGCTCGGTCGGGCGGTGTACGGTCACGTGATCACCAAATTTTCTAGGATGGGTAGATTTACTTAGCTATGGGGCTCCGCACGCGCGCGCGAGCTCCACTATGAAAGGAAATTCGAAACGCCCTTCTGGTAATTCGTTGAGTATGTTGGGGGCACAAAACAAGCATCTCGGCGCTGCTTTACAAACATTACTAACCAAGGTTAAATTACGTCTACGACGCAGGCTATTGTTTACTCAGCATCCAGTTCTGCAGTTTTTTGAATTCATTGGGGCATTGAGAGCCTCCTGGGTGTTTATGGTTTTCTTTAGATTAAGCTCAAACTGAGTAGTGCGTATCCCTCCACGCCTATTTACTGGGATCTCTATTGACTTCACCTCTATTGGTTTTAAGGGAGCCGCTGTTTCACATGCAGCTAGCCTTGACTGACGAGCCATCGAGCAACCGAGCCACAAAATTTATACCTTTAGTTGCTCTTTAAATGTTTACACTTTTACGTCTTTTTTTATGTCTGTCTTATACTTATATATGTCTTATTTCTTTTTCGTTCTTTAAACATTTGTCATGACTAGCGAGCGACCGAGCCACTTCTGTTTAAGACGTTGAAATATGAGCTTTTTATTCTGTAGTTGCTCCTGATGAAAGATTATGAATATAGTTTTTGTAGTACTGAGTAGCTGTTGGATGTTAGCCATCCAATATTTACTATATTTTCTAGGGACGTAAAGTTTTTATCAGTTTTTATCAGCATAAAGGATGTTAGTATCATCTTCGAAAAGATAAAACCTTAACTTAGTTGAGCATTTTATGTATGTCATAAACATACAATATAAAAAGCAATGGGCCAAGTACAGATCTTTGGGGAGCACCACATCTTACCATGGCTTTGATTGATATGTGCGGTCCGATCTGGGTCTATTTCATACAATTATTCTAATACTAAGAGAACCAGTCTTTACAGTCATAGTTCCACGGAAACCATAGTGGTTTAGTTGGTCAAGCCAAATGTTATGATCGACAGTGTCAAAAGCTTCCTGGAGGTCTATGAAGACTGCACACGAGAATAGACCTTGATTCATATTTGATTGTATTGCATTTACAATGTCTGGAATTGTATGTTGAGTTGAGTGACCTTTACGAAAGCCATAATGGAAGGAATACAATAAAATATGTTTGATCCAATTTTCAGATTAAGAGAAAAATGTTATATTGTTTCTCATAGATGGTCCCTCAAAGCCCGCGTTGTGCAATTTCGTCTTAGAAGCAGAAGGCATGTACAGATGGAAATGTGAAGATAGAGGTAAGAGAACTAGTTTTTGCTTCCACGGTTGGTGACTTACAAATACTAATGGAACTACCAAAAGTGAAATAGATACGAGGATGCTGCGCCAAAAGGGTGCCTATGTGTACTTGAATGTAGTTTCATTTGTTGTAGTTCAGTTTTCACCTTTGGTTTAAGTATTTTTCAAACCAGTTTGTTCTGTACTCTTGGTCATGGTCATATAGACACCGCACAGGGACATAACTAGGGAGGTCCTGGGGTGACCTAGACCTCACCCCCCTCTTCCGTCGTCTTGTGAGGCGCATCCCTTTCGTTTGAAATCTCACTTTGTTGAAAATTTCAAAGTAACAAATTATTTTCCTCAGGAGTTCTTTTACCGTTCTTTTGCCTTTCTCTGAGTGCGCATTTTAAATGTATGTAACATGGGGTCAATGTACAGGGGTATTCCGAGTGTCTGTGAAAATCCTTTGTTAATTTGTACTATTTCATATTGCCGGGGATATAGCGGTGAAGTCCGAAGAGTGAAGGTTTTTAAAAGGAGAATGTAAGCATCCCCACGTCAACTATAAGAGCAAGGAAACAACAGTTTGTTTTGTTTGTTTGTTTTTTGTTTGTTTATTTGTAACGAGGTATTCAAACATCCCTAAAGCTAACTCCTTTATAGATTAAAGAATGACATGAACTTTTAAGGAGGAGTTAAAATTTTGGATATCGACACTACTTCGATTCGGTGTCTAGTTCTATTGAATATCGTATTTATTCCAGGAGTGAAAGAGCCTAAAATGGCTGAGCGAGACTTTTCTCCTTGTAATAAAACAGACACATTGTAGTATCCCATAATAAGGTTCAAATTTTTACTATGACTTGCGGCTAGATATTGGGATAGACGTTCCAATGTTTTTCAACTTTTGACTTGAACCAGTTAGCGAAAATCCGTCAACATGGCTTAAAAGACCCCCTTAAAATCAGTTAAGTTGCAAAGTTTCAATCAATCAATCAATAAACTTTATTTACGCTCGAATTTACAGTGTAGCACTCATGTGCTAATATCTTCGAGCCAACTACATTAATAAATAATTATAATAAAAAGTTAATTCTATATAACAAATAAGATTATAACTACTTAGACAACTAACTTGCAAATTATCATGATGTAGAAAGGTTTGCAGTTCCTGCCCTTTTAAGTAAATTATTGTTCCCAGTAGATATCAGTCGTCGAAAAGAAGTAAAATCAGAAATAGTGCGGTAATGGTCAGGAAGAGAATTCCAAGATGTTGCTGCCAAGTAACTAAAGGAATTGATACCAAAAGAAGTGGTCAATGGTTTGGGCAAACAGAGCATATTATGTCCTCTTAAAAAATAGGTACTAGAGCGTAAACGAAACATATCTTTTAAATGTCTTGGATAATCAGAAAAATGCAGACATTTAAAAATAGTAAGAATCATGTTTTGTAAACGCTTGTCCTTAAGGTTTGCAGTTCCTGCCTTTTTAAGTAAATTATTGTACTCAGAGTTAAAATCCTTGAAAATAAATCGAAGAATACGTTTGTTTAAAAGTGATTTGAAAGTGATTTGTTGAAAACTAACGAAGATATATCAGAAAAACCACCGCATGGTGATCGCGCGGCAACCATTTTGTTGAAATGGATATCCTTCATTAAGTTTTCCAAATATGGTCAAAGTGAATATTCAAGAGCATTGAACGCGAGTTACACGTTTCAACCCCTTGTGAATTTCTGGATATTAATATATAGCTCTTCAAAGTCGCGGAATTTGAACTTGCTCCCCACCATACAAACGTCTGTAAAATTCCGCGACTTTGTGAGTAATATCTTTTCTCTCTTTCGACGTATCATCATTAAAAACTTGGTAAGTTGCATGTACCTTATTTTAACCCAATATCCACATACAAATTCTCCAAACAGATATCCGTACAGTTCCTTTAAGAATTAGTTGAGAGAATTTAATAAAAGATCAGAGTGATCATTTGTTAATTCTCATAACCTTATCTCTTGACAATGTATGGATATTGTTAGGAGAAAATTGATGTTGGTCAGTATTGGGACTGAAACGGCTAAATCGATAGATATTCTCCCACTGCTCTTTATCAAAAGTTGAAAAAAAAAAAAAGAAAAACGTGGATCTAATAATCGGCGCGGATACAAACGTACAAACGTCAAACTAAAAAATACCTAAATACAGTTGACTCCTGATAACTCGAACCCTCGCTAACCAAAATCGATCCTCGGTAACTCGAACCCTCGATAACTCGAATCTCCCGCTAACTCGAAGTCGTTTTTGTTTCGCCTCAGATCATTTCTATATACTTTTACCCTCGATAACTCGGACCTTGTTTTGAACCCTTAAAAAGTCGGGAAAAAAAAAAAACAGTCTACCAGCGTTCGAAACATTGAATGTTGAATTTCCCAGTTGTAGGATGATAGTTTACACGTGGAGGCTGGTGTTGATTGTCACAAATCTAATAAACGTGAAACAGCTTTACTTCTAAAAACAGTAAAACGCATGCTCTATTTAGGCAATGTTCTTGTTACGTTACGTTCTGATTTATAATCTAGACTAGAATAGAAGTATCTTTTAATTTTTACTTAACATTTCTATAATTAAATGTAATTAAAATGTTCACTGTGCAGTAAAAACTGTTCTTTTCCTTACTCCCGGCTATTTTCTTCGAGCTCCCGATATCTCGAACGATAACTCGAAGTTTTTTTGATTTCCCTTGAAGGTTCGAGTTATCGGGAGTCGACTGTACTATACACTAAAAAAATGAGTTGCTCTGACTGACCTTGCGTCTTTAGTATTAATTAAATGTACGGGTAATGTCAGTTAACAAATTGACAACCGACCTTTTCGGAACATTTTTTTGACCACATTTCCGAGAGGAATTGTCTGTTTATTTATTTTGGTCATCGGTTGACCTCCAGTTTGAAAGCAATTAGTCGTCACTGGTTGTTAACAGGCGGTACTACAATGTCTGTTTTCTCTACGCCCGTAAAAGTAAACAAAAACCAAACATGAAATACAAACAGATTAATTCAAATGGCTCCAAAAGTGTTAACAAGGCAGCATTCAAAACAGACCTCCCGCAATTCCGTATTACAGTTGAACAAGTGCTTCAGTTTGTAGAGCTCTGTGACAGTTCATTGGCGGTAGATAACGCAAAGGACATTGGTATGCTTTTCCTGATATGCTCGCACTGAAGAATTTCCCATTTATTGATAGGCAACTATGAGAGTATTTAATATTTAGCTGGCATCATTTCTTTTTCTACGATTGTGCCAAACTTTCCTTATGGGCTGAAATTTGAAGCACGAGACAAAATCTCTCTCTTTCTTGTTTTGTTGTTGTTGTTTTTTTCACTCTTCGGCATTTCTTCTGGAGCATAAATTGTCTTAACTTCTTGCAAAAAAGTGCTAAATGATCCTAAATGCTGTTCTCATTTTCCTGTTGTCGCGCTCCATGGTCTTCCGTCATCAAGTTGAAACAAAGCTAATTATAAGAAACACGTTTTGCTACTGTGATTTCAACTTGCTTGATTCGACGTCTCTGATATTTTTCCTTGAAAGAAATGGAGCAACTCCCCGACTCTTCTCGAGTTAATCAGAAAAAATACTGTCTTTCTACTTACTTTGAAATGTATTACAGACTATTTTGTAGAGTGCATTTCAGTCTATTTTAAGAGTAGACACTAATCTCCCGGATCTTTTAATTTACCTACCTGTCTCCGCCACAGCTAACATCTGTCACAATTTTATGGACTTAAACGTCCAATGCTCAGTCAAAAAGGTACCTTTAGCATTTTAGTAGAAAGGGATAAGCTGTGGATATTTTAGCAAAGTCTTCCATAGGACAGAGCTTTACACCGAATCTGGACCAGGGTATTAGACAACAAAGTCAATCTTCTTGGCAAGTAATTGTTTGTGGGGAGCGGCAATGGAATGATAATATCAAATGTCCATCGTTCCACTTTCTGCTTGCTTCGATTCTTGTCCTTGGTGTTCATCGTTCGTCTGTTTGAAACGTTTGCATTCTGAGTACATTTTCTGGAGATCAGAATGAACAATGAAGATCGTAGTGTGGAAGTATGAATCCAGCAACCTTCTTGTTTCTCTATTATTACTCAGTTGCGTTTGTTTTGGGGGAATTTTCCATGTTAAATCAGAAGGACCACTTGAACCGTTTCGCCGTGTCCGCTTAAAACGTAAGTACACAATCCTTCACCCAAATTATTTACCTTCAATGAATGCCAAGGTGGATAGCTATAAGATTTGTTAAAATCCAGTTGGGTTCCATTTGCGAAAGACAGACAGCTTCGCTGCAACTGACATGAAGTCCACATACATGAATTCAAAGTTTCAACCCTACAAACTCATGCTCTAACTTTATTGCAGTTTATAATTCACAGAAAAGGCTTCCTTGATTTTTCATATGTTGTGCATATATTGATTTGATTCCCGTTTTGAACTTTCGTGATTAAGTCCATTGGAATCTGTAATACCTCTTTGAACAAATTCCACTTTTATTAACTATTTGGCTTGTTTTTAAACCTAATGAGTAACCAAAAAATAGACACGCTTCAGTGCCTGGTCATCGTCTTGAAAATGTCATCTATGCATATTTACCTCTATAGCAATTCCTCATGTTATGTTTAACTTTCATTAACCATGTTTTTAACTGTATTTTTTACACCATGGGTTTTAAATGCCACGATAAAAGGTTACAAGCTCTTTCTGGACGAAAAATCAAAAGTAAGAGTTTTGTTGACATGATTACAAGTACGACAACTTCATTTGTTCAGGTTTCCGTTCAGGTTTCCTAAGGTTAAATAGTTCAAAAAGGTTAAGTTAGAAGAAAGCTCTCGAAGGAGAATTAAAACTCGACAGATTAAAACATGCTTCACTTTCGCAAGTACAGACAGTACATGCAATCAGAATGTCATGACATAGGGATTAATATATCGAGAGCCAAAAAAAAAGTAGTGTCACACATCATAGTCGCACATTGCACATGCCTCCGTTTCGAGCGCAGCGTTTCGATATTTTTTATCTGTTTTCCTGGTCAGAGAATTTTTGTTTTAACTTGTGTTTTGAGCTGGAGGAGTGCGTGGTAGAAGAGTATACTACGACTAAAAACGGGCATTTCGAGAACTTACAGCTTAGTGAATGAAGGAACATGTAAATGAAAATGATGTGGATAGTAATTTCGTAGTTTAAAGCAGAAGTCTGGTAAAACAAACTTCTCTTATCTATTAGGAAGTAATTGGTTTTCCAGATAGATTTATCGCATAGTTTTTCCACATATTTGATTTTTATCGTACAAACAACGTTTTCTTGGCTGTTTTATTGCACAGTGCGAATCATGCTTCTTTTTCTACCTTACGAAATGAAGGTGCGTTATAAAAATCTGTAGTTTTTCTTTGCTACTTTAAAACTACGTTCTGCATTTCCCATTTCTTTGCGTTAAGTAAACATATGGTGCATTGATGCGTAATAACAAGGCTTTGTTTGTTTAATCAATTGTTTATAAATAACTCCCGTTGCCTGAATTAACTGATTGGAACATTGAAGGTAAGTTGTTATTTAGCACGTTCCGATTTTATAGTGAATAGATAATTAGCTTTGTCTCTGATCGAGGCATCATTTAAAGAGTAGATAAACAAAACGAAAAGTGGCATAAAGTCAAATTATATGTGAATATGCCTATAACGAATCCGCCGATTTGTGGTCTTATGGTGATCCCATCTAACGCGACAGCCATTGATCCATGAGCGATAAGGTGCTCTTTTTCGTAAACATTTTGAAAAGAAAACATTTGAAACTCATTTATCATGTACCAAATGGAAAGCAAAGCTTGAAAAAATTTATTGCGGTTTTGGCAATTTCTTATCTAAAAAAGACAGGCCCCACACAGGCCCCGTCCTCTAAAACTGCGAGCAATACGATATATAGATTTGACCTTTTTTATTGGCTTATGATAAACAAGGATGCCGTTAAAAGCTAATAAAAGATATCCACGCATTTTTAAATGTTTTGGATCTTTTCAGTAGGGGAAGTAGCGTGAGAAATTCAAATTGTCAATGCGCATTGTTGCTTATGCAATTGTCGGAAAAGTGTGACAAAGCGAAAAAGTGAACGCAAACCTTTTATCAAAATCGACGTTAACATAAGATAACGGAAATGTCCAGATAATTTTATTATAGGATTATTACAGGATTCGTAAAATCTTGAGGCTTTCTGATAACAACACGAGATTACTTGCCAAAACTCTCACAGAAACTTCCAAATTTCTTTTTGTAATGCAGTAGAAACTCGCGACTAAGAACCTGGTTTTTAAGAACCTGTTAGGCTAAAAATTTTTCAAATAGGCTCATCTATACGAGTACCTGTTTAGCCTAAAATTTGAAACAGGCTTCTTTTTTCTAAAAACTATAAGAAAAATTCAGGACACTTGGGCAAATGAGATAAACCAACATTCAGGATCCTCTTTGGAGATTTAGGTGCCTTATCACTCCAACTGCAATGTAATGCTAATATTAAATATACTAAATGCTCTTAGCTACAATGTTTTCTTTTCTTTCAGAAAATAAGAATCTATTTAAGAACCTAAATAACCTAAATAGCTAACATCTGTGCTAATTACCACTGACTTATCTAAGAACCTGTTTAAGGTAACCTGGGAAGATGCAGCTGGTTCTTAGTGGCGTGTTGTTACTGTATATCAGTATAGAGGCCGCTGTGGAAGTATGGCTTAAGAGGTTAAGTTCTCATCCAAAACATTCATACTGCGTTTTAAATTGAGGAAATGGAAAGAAATGTTGATGGGCAAGCACATACCATCTTCTAGGCGCAGCACACACTCAAAAGCCCAATATATATACTGAACAGGAGAATATAATTATTAGTATAAGCTTCCGAGTGAAAGTTACTCTCGTATGCGGCACAATCAATGTGAACACCATACAGAAAACTACATATATCTTCGATGTCAATTGATTGGTAGACTAAAACTACATATACTTCCAGCGATCAGTTGGGGAACAGGGCTAAGTTAAAGTTAGTTAGGGGTTTGCATCTGTTCCAAATTTTTATCAAGAAGATCCAGCTTTTTAGTCCTTCCTTGTTATATTCACATCACATTTTCGTGTCGTGTCCTTAAGTATAGCAAATACCTTTAGCGTGAGTCGCTGAAAATAATCTTATCTTGAGTTATCGCTTATCTCCGAAATACCACTTTTTCTTTGTTTACCTTGCTCTTTAAAATGGACATTCTATGGTTACGTTAAAGGTTTTCTTTGCTGGAACGAAAATGGAGAGAAGCTTTAAGCAGTACTTACATGTTTTGTCACTCTATTTGTTAAATGGTATTTTCAGGCAGTCTCGTGTCGATACTTGATTACTCTTTTTTTTTTTGTTTTTTTCATTGAGAAGTTGATCTCATGTCAATAGCCCATTATCTGAAGTTTTTTTTTACGCAAGTCTTGAATCTTTGAATCGATCTTGTTCCTTTCTTATAGGATCGAGGTATCAGAGATTATCAGGCCCCGGTTGTTAAAGTACGTTGGATAGCGCTATCCACTGGATAAATCACTATCCAGCGGATAAGTATTAGGGAAACCAATTGCGCTATCCAGGGGATAGCGTTTTTCACCTTTTCAACAACTGGGGCCAGATGGGTTGGTGGTTGGTATCTCCGCGACTAATTAATTTGAGCCTTGAGGGCTATTACCAGCTTTTTGTGGCGCTGAACCACTTGTGATTCGTGAACCAAAGTGTTCCGCGGCTATTTTCTTCCTAAATTTATGACAATACTGTAAAATTTCCGAAAATAAGCCCCGGGGCTTATATTTTTCAAAGGCCCTTTTTGAGGGGCTTATTTTTGGAGGGGCTTATCTACGGAGGGAAATTTGTATTTCAAAATCGATTGAGCTAGCCTTTTAGTTGGAAGGAAATTTACCGCTTTTGCTTTGTTTTACTTTGCATTTCAGTGCAACTTCCAAGTACAAGCCCCCGTGAGGGCTTATATCTGGAGGGGCGATTCTAACGGAGGGGTTTTTTGCGTTCCGAGTTTGGGAGGGCTTATATTTGGAGGGGCTTATACATGGAAGAGCTTATTTTCGGAATTTTACGGTACCTACCACTGTTATTTGTCTCCAGTTACTTTTTTGTCACCCTGCGAGCAAAGCCTCCTCTTGTCTTCTTCTTGATCGAGGAGGAGGAAAGGAGGCTCTGCATAAATAGCATCAAACCTTTGAAGTCGCCGCAGCCCAAACCTCTGGACTAAGGTTTTAGCCAGAAGGGTGTCCAGCCGTCCTCTGGACGCCTATTTTTGGAAGAAATACAGGGAAAGTTCTCTTAATCTCTTATAATTTTATGGGAAAGCATGCCTCCTTCTGCACAGCCAGTTTTCAAAGTCTGGCTAAAAAACCTGCTCTGGACTAGTCAATCTGGTTTTCTCTCGTCAAACTGAGTTTTTGTGCGCAAGCATCCGTTTATTGATAAACCGATGTTCATAACGGAGCCCGTAGTACCAAGCGAACGGATATTAGGCCTGGGTTCGAAGCTGTATCCTAGAAATATGCAACGCATGCTCAAAAGAGATCTTGTTCGATTCATGCAATGTTTTCCTCGAGTACGCCAAAATCGAGAAAGCAAAAGAAAAGTTCTGCTGGTAGGGTGCTTTTTTGTATTTTTCCACCGTCACTTTTTTGCTTCCGTCCACGTGACGCATCAGTCCTTCACAGGGCTTTTCCAATCTTGATGGTGTTTTCCAGGCTGATGGCTTTGTCGACTCGAGGATATCCTGTTGGCATTGGCCCTCGCTATTCATGGGGTCTCTCTTGTTGTGAGGGGTTCGACGCAGCGCCTGCTAAAAACTCCATCCGACATGCATGCATGGAGGCGCACAACACGGCTCAACACAATAAGGAGGCGATGGAAGCTGAGTTTGAGTAAACTACAGATTGCTACATGGTTATCTAAATTGCCTGCAAAATTCCCTGGAAACCATCCTTGTTTCTGTCATCTCGAGTAATATTTTCATAGACTCTTACAAGGGCTGTACATTTCCCCTCTTCTTATTTGGAAGACCATTTTCTTTTGCGGAGATCCATTGGAAGAAAGTGGGGGTGGGAAGAAATTGTACGACTGTAGTCTGCATTTATTACAATTTGAAGGGTAGAAGAGAGAAAAGAGGTTAACAAGGGAGGGGAGAGGCAAAGGGATGAAAAAGATAAGACAAGGGGAGAACATTGTATCCTTTTCCCTTTATTTCCGTGCTTAATACCTTACGCTTTCGCGTGACCGCAAAATGTTTGCGCCCGTACTATCTTCTTTAGGCGCTATTCACTTGTCCGAACTGACCGGCCAAAACATTTTCTTCGTAATGAGAATTTCGTTTCACTTTTAATCAAAAGTATCCAGCCAGATCAGTCAAATCTTAAATAGTATGCACGAAGGGGATGGTTTTTCGGCAAAAACTCTTGGAAAAAGCCTATTTCATTGTTCAAATGACTAGTCCAGCCTTGGTCCGGTCTGCCAATTCTAACTTTTGGAAAGCACCCTTAGGTTGCAAATTCACAGGTTCCCCTTTAATTTCTTTGCAGGTGTGCCAGACAGCAGTCTCAGTGACATTGATCTGCTTGGGACGATAGGAGAGCCACTTCCGCTAGGCGTTACCCTCACAAAAGGGCCACATACTAAACCTGCTCTTCACATCAGACCAGTAGCGAACGTGGGTCGTTTTGCACGTTACATTTTTCCAACACAATTTTTCACCGAATTCTCCATTTCTTTGGTAATCCGCCCAAAACGATCTGAACGCAGCGTGGTGTTTGCTTTGTTGTCACATTATCGAAGAGGAACCGTTATTCTAGGACTTGAAATTCAGAATGTCGCTGGAGACTCTATTATCCGACTGACTCATGCACCTGACGAAGAGACGAAAACTGTGTTCGACTTCACGGTGCCAGATATAAACGGTAAATGGAGCTGGTTGGGATTCAGCATTAAAAAAGACGGCGTCACGTTTTATTTGGATTGTAATGCAGCTGAGACAAAGTCTAAGCCGTCTTTTCTGGGTGATCTTACTATACCAATTTACAGTGCCTTGTATATTGGCCGTGCGGGGTGGACTGCGGGAGCCCAGTCCAACGCCTTTGAGGTGAGTAGGGTCCTGGTTTTTGAGGTCGTCTATGTAAAATGATTATGGTGGTTTTCGGCTACCGAATACATTTCGGTCATAATTTTTTCATGTACATTCTTAAAATGGCATCTCACCAGTATGGAGAAATCCTCTTCATTTCCGAGTTGCTTCAAGTCCCTGTTTCAAAGAGAGGCAAAGTACGAAGCCATTGGTATGAAAATGTTTTTTTATTCTCTTTCAAATTAAACTCAATATCACAAAAAAGGATTTTACACTTAGCCTCGCTCTGAAAGTGAGGGTTTTTGGAACTCGGAACTGAGCTATTCGGGCCTTAAAGATTTCTGGGAATATATTAGGGCCTTAGAACCTCTTTTTTGTCTTTTTGAGTGAAGAGGAGATAAGAAGGCTCTTCGTCAATCGCGTCATGTCTTCGAAGTCACCGAAGCCCGAACTTCTGGACTACTCAATCTTGTCCCCTTTCGTCAAACTGGTTTTCCGAGTATAAGCATCCGTTTATTGATAAACGGATCTCGTAACTGAATCCGCTGTACCGAGCACACGGAGATTAGGCCTTGAAAGGAAATTGTATCCCAGAGACAAGCAGCACATGCCCAACAAAGATCTTATTTGATCCATGCAGGGTCTTTCTCGAGTAGCCAAAGTCGATCAAGTGAGAAAAAGGCTGTGCTAACAGGGTGAGAGTAATGGTAGCGGTACTTGGGAAACTCACTGGCCCAAGTAATAGGAAAGAAGAAAAAAAAAATGACGAGATCTAAACACATCTGCTGCCACACTAACTATGGACAGGAATATGAAACCCAATCAAAACACGACAACGCCACGTAATCGACGTGTGACGAGTGAGAGTTCATTATTAGCTTGGTCTTTCTCATTCACAAGGGAGCACAACAAACCTTCCCTTGAGCCCTCCGTTAATGTCTACTGTGCTGAGCACCTCATGGTGGTCATAGATTGGAAATATGTTGGAGATTAAGATTTTTTTCGTCAAACTAATTCAACTAATTCCACTTCCTTCCTTTTATTTAGGGTGATATAGCAGAATTGGCTATGCACAAAGATGCAAACAAAGCACAGCAACAGGAGTGTAAGGCAGGTAACAGGTCATGTCAGTTTGGGGTTCAAAACAGACTCCTTCTGGGTCTTTAAGAGATATCTTGATTATGAGATCGACACTGAAGAAGGGAAAAATTTCAGAGTGGCATAGTGGCACACACACTTCATGACTCAAATTACTATGCACAGCGTGAAAAAACGGTTCAGGAAGAAAGTTTGCCGTTAACCCATGCCAGTGAAGGAAATTTGATTTTCAAACAAATAAGAACTTTAAACCTAAAGTGCATTCTAATCTGGCAAACATTCGAGTAGCTATCATTATTTAGCTCAAGGCCTGACATGCTGACATCTAAACAACACAAGAATTTTTGGCATTGATGAAAAATGCATTGAAAAGATGGTGTGACGTTGTAGGCACCAAAAATGAATTCAGTTATGTTCATTACTACTCGTAACCTTGTGCAACCTTGCTCATACTGCTATAGCTATATATATGTCTCTAGTAATACATCCAAATTGGAAGACGTCCGATCTACTAATTAAAAAATTTCGAAAGTCACGTGGTCTGTAAAGCTAGAAAACCAGTTTCCAGTCCTCAACATGGTCTATAATAGCATATAAAATGAAAGCGTATGTACAGGAAATCTAACATTCCTACCAAATTTGTATCTCAGATAACAGTTTCAACCACAAGCACGCCTTTGGTGCCCACAACACTCAAGAGGGAAACAATAGAGAAGGCAGTGCTTGCAACACAAACGGCAGCACCGACCCTAAGAAATGCTCCTTCTATTACACCAGAAGGAACAGAGCAAAGTAGAGAAGAAAAAGAGAAAGGTAAGTAGACGAACGCGTTGAGCTGGTGGTAACTTTTCGTTAACTTAAAACCAAACTCATAATTATAATCACGCTCCAGTCAGTTGTTCAAAAGATGGATAGCGCAATCCAATGGATTAATATCAGTCTATACGCTGGAAAACGCGATTGTCCCTCTTAATAGTCATATTCAGTAGAAAGAATTTTATTCGATGGATATCGTTATGCAACGTTTGAATAATTGAGGTTTGTTTATCCCAGAGGAAAGCATTAATTCTATGGCCCAGTTAGGTATATATATTAAATCTTCGCACATATCTGTTTGAAATACAAATATGACAATATGAACGTAAGAATTACGGTTGTTGCTGTTTTGCATGGTACATTTCTGAACCGACATATGTTCGCAGGAGGAACGAAAAAGTGGAGTCACATTTACGTAATATGGAAATGCAAAAGCAAGAAACACTGCAAGGCGATGGAAAAGGCTTTTGCATAACACTAAGTAATGCACGGGAACCTTCAACATTAAGCACTGCGCTTCAAGACCGAGTCAAACAGGAAAACAAACAGTAATTTTGATATAATAATTTTTTTTTTTAAATTAAACAGATAGCCCAACATCAACAAGTAAAATCGCCACATCAGCTGAAGGAACTTCAACGACTTACGAAGACGTAACAACAGAACAACCGAATACCGAAAAGATATCTACAGATGAAACTGTTACATTAGAACACATAAATAAAGAAACGTCACCAACTAGTGAGGCGCTCACAACAGAGTCTCCTGTCGAGAACATTTCATTTGGTAAATCGGTTACAACAGCCCTCATAACTGAAGAGCCTTCATCAGAAGGAAAATCAGTTACAACGAGTGATGCAGTAACGACGGAAGTTGCAACTGAGGAATTATCGTCCACAAGAAAAGCAGTTACAACCGAAACTCCTACTGACGAAGTATCGTCGACAAGTGCAACATTTACAGCAAAACATTCAACTAAAGGAGCGCTGTCGGTAAGTGAGACAGTTGCAACAAAGGTTTCCACTGAAAAAGCATTGTCGACGGGTGAAACAGGTACAATAGAAGATCCACCTGATGAAGCACTGTCGACTAGGGAAACAGTTGCAACAGAAACTTCGACTGACGAAGTATTGTTGTCAAGTGAAACAAGAACGACAGAAAATCCTACTGGCGAAGAATTTTTGACAAGTAAAACAGTTGCAACTGAAGCATCAACTGATCAAGTATTGTCAACAAGTGAAACACTTACAACAGAAGCTCAAACTTACAAACTTTTGTCGACAAGTAAAGCAGTTACAACAGAAGCTCCATCCGACGACGCATTGTCAAGAAGTGAAGCAGTTATAACAGACACTCCAACTGACGAAGTATTGTCAGCAAGTGAAACAGTTAAAACAGAATCTCTGACGAACGAAACATTGCCGACACGTGAAACAGTGTCCAGTCAAGCAGTTACAACAGAAGAACCTACTGACAAAGTATTGTCGCCAAGTGAAAAAGGTACAACGGAAGCGCCAACTGACGAAGTATTGTCAACAAGTGAAACAGTTACAACAGAATCTCCAACTTACGAAGTATTGTCAACTAGTGAAAAAGTTAAATCAGAAGCTCCAACTGATGAAGTATTGTCCACAGGTCAAACGGTTTCAACAGAAGTTGCAGCTGAAGAAGTTTTATCGACAAGTGAAGCAGTTACAACAGAAATTCCAACTGCCGAAGTATTGTCGACAAGTGAAACAGTTACAACAGAAGCTCCAAATGACGAAGTATTGTCGACCAGTGAAGCAGTAACAACAGAAGCTCCAACTTACGAAGTATTGTCAACAAGTGAAACAGTTACAACAGAAGTTTTAACTGACGAAGTATCGTCGACAGGTAAAACGGTTACAACAGAAGTTGCAACTGACGAAGTGTTGTCGACGAGTGAAGCAGTTACAACAGAAACACCAACTGAAGAAGTATTGTCAACAAGCGAAGCAGGCGCGACAGAAGAACCAACTGACGAAGTTTCGTCAACAATTGAAACAGTTACAACAGAAGCTCCAACTTACGAAGTATGGTCAACGAGTGGAATAGTTAAAACACAAGCTCCAACTGACGAAGTATTGTCGACAGGTAAAATGGTTTCAACAGAAGCTACAACTGAAGAAGTGTTGCCGACAAGTGAAGCAGTTACAACAGAAACTCCAACTGAAGAAGTATCGTCGACGAGTAAAACAGTTGCAACAGAAGCTTCAACTGATGAAGTATTGTCGACGAGTGAAGCGGTTACAACAGAAGCTCCAATTTACGAAGTATTGTCAACAAGTGAAATAGTTGCAACAGAAGCTCCAACTTACGAAGTATTTTCGACAGGTAAAATGGTTTCAACAGAAGCTACAACTGAAGAAGTGTTGTCGACAAGTGAAGTATTTACAACAGAAACTCCAACTGAAGAAGTATCGTCAACGAGTGAAACAGTTGCAACAGAAGCTCCAACTAATGAAGTATTGTCGACGAGTGAAGCGGTTGTTACAGAAGCTCCAACTAATGAAGCATTGTCAACAAGTGAAATAGTTACAACAGAAGCTCCTACTGACGAAGTATTGTCGACAAGTGAAACAGTTACGAAAGAAGCTTTAACTGACGAAGTATTGTCGACAGGTAAAACGGTTACAATAGAAACTGCAAAAGAAGACGTGTTGTCGACAAGTGAAGCAGTTACAATACAAACTCCAACTGACGAAGTATCGTCGACTAATGAAACAGCTACAAGAGAAACTTTAACTGACGAAGTATTGTCAACAAGTGAAATAGTTACAACAGAAGCTCCTACTGACGAAGTATTGTCGACAAGTGAAACAGTTACGAAAGAAGCTTTAACTGACGAAGTATTGTCGACAGGTAAAACTGTTACAACAGAAACAGCAACTGAAAAAGTGTTGTCGACGAGTGAAGCAGTTACAAGAGAAACTTCAACTGAGGAAGCGTTGTGGACAAGTGAAATAGTTACAACAGAAGCTCCAACTGACGAAGTATTGTCGACAAGTGAAGTAGGTACAACAGAAGCTCTAACTGACGAAGTATTATCGACAGGTAAAACGATTACAACAGAAGCTCCGACTGACGAAGTATTGTTGTCAAGTGAAATGGTTACAACAAAAACTATAAGTGACAAAGTATTGTCGACAGGTGAAAGAGTTGCAACAGAAGCTCGAGCTGACGAAGTATTGTCGAGAAATGAATCAGTTACAACTGGGGCTCCAACTGATGAAGGATTGTCAATAAGCGAAATAGTTACAACAGAAGCTCCAACTGATGAAGTATTGTCGACAAATGAAGCAGTTACAACAGAAGCTCCAACTGATAAAGTATCGTCAACAAGAGAAAAAGTCACAAAAGAAGCTTTAACTGACGAAGTACTGTCAACAGGTAAAACGTTTACAACAGAAGCTGTAACTGAAGAATTATTGTCGACAAGTGAAGCACTTACAACAGAATTTTCAACTTACGAAGTATTGTCAACAAGTAAAACAATTACAACAGAAGCTCTAATTCACGAAAAAGCGTTACCTACAATTGATGCAGTTGCCTCGGAAGTTACAACTGAAGGAGAAGGAGCGCTGACGACAAATGAAACAGTCACAACAAAAATTATTACCGAGGAAGCACTGTCAACAGGTGAAGTAGTTACAGCAGAAGTTACAGCTGGTAGTGCATTGTCGACAAATGAAGCAATGACCACAGAACGTTCAACTGTGGAAGCTTCACCAAGGAGTGAAAAAGTTGAAACTTTAACATCTAGTGAAGCAATCAGATATGTCTTTTCGAGAACTACTTCGCCTTCAACGCCTCTCGAAGACACCACGAAGTTTAGTGTCGAGATGTCTTCCACTCCATCTACTGTTGCCATTGCAACGTCCAGCGCTGTAGAAACGGTGGGTCTGACCGACATTACTCAGACCTCCCCTGATAGGCCGGTGACCAGCAGCAAACCTAAAACGAAGGCTACAGTTGTACCCATTGATGACATAGACGCAACGGATGCAATTATCGGTAGATTTGAAGGAGTACCAGAGAATACTACCAAAGAATCTCCTACAAAGGTGAAGACCCACACATTTACGACTGAGGTACGCTGTCTTCATTCTGTAATTCTTTCTATTGTGTTTAGGTAACTTTTGGTTTTCGCAGAGGTTACAGGAAATCACTCACAAGCAGTTTTCAAAGTTTACTGAACTGTCATTCTACGAGGAACTTTCTGTCTCCTCAATATAACCTTTTCTCGTATTTTTTCGTTCTCAGGCGCCCAGTATCGGTACTCCCACCGTGATAAAAAATGGGCTACAAGGTCCTCGAGGTCCCCAAGGATTGCCGGGACCCAAGGGTGACAAGGGAGACTCTGTTATCGGGCCTCGGGGGCCAGGAGGATCACTAGGATTCCCGGGGCCTAAAGGAGGTAAGGAGCATATAGTCACCCCCTGTAGTACCAAACAATTGATTTTAAGCATCCCTCTCACATAGTTAGGTAACGATAGGTTAAGCTGAGAGAGCTGCCGGTTTTGTGGTTGATTTGACCGAATTTCAAATCTAGACGCCTGTACGCTTCCAAGATAGCACTGTTTATTAGGAGAGACAGCAATTAAATTTAAAAAAGTACACCTCTAACACGATCAAGCGCATTGATGAATAGGGAGCTTAAGCAACGGCGACGGCTACGACAGCGTCACTTAACAAGTGAATTCGCGCGTCTCAAACTTTATCGCGCTTATTCCATCTCGTTTAGTTCGTCGAGTTTTGGCATTTTTTTTTGGAGTTGAATCCTAAAGAACTGTATCAAAGTTCAAGAAAAGAAAACGAAAGTTGCGTCTTGTGTTCTCGTCCTCGACAAAACGTGAAATTAGCCACTTTCACGTTGTCGTGAAACGACGGCTAAGAAATGTACATAAAGGCGTGATGCACGTGCAAAGTTGTTGTTCTGCCAATCTAAACCTATTGCTTTTCTGCCGTTCTCGTTGCCGTCGCCGTTGCTTAAGCTCCCTAATAATAAAAATAAGTAGGGATTATTCTGAGTATTACTAGGCGCTTTTCCTTTAGAAAAAAATTCCGGAAATTGCGGTTGGAAAAGCCTTGGAATTTCTGTTTGGGAAAAGTTTGTTCCATTTCACGTCGCAAATCCTGGCGCGGCTTACGTTACCTGACGGCACACCAAGATGGCTCCGAGTTGGTAGTGATTTTGGATCAGGTCTTAGCCATTGAAGAGGAGGAAATGATTACAGCTTCTGATGACGAGGAAGAAATTTATCTAATGGTAGCGATTTTGACTTTTACAAAGCGAAAGCTAAACAGAAACAGGGTTTTTTTTGTAAAGTTGTCATGTGTTGTGGATGTGTTGAAGTCGCACTTCCGGGTGACCACTCACGTGAATTAAGGAATGGGGCAGAATTGAAAAATGCCAAAAAATAGAAAAAAAATTGCAAAAATAATATTTTATTATTCTAAGGTCTTACTTTTATATAGGCTTACTAATCCGCGGAGACAGAAAATATCTGTGCGTTTCACGTGACACGACCGTTATTCGTTCCTTAAATTTGGCGCCATTTGTGTTTGTTCTATTCGCTTCAAATTTACACCACTTTGTACACCGTCAATACAGCGTTAAAGCATCAAGGCATGGGCTCCTATGTTCAGTGTTTTTGAACTTAATCGGGAAATCCAGGAAAATGCCATTTATCTCTGTGAAATTTGCCATTCTTTTTCGATTAACGCCAATTTACTCAATTACTGCTAACTCATAAGGCCATTTGAGATGGAATCTAAAATCCCCGATTGGATCGTAGTTTTTCATAATAAGGCTATGGTTTCTGAATAGAAAAACCGTCGCCTAAGCGATGGTAAAGTGGTGTATTTCACGTTTTTAATACTTAACCAGCAGCTCTATTTGTCCGCCATGTTTGAAAGCGCGGTCAAGACATTCGGGGAACTAGAACCCAGCGAATTTCCTTGCTGCTATAGCAACAATTCCCTTTCAAGATGGCGGACGTCTTAAAGTGGAAAAGGTAATACAGTTTTTGAGGTTTTTTTTCTCGTTTCGTTTGTATTATTGCGAAGACCTTTGTAAACTGAAGGCATTAAATTGATTTATATACAAGAGTGGATATTTTTTATCTTAATATGCTTACATTTTTGGACTTAAAAACGAAGAAGAGATGACAAATTTTAGAAAGACGTCGTTCGTAACAAGGTAAAACATAACGGTCTTTCAGAGGTTTGCGCGTACTAACGACTCTCAAAACCTTATTTGCTTCAAGAATAATAGGGTATCATGTTGCTGTTCTACATTATCTTTTGAATTTTGGCGCAATGTTCAGATAAGTGGGGTTAGTTGTGGTGTAAACATTCGCTTCGTGCAGCCTACAAACAATTGTAGAGAGATCAACGTTTCCAATTATCTGTCAGTATTTAAAGGATCTAAGGCTAAACTCAGCATCTTAAAACACACAAAGGATTTGAAGAGTCACTTAATTGAGGGAAAAAATCTCGTTCTGCTATTATGGCGGGACTTTTTAACTGTGGCTTCGCGCGTGTAGCTGCAAGGAACAGTGTGTACGATGAGAACGGGAAGGTCATTTACGACAAGGGCACTCGTTTACAGAGGTTCTTGAGCACATTTTTTGAAAACAAGGAAGCGTTTGCTGTTTCTCAGAACACATTCGACAAAAGGCTACCTGTACTTCTTAAAAACTTTAAAAAATGGCGCGGCGAAAGCAAGACAAAATATTTGGACCACTTCAGTTCATCCACATGGAAATCTCTATCAGCTCTTAAGAGGGGGTTACATTCTATCTCAAACTGCAGGGAATGTCACACGAATCATCTGGATTTCCAAACGCAGTTCCCTCTGAAAACTAATCGGCTAAAGGGAGCTGATCCAGTAGCAACATGTACTAAAGAAGCAGTAAATTTAAGAAAAACAACAAAGTCTGTGAAACCATCAAAAAAGGCCATTCGAAACACTGCAAAGATCATTTATTCCAAAATTAATGAGCCATTCAAAACTCTCTACAACATCAACCTTGCCGATGCCTTAGCAAAGGTTCCTGAAACTGGACTAACACATGCAAAAACTAAGGTGCAAAAACAGAAGGAAAAAAGGGAAAGTGCAAGGCAATTCAAAAAAAGTACTGAAGATCAGTGGACAAAAGTTGACTGTGACACCATGCTGGGAACAAGGCAGTCCTTTAAACAGAGAGATTTACAAAGAAAATCCCTCTATTTTGAGTCCCAAGAAGAGGCCAAAATTCGGACGAACAAAAGGAAAGCACTAGAGGAGGCAGGCCTTCGAAGAAAAAAGCGTCACTCTCCAGATCCCAGTTCTCTTGACTTTGACAAAGATGGTCTCCTGCAGGAAGTAAATTCAATGAAACAGGGTGAAAAGGTGAGAACAGTCTAAAAGTAAAGTAAAGAAAGTGGGAAATAAGAAAATTGTAATTGAATCATGACAGCAAATAAATTGAAATGACTGCCTCTTCCCAAGCCAAAACTTAATCAGAATTACCTCCACCCACCCCCCCTCCCCCTACACACACACACATGCCCAGACCCACCCTTTTATTTTTATAGCAAAGATACACTATTCACTACTCGACAACTAATTAGCTCTCCATGTAAAATAATGTAAAATTACAAAAAGTTACAAAATTGCATCTTTAGTTCAGGAACATGATAAAAACATATCTCAAGTTATTTACATAATATTTGTTTATTCTAACATTTCAGATCAATTTCTCTGAGCTGGCTAGGAAATATGGAACATCTGAGAAGACAAAAGTTGGAAACATGGTGGTGAAAGAATTTCTTATCAAAAATGATGTAAATTTAGAAACTTTCAAGCAATTCAGAAAGAATGATCCACTTCCAAGAAGGCAGCTTCAGAAAAGCTTTGGAGGGGAGATTACAACACCAGTGCCTCGCACAAGTGCAGCCATAAGGGAAACCTTAAGAAAAAAAATTGAAAATGGAGAATACTGCTTGGGCGAGATAATTGCTCCAAAATCCTACCAGAAGCTGACACTGGATTCCAATGGCACTCTCAAGAAAGAATGTTTCACAGTCAGTGGCAGAAAGATACCTTTGGTAGAAATAAGGAAGAATCTTTTGGATGAACACGAGAAACTGGGCTTGGTAAGAGACCACTCAGAAGCTCATTATGAGGCTATGACATATGAAGAGCTGGAAATTCGCTTGAAGGAAATTGGAGAGTTTAAAGAGAAACCTGATAGTGGGATGACAAGGGAGGAACTGGTTACCTCACTAAAACACTGGGAGCGAACGCGATACCTGATGATCTGGTCTGACCACTCAAGTGTCATGAATCATGGTCATATCCTGTTGACAGTTAACACTATTTATGATCCGGCATTCTATTACACATCGCAAGAGCTTGGGGGCAAGGATGTCCAAGAAATGGTGGAAAAGCCACAAATTTACCTCATGGCAAGGTGTAGAGACACCATTGAGGATCAGCTGTTGTACAGCGACACCCGCCTTGAAGACATCCAACATCTCACCACAAAGATCACCTCTTCCCACAACATTTTCGTCACTGACATATGCCGACTGTTCCATGGTGACCATCCATCACAAGAAGTTGAGAGTGGGGAGCAAGTGGGTGGAACCTTTGGCTGCTGTGGTTGTACCCTATCATCAGCACAGTACTCTGACCACATAGCATCAGTAAGAGCCCCACAAATTACACTAGAAGAACGGAGGAGGAAAGTTATTGCAGGTCCAGCTGGCAAAGAAAGGAGGAATGGAGGCGTACAACCTTTCCAAAAAATGAGCAAAGATGACCTGATTAGAGAGTGCAAGGGCCGAAATCTCCAAACAGATGGTTTATTGAAACCAGCCTTGCAGAGTCAATTGAGAGAGGAGTTAAAGGGTATTCAACGGGTCCCCGCATTGTGCTTTCCAAATCAAAGTGCTTCAATGAAAGAGCTTAACTTGACCCAATATGAAGTTGTGCCAGTGGAACCCCTCCATGATCTCAAGGAGCACATAAATAACATCCTAAAGGAACTCCCTAAGCACCTAACTGGTGAGGAAACATCACTGTTTGAGGAGGCCATAGAAGCAGTTCTCTCCACCAAAGAAAAATTAAGGGGAGCAGATTACCGTCTTTGTTGTATCGTTCTTGCCCTCCACCTTGGAAGCAACTGCCGTCTAACTATAAGAAGGTTACTGTATAGTCTTGCAGAACTCTGTGAATTGTTGTACACTCCTTCAGACAAACGCACCCCCCGGTTTATTTTACGTCTACATAATGTGACATTTTGCCATGTAGTTGCAGTTCAAAAGGTATTTACCACCACAGAAGTCCTGACACACAGAAAACTCTATGGTATATATTATCACAGCATAACCTGCCACGCCCCCTTCACATCACGTCTAATCTCACTTAGTTCTGTAGACACAGAGGAGGAGGAAAGAGAATTCAGCACCATCAATTCCATTAGCAAGACAACCTCCAATGGTCATTCAGAGCATATAATTCCTAACTGCATAGTTCGAGCTCAAGCAGAACGAAATTTCAAAACAACGAAAAGTAGCTTTCTTGAACAACAGTCAAAGATCAGAAAGTTTGCCAGTAACCTTCCACAGTTTCCTGACACAGTAATTCCCTATGAACTCCTTGACAAGGAACTTTATCAAGCTCACCTAGAAACTATCAGTGATTTTCTTCTGTGTGGAAAAGGAGTGTGGTGGCACACAAATGAAGATGGTAAGGAAATTGTCTTTCATGATGGAAAAGAATGGCCAGAATTTCATGAGCAAGGTCCCCCTTTGCACCACTTCCGTTCATCTTCCTTTGAAAGTGAACGTAGCTATCTCACAAAAAAGTGGGAAGAATGCTTGAATCATGGTAACCTCCACTTGCCTGTAAGGAAAGTGAAAGTCTACAACACTGAAGGCTACGTAGCATACACTGAGTATTACAGAGTGTTCAGAGATGAGGAATGGCCAGAACCAGAAGATTATACTGCGGAGGAAATCCAAACAGATGCAGACAACCAGGATCTCTCTTTGCCTAGTGATCAGGAAGATTCAGAAGAACATGAAGAATCTCTTCCACTGAGCACAAGTTTAGTTTACACTTCTGAAAATGTTGATGCAGCTGAGTTGAGTGAGGATGACTGTGATGACTGTGATTATGAGAGTAGCAAAGAAGGAGGTCTAACAACTACAGATTGTCATATCAACTCACCGAGTGTTCTTCCTGCCACAAATCCACATGACTCAAATATCTTTGTAGATGCTGTCCAACAGCAAGCAGTAAATGACCCTGCATTGAAAGAAAAGGAGAAAAATCAGCAAGAGGATTACATCCTCCAAACAAAACTTGCTACATCTGTGGCCAAGGTATTAGGCATAACAGCTCTTGTAAAAGCACTTGACAAGGCCAAAAAAGCCCTGCACGAACAACGAAACAGAAACAACAAGTATTGCCATGACAAGTACAAAGATACTTTGGCCTGTGTCCAGACCCAAGTGCTTGCAGCTCACAAAAGTTTAACACAGGAAATAGAGAAATGGGAAAAGGAATTTCTTCTAAAGTATGGGTTTGCACCAACATATGAAAACTTTGAACAAGAGGAAAAAGTAAAAGCTGCATACAAGAAAAAAAAATTGAGCAAGGAACTACTGAAACATTGGAAAATAACTGTGCATGTTCATCCACGTTGATTAAAATAATTTTTATATGATGTGAATTATTTTTCAAAGAATTCCACTGTCTAGTTTTATAGTTAACATTAAAGAATTCAAATGATATATTATTTGCAGATAATCGTTCAAGAAAATTATATTTAGCGCCGTAAATCGGGTATTGCAGAAAGGCCTATGTGAGCCTGAGGCTATTATGATAACTGTGTATGCATGTTCATCCAAGTCGCTTAAAATAGTTTAGATATTATATACATTATTACCCCAAGAATTCCATGTTTAAGATTAAAGATTATATCTAGCGTAAATGTTAGGCCTAGCAGTATTCAAAAAGAACATTAGAAGATTCCTTGTCGATGAAAGCACGCCGAACTGTACATGCATGTATATCATTTATAAAAACACGCGTACGCCTAGTATTTAATGTTCTGTTTTCCCTATATCTTTGATTTGTAACCGTTACTTCTGGCAGTTGCCTGATGATTAATCTCGCAAGAGGCATGAAACTCTGAGTAGCAATAAATGTTCAAGATTTAATCCAGTTCCATCAGTCTACTTGTAAACATGCCGTGATATGTTTCAAGTATGCAAGAATTTGTGACACTGAAATTTCTGCTCGTCACAGCAGTTATTAAATTAATCATCTGTTCAGTTGCCTTTGAAGCTGAAAATGAAATATGCATCAGTGATACTTGTTAACAGTTCCTACAGCTGTATTACAGAACGATTTTCAAAAATAGCAATAGCACACACGTATTACACAAAATTATTAAACGAGAGCTGAAATTCACGTACCTGATTCTGGCGAAGATCCGTTGAAAATATCAAGATACTTGTAAAAATCATCCAATGTACCATTGAAGGTAATATAACCTTTTTTTTACGCTGAGAAAATTTGCTTTACCGAAGAATCCAAGAAACGTTTCATGATTAGTCGACCTTTGAATAGCAACGCCATGGTTGTTTACAAGCCGACTTGCAACTTGAGAGCTCTTTAGTTAATAAAGTTAGCGATTACCCAATACTTAACTAGAGTCCTTGCTGGGGGTCACGATGTCGTTTTCTACCCATTCCTTAATTCACGTGAGCAGAGCCACACTGGAAAAGTTTTGCAGAGAGGTGAAAGATACAGGACGTATTCCTCAAGGAAACCGCTTTGGAAGACCTCCAATTCCTTGTGAGGGCGATCGACTAAAATCTATGGAGCGATTGTCTAAAGAATGAAAAGGCGCGAAAAGCGTGTCAGCAGAATGTACCGATTATTGCGTGCAGCCAAAGTGAAGATGAGCATTTGAATTTATTTTTTCAAATACCAGGTACTTGCCGATCCCAAGAGAAAGGCACTCATGATTTGAAAGCGATTTCATGGAGTCAGCACTGAAAAGACAAATTGTACACTGATACACTGGGATAGAGGCCACTTTTTCCCAAAATGACCGTGGCAAATTTCTTTCTGTGGAACTGGCATGAAATACGAGAAACGTGGTAATGGAACACGAAAATCAGTTCGGAGCGTTCCAACCGGAAAAATGGGGATACCTTTTTAGTTGTCTACCTTTACCGGGAATTTTCCTGTGGGACGAATCAAAGAATCGTTTTCCATTTAGCTCCCAACCAAATGGAAAGTGCCGGCTGTTTGTTTTTGTTTCAAGGACATTTGTATAGTGCATGTTAAACGCAAAAATTAGTATCTTACCTTTTGATCTTGACTCTTACAAGTTCTTTAAAACCTGTCTAGTCACGACTGATGAATAATAATACCATTGCTAACCAACCCAGTTTCAGTATTATAGATTTACTAGGGTATCTAAAAGATAGTAATGCTGCGGCACATTCTGTTGATACTGGCATTAGTTAGGCAGTGAGACTTAAAAGAATCAAAAATGACATTGAATGTCCTATTTACATGTTGGAAAGTACTAAAATAATTACTAGCAGTCTATAGAAAGAACTCGTGGGAACGTTGTTTAGAAAATGATCAAGTGGTTATCAACTCTGGTTTTCCCACAGTAAATTGAAGGAAATAATAGAAATGCAGATTGTTTATCCATATATTTAATATGCGGTGCACGATATTTTCTCTGGAAACACAATACTTTTCTTGCTGTTTATTGCACTTTATTAAGTAACAGTTATTTAACTATATATTTATAGAAAACAACAACACAAAAAACGGAAAAAAAGAACGTAGGAATTAATAATCCGGTAAGACTCGAACCTGGCACCTTCGACTCGACGCGACTACACCTAACCACTACACCACAGAGGCTGATTACGAAAACGTGAGGAAAAGTCTTTCATTTTATTCCTTTTCCCTGAAACTTCCGCCGGCAAGATGATCGCCAGCCGCATTAACCGAGCTATTAACAGTGAAAAAACAATGTAAACGCATATTCCATAGCAATGAATGAATGAAAGAACATAATGATGCTTTTCAAAACGCCGATACACGTCCTCGTCTGCAAAGTAGGACACAAAACATATGTTTTGTTATCTCGATTTCCGCTGTTATTTTGAAGCGAATGGTCAAAATCACATCCATTTTCGGCTCATACAGTTTCTTAAGAATAGCATGGCATGACATTTTCTCACTTTCACATAACCTTCTAGCAAGCTGGAATTTGTATATCCCCCGTGTTGCGGAGTCGAAGAGCAAATGCTCAACTTCTCGTCAGGTTTAACACCTGGACGAGTCAAAGGCTCTTGAATTGAAATCAAATCCCCAAGTTAACCATCGTACTCATCTGAAAGACTCCTGCGTGTCTTAAAATTTGGTAAGACCTCTAACCTTGCTGTAGAAAATTTGCCACAAAGAAAACTCTAAGTCTGAGCAGCAAACGGTGCACTCTCTCACCCACCGAACTTCCCCGTGTTTTTATTTGAGTTGTTCGTGGCGCATTGCACTCTGGTTAAATGCAATGCATTGTGGTAAAAAGTGATGAATTCGAGAATTCGTCGCCCCTTATATATTTCCTTTAAATCCTGATTATGTTGCTGCTCGCTCCCTTCGGTCGCTCCGCAGCAATTAACCCCTGTTGAAATTTTAAAGCTGCAATGGGTACATGGTTTGACTTTTCGTCACTGAAGGACCAGGAAATTAACAAAGAGTCTTACTGAGCTAATATAGTAACAGTGTATAAACAAGGGATTGTTGTTCGTTTGTTGCTTACAGAGAAAGGATCCAAAGGCGGCCGCGGGGAGAAAGGACCTCAGGGCATTAAAGGCATTCCAGGACGGCCTGGACCAGCAATATTTGTTGATTCTGGAGAGGAAATTCTAACCATTAAGGGAGAGAAGGTTAGATTGGCATTATTACGTATTTAAAGACACGTTGATGCCCAACGTCTCATTTATTGGTACCCGTTGTAATCCTGTCCTTGTTAGCACTCCTTAAGTATCCACGTCAACGTAACTAGAACTACAGAGCCAGGCATTTCCTTTAAAATGCAAAAGTGATAATAATTTTTGTGTTGCTGTGAGTGTTGATCATATTCTCTTACTCGTCGGAGTGGATTTACACACTATCATAAATTGTATTAAAAAACACACAAGGCGCATTAAGGTCTTCAAGAGTTTAGTAAAGAGTAGAATTGGTTGAGGTCGCTCAGTTATTAACCTAAAAGCGTCTTAAAGTCTTCAAGGTGATATGACGTGTGTATTATTTTCTCTAGAAGGTATGAAAAAGAATTAGCTGTCTGGTCAGCGTGGTATATGAAACGGTAGGGGCTTAGAGTCGGGGTACAAACCTTCTTTAAATAGCTCTTGTACAAGGAGGTTTAAATCAGTGCCTTAATGTGCCTAATTGATCGATACTGTTATTCAGTTAACTGTGGAAAAAATATACTCCTGATAAACAAAGTTTGGAGAAGTAGGCATCATTAGTTGATAAACCCTCATCCATCCCATTAAGGTTACAGATTTGGCTTTCATTTGCAGGGAATTACAGACAAATTTTCTTTAACTCGTGTATGTCACTTTTTTGCCGTACTTGTTCAATTTGCATTCCTTTGGTATTGGTGATTTCCTTGTCTATGAACAAATTAAAACAAAAATGAACGTATCGCCTTCCATGTTCCCCCGGCTTTTACCGTTGTGATTGACTTCCATTTCGTCTGGTCCGACAACACTCGTTATTTTCTTCAATTTCTCTCTTACTGTTTTATTCTCCTGCCATAGGGAGAACCAGGGCCAGGCTATACAATTGTTCGAGACGTGAACTGTACAAAGGTATTTATTGTTATCATACTCAACTTTATTCAATAAACGTTATTAAAATATCAAAATAAATAACTATAAACAACTTCGTCGCTTAAATAATGTAGACTACAAGAAAAATACACAAATACAAACCTTTGGCAGTAAATGGGACTAAAGGTTATTGGGTGCACCCTTAGGTGAAAACGAGATTGGCAGCAACTTACCACATAAAGTGCATGCAGTGAGGGTGGAAGAAACACAACCTAAACTGGGTAATCACTAATGCAATGAGAGTGACAGCGACACACCCTAGTAATAATACGCAATGGAACGGGAATGAGGGTGGCAGCCAGTGCAATAAACCCTAATTAGTTTATCTGTTAGTTAAAAGTGCTGGCAAATATTGTGAATAACCTTAAATCGGATAACATATACCAAGACCAAATAAATAAGAAGCAGGAAAAACAGGCGAAGCTTTCTTCTCCATCTGCAGGGTGAATGTGGCCAGTACATTCAAGGACCAAAGGGAACAACTGGTACAAATGGTCTTCCTGGAGTTCCTGGACCTGCGGGACTACCCGGTCCTCCAGGTACCCCTGGTAAACCCGGAATGATTCTCGATCCAAAAACTGGATTGGTAAGTTTATGAGGAAAAAAACCGTCCTATTCCAAATTTAGTCAGCGCTCGCTATAGCCGGTTTTGTAGCATATCTGGTGGATACAAGCTAATTAGGGACGGAGAAATATTTTGAATAAATAATAGATATGTTTATATATTTATAGCGTTCGCTTGCACGGTTGTGAGGCTTGCACAGTTGTGAATGACTTGGTACGGTTCTATTTAGTCAGGGTAGGGATGAGTGTCAGGATGAAGCCGGAAAACTGCTCTGAGTTTTCTCATTCAGTAATTGATAACCGTGCAGAATCTACAGTTTACAAATGATCAGTTCTTCAAGTGATGTCATTCAAGAACATTGGAGAGCAAAAAGAAAGTGTTTAAGGTTGTTCTTTTGCTAGTATAGTTATAACGTGTATTATTTATATATTTTTCCTTTTAGCCTGTCGATCCTCCAAAAGGTGACAAAGGTGAACCAGGCGTTAATGGCACAGAGGGACAAAAGGTATACAAAATTTTTCATTGTATGAAAAGCAGTTGTCCCTTACTTGATGCCTTATCGTATGTGTCATCTTTCTTTTCGTTTTTGCAGGGAGAACCTGGTCGAAAAGGACAACGTGGGTTGATTGGCCTTCCTGGGCAAAAGGTAGAAAATGTTATAAGACTCTTATTGGCTGCATACCACTTATTTTGGATATTTTTATATTATAGGCAGGAAACAGTATAGCGTAACTATTCACCATTCTGTCTTTCCATTTTCTCTTGTTTTCTTTTTTCAATTGTTGAGAATTGTTGAGAAGTTGCCTAGATGTAAGTAAGGCCCAGTTCTCTGGCCAAGAGAAAATTCATTGTTTATTCTTACATGTAAGCTTCACTTTTAATTCTACTTTTATTAAAGATCTCGATGTCATTTTCCAGGGTGACAGGGGGCCTATTGGACTGCCAGGTGCACCTGGTAAGGAAGGCATGCCAGGAATGAAGGGAGCAGAGGGCGTGGTGAGTTTGCTTTTTTATTATTATTATTAATATTCTACACACGCAGCTGTATAAATACGTACACTGTACTGATTATACTGATTTTTTTCATCCGCAAGGGAGTACAATAAAAAAGAGCTTAAACAGTTCAACAGTTCTAAGCATTGTTTCTCTTTTTGTAGGGAACTCCCGGGCCTAGAGGACCTCCAGGGAAAGATGGCGAACCTGGAGCAACAGGTGACAAGGTTTGTAAGTAGTACTGTTTCATCTCTTATTATTTTTGTCGATTTTTAATGATGTTCTTATCCCACTATTTTGTTTTGGCTTTTTTATCTCTAATCATCAGGGAGAAATGGGTGATCAAGGACTTCCTGGTCCAAAAGGCGAGGATGGACCGATGGTAATTAAGCCACTATCCTGTGTTACCGCTATACTACCACTATCACTTTACGTCACTACTACCATCACTAAAACTTCTGTTAGCGCCGCCACCACGAAGAGGCAAAATTACTTTCTAGATAATTATCTTGAGTTATCTTATTTTTTAGGGACTGTAACACTTAGTGAAACACTCCCACTTGTTTTGATATATCCCGCATGGTCAGTTACTCTTCAGTCTCGTGCGTTTTCTTACAATAAACGCAGGTTATGTACACTCCTAATGTAGCAATTCACTTGTTTCAGTGCAAGCAAAGTCGCCAATAATTGTTTTGTGTAGAAAAAACGTTATCATCAAAGATTTAGCCTGTGCAGTTGTCTTGAACGCAACACAGTAAAACATTTGTAAGTAAGTAATTTGTAAGTTTTTGTAAGTTTTTTTGTAAGTTATAGGGTATCAAACGCATGCATACCCCAGCAACTGCTATTTTCTTCTTTCGCTGAGCGTGTATCTGACCAAGATGCGGTAATCGTAAATATTGCCCTATTTACCTGTCACTTATTTTATTTCTATCACTACTAATAAAAACCGATTGAAATTGTTTCGTAGGGAGATATGGGACCCCCTGGACCAAGAGGAAAGAAGGTGACCTTAAGTAACTTTTCCACAATTAACAAACATTTTTCAATTACATGATAACTAATCTCTGTTTATTTTGTTTAAACTGATCAAGTTGATCAAGTAAGATTGCAAAGAGAGTAAATAACAACAGTACAGTCCAACCTTGCCTTATGGAAACCTGCTTGTTGCAGGCAGTTTGCTTTGTCCCTGGGGAAAGTAAGCACTTACATTTTCTCTAGCCCGACGGGTGGGGGAGTACTCCCTATGATGACCTATACGGGGAGGCTCCGCCCGAAAGGGGTACCTTTTTTAGGCTTCAGCTATATCAAAGGGAGGGATTTCACTGGTTAAAGTATGTAAAAGGGTAGGGAAATCTGTCATCTGGGTCTGTAAAAGGGTCCAAAATGGCTAACAGATGAATTTTATGGCTTAAAAAAGTCGAGAAAACGTTTTATTTTTGTGATTAATTCCTATTTAAAAGACGGTGTATTTCAGCAGCAGTTAAAAAGGATGCAAAGTTCTTAACAAGGTATGTGAAAAGGTACCATTTGTCAATAGAAGGTGTACGAAAGGGGTACCTTTTTCATGAAAAGTGGTAAATAAAAGGGTAAGGGGTTGGACCTCGGGACGAAGCTTCCCCATAGAATTATTTGTTGATTACCTTCCCTCCTCCACCCGGGTTCTCTAGGCGCTTGATACGGACGCCCTGTTAACACGGACGCTTTCTATGGCCCTCTCAGTATGACTATCCATATTAACGGGGTTTGACTGTATCTCCTTAAATTACAAAAGCCTTGCAAAAGCTATAAATTATTTTATGATATACCAGTTCTTTTTTAGTAGTGTTGACTTTGCTCGTAAAAAAGCTTTGTCTTCTTTTTTTGTAATAACTCTCATCCACGATCGCCAGGGAGAAAAGGGTCAGAGTATTGTTGGACCACCGGGACCTCCTGGTCCACCAGGAGTAACGGGGAATGAATCCATGACGGACGTGATGTTCAAAGGCGAGAAAGGAGACCGAGGTTTGCCCGGTCTTCCTGGGCCTCCAGGTCTACCCGTAAATGTTAGTTATCCAGCTAATCTCAGTGGAGAGCCACAAAACCCAAATGCTAAAGGAGAGAAAGGAGAAGAAGGAGTCAAAGGACAGAAAGGCGAACCTACAGGTTTGTGGAGTCTTAACTAGTACTAAAGACTACAATTGATGGTACGCTGATGAAACACCAATTTGAGAGTCAGAGTGCAAGGGGTAATGACACTGCGCCTGTATCAGTTTTTTCTGGCGTCCTGCAGGGCACTGTGCCTGGCGCCTTAATGTCCTTCATCTACATTAACGATATAGGTGTAAATGTAGAATTTCACATTCAACTTTTTGCCGACAACACGTTCTTATACTGCAACCGTCAGCAGCAAAGTTGACACCAATACCTTGCAGCAAGACCTTTACAGCCTAGTGGCCTGGACCAAATCATGGCAAAAGTCCCTCAGTTGTGACAAATGTAAGATCCTGAGGGTTTATCAGTCGAGAAACCCAATCATTCATCAGCATACAACGAATGGAACTCCTTGGGACTCCGTATCTCATCGTCCTTTCTTGGGAGTCGAGTTGTCCTCCAATTTGAATTGGAGCTTTCATATAGAGAACATTATAGGGAAGGCTAACCGGTCCCTTGGTTTCATCAGACGTAATCTTCATTCCTGTCCAGAGAATGTTAAAAGTCAGGCCTACATCACCCTCGTTCGTCCTTGTCTGGAATAAGCCTGCAGCGTGTGGGACCCACATACTCAAAAGCATTGCCACGATATTGAAGGAGTACAGTGGTGAGCTGCCAGATTTGTAAAAAACTACTAACGAGCTGGAACCCGGCACAGTCATTAATCTCTTGAACGATTTGAACTGGCATTCACAAGAACTGAAAATTGCACGTCTTACTACCATGTTCAAAATAGTGAACAATAAAATTAGGGTCAATATTCCGGAGTACATTGTACGCCCAACCCGTGTTACACACTCTTACCATAGCAGCAAGTTTATAAACATTAGTAGTAACAGCAATACCCATAAGTACAATTTTTCACTAGAACTCTAAAAGAATGGAACACCTTACCTTCTTTTTTATTAGATCATCCTTCCATGGGCGCATTTATATCTCTCTCATTGATTTAGTATATCATTGATTTTAAACGTCATTTTATCTGATTATTTTTTTTTACATTCACAGTGATGGGAAACCTTTGTGAATTATAACATGTGAATAAACAAAGCGTGACTGATAACATAGACTTCCTTTTTTGTGATTAAAATTTTGTGCTAGAGCAGCCATGGGGTAACGTTTTTGACTCTGAAAAATAAATGAGTAAAAAAAGGTTTAATTTTCTAAGATGTTACTTTTAACATTCTAGGCCAAAAAGGTGAGAAAGGAGTAGCAGGATTCAACGGGACGAAAGGAGATACTGGACCAATGGGCCTGCGAGGTCCTACTGGACCCCAAGGACCACCTGGACCACCTGGTAACAATATAACAAAAGGAGTCCCTGGAGCAAGAGGACAACCAGGAGGAGACGGGGAGCCTGGACCACCGGGAGAGCCTGGGCCCAAGGGAGAAAAGGTCCATAGACCGTCTTTGAATGAGCGAAAAGGGGTTAATAGTTACCTCGACAGTGTAATGGGCATAACAACTGGTATCAAAATCTAATCTCTTAATGTACCACCGGTCCGGAAGGGCAAGCGAAAGGAAAGGACTTGTTAAATCATCAGGGGGTTTGCCTGCGAGTTAAGTTTGCTCCATCCATTTCCTTTATTCTGATGGCACCCTGTTAGGTACATCAGGCTTAGCATTTTTTATTGTCTCATTAATTTTTTTGTCAACAGGGAAATGTAGGGTTTCCTGGACAGAAAGGGAGAGCTGGACAGAAGGTTGGTAAAATAAGTAATCTTCTTTTTTCTCAAATGATGTTTGAAGACTAGTCGTTCACAGGCCTTAGCAACAAAGTTAACAGGACGACCAATGATTATAACGGCCCAAATCTAAAAACGTTGAGAAGCAAGGCCTTCAATTACGCACAGATTCCAACCAAAAAGAGCAAATAACAAAGGTTTCGCATGTGAACTAACCTATTATTTACGGTTGTTGTTTTAAGGATAAGATTTTATTCAGAGAACATCGCCTGACATTAACTATCGCTGTTTATTGTGTAGACGATTACTTTTCGCTTAACCTGTACTTGTTCGAAAATTGAGATTGATAAAGCTTTGTATTAATTTATTTTCTATTAAACTCACTGATTGTCTGTTTGGCCTTGAAAGCGTGCCGAAGTTCAAAATGGATTTCAAGATGCCTTTATTAGATTAAATTTCGCCAAACTTATTTGCAAAGTAACTCCGCCATGAATGAACTGCAAACAGGCGCCTGTGATTTGGTAGTTTCCTCATTACTTGGTCGAGAGAACATTTGGTTCGTCGTTATGAACTCCTAAGCGCCCTTTATGGTTATCTACGTTTACGCGCCATATTTGTCTTTGTCGGCTTTTTTCACTTGCCCTCGATTTTCAAACTCATTAATAATTCATAAAGAGAACAGAAATAAATTTAATGTTTAATGAGTGTTTGGAGATCATATGAAAAACTGCGCATTTTTGCACATTTAATTTCTCCTTCTAAAATTGTTTTGTTTTGTTTGAGAAGTAATATCAAGCATTCGACACAGTGTTTCATCACCAGATGAAACACCTCGAAGTTCGTCAAAAATATTCCGCTGCGAGTCGTATTTTCAACTCTCTTCTCGGTGTTTCATCTTGTAGTGAAACACTACGTCTCATGCTTGACATATAACTTCTGTAGGGTGAAATAGGATTCCAAGGACCTCAGGGTCTGTCTGGAGAAAAAGGCCAAGAGGGAAAACCGGTAAGCGGGCTCGAATTTTTATAATTCCATTACGTACATGTGTCACTGAAGAATCGAGAAAAAAGATGGATGTGTGTAACCTGTTTTGACCTCGAAATTCAACCGGATCAAGATAAGGCTGGACCGTTCTCAAAAAGAAGGTTACAAGCTTGACAGAGTTGTTTCCTAGAGGTCAATACGATGAGCGCTGGTTATTTCAACGAATTCCAAGTTAAATCTTGTGTAAATAGGGTTCGAACGCGTCTTGAAACCTTTTGAACGCCGTTGAATTTTAGAGTCCTTTTAAGGCCTTGAAATTCTTCTTCATTCATTCTGGCCCTTGAAAGTCCTTTAATTTCAATTTAGCAACATGTTCAAACCTCAAACAAACTTTGGCAAATGGCAGTTTGAAGTCAACAGAATAAAATTGGCATTCAGGACTCACGAACGAATTTTCATTAGAATGGTTGCCCTTGAGAACAGAAGCTCAATTTTATCGTAATATATTCATAGTTTATTTAGAGCGTGTGTGATAAATTAGGTCCTTGAATTTAGAAATGTGGTCCTTCAAAGAGGGAGGAAGTATACGAATCCTGTGTAAAGTATCTCCACGTCATAACCTGCTTATTTACTGGCCAGCCATAAGGAACTGTTTTTTTTTTCAAGCACTGTTTTAACTGGGTTTGAGGCCACCAAATTTTAAAGCTCCATTACGCTGTTTACGCTCTGGTAGCCAGTTATTTTATTCCATTTTTTGGCAGGGATTAAAAGGAGGCACTGGAGAGAAAGGGGAAAAGGTAGGTACTGTAAAAGATTTAATAGACGCCCGGTTTTAGGAGCCCAAGCGGGGCGTTTACAAGAGAGGGGCGTCTATTTTCATAGCTGTAATTAACCCCACAAAGTATTAGGCTTTCGGGGAAATATATCACCGCATTTCATAAAAAGCTATTTCATTCCTGAGGAAACAAAACTATTCATGCTACAAAATTATAATGCTTAAAAATTAGAAAAAAAGGTAGTGTTATTAACTCCTTAAAACCAGTTTCACACGGGTGCGGTCATTATTCAAAAATACTAATTTCTTATTTGTTTACTGGTCGTTTGTATGAGAGGTTCAATCGCCACTTCTGTCAAATTTCAACTCTACCCACTAGAGTTTGTTACAGCTTTGATTTTAAGATTGACGTTGAGTAATTGTAACCTCAGTTGCCTTTTTTTAACTTGTACATTTTGGTCACATTTTTAGGGTGAACGAGGCATCAGTCTTATAGGCGAACCTGGTCCGCCGGGAGAGACTGGACCTCAAGGACCTCCAGGACAACCGGGTCGACTAGTCATCTCAGAACCTGAAAAGGTAGGGCTGCGTCACCACCAAGTGTATTATTCAGACAGAAAAGTCCATATAATAGGAGGTATATTACATAAAGAAGGTAACGACAAGTAAAGTGGTTTAGTCATTTCCAAAAAGCCGCCTTTCTGTTGTAATGTTTATTACGTTGTACAAGGTGCCTTCTAACTTTTGAATTCTGCTGTGGATGAAATCTTACAATATAAGCATTCAAATGATAACTATTAGACAGTACTTTCCTGTTATGCTGTTTATGACTCTGTGCAAGGTGGTTGTAACGTTTGAGTCTGTGAATGAGACCATTGTAGTACAAGCTAATGAGAAGTTACTCCCTGTGGTACAGTCAAACCCCGTAAATACGGACACTGAAGGAGCCATTCATAGAACGTGTTAATGTATTAACGGGGTGTCCGTATATTAAGCGGGTTTTGTTATTTAAGTCAAAAACCACCTTTTATTGGAACAAAATACTAAAGAAATAAAAGAGCGCATTAGCATCATCAATTAAACATCTCTCGCCTTCACAAAGCCGTCATTCCGCACACTTAAACCACGGAAACACTCAAAAAATCACTCCTCTATGAATTACTCAATCAAAACCCTTCTCTGCATAACACTGGACGAAACATTGAATTTAATGATATTTGCCTCGAAGACAAATCTAAGACAAATCTGATGTCAGATTTGTCCACCCATCAAATGTCCCAAATGTGAGACAAATCTGTTGTCACATTTGTCTTGAGGAAATGTGAGACAAATGTGATTCAAATATGCCATTATATTTGCCCTTGTACAAAGATATCTTAAAACAAGACAAATACGAGAAAAATAATTTTTTGACTTCTCGTTCCAGTAAAATCGCTATATGATTTTCTGAATTGTTTAGAAACAAGGCTATTGTTTGTCTCATTAATTAATTAATTTATTTATTTGGTTGTTTTTGGCGCAATGGGTAACCCTTGTCAAGTACTCGTAGATGCATGTAGGTGTAGATATGTAGAAATTGCAATGAGGGATTTTCTGGTTAGCTATTATTGCGCCTTACTCAGACTGGATGAATGCTCCGATCAACTTACCGTACTTTATATGCTGATTAAAACGTTTACAGAGGCTCGTTATATCGAGGTTCCACTGTATTCAAGTCAAGTCAAGTCAACTTTATTTAGGCAGAGTGGCCCTATCAGCCATTGGCTGGTATCAATAGGGGCCCTGCGTAAATTACGACTACACGATAAAAATTAAAAAATTAAAAATTACTTTAACTGAAGTGAATAAAAGGGAATAAAAGGGAAATTAAAAATTACTTTAAGTGAAGTGAATAAAAGGGAAATTACCGTAAAATGACAATTTGTTTATATCCATGTATTAAAAAGGAGTCTTTTGAAGTTTTGGCGTATGCTAGGAAGTTACCTTGCGTTGCAAGTGTGAGGCTCACTAGCCTTTTTTATTACCAAGATTGGAAAGTTGGATTAGATGTAAAAGGAAAGAATTCCTCCTCCCTTTGACTCCTTAAAACTGATGAGTTGTCAGTGTTTTGATCATTATGCTGTGCCACTGAAAATATGAAAGTTCAACTCTAGTCAAAAGACCAAAATTATTCAGCCGTATGGTGGAGTCTTTTTTGCACTACCACCCTACACTATAGGGTCTAAACCACATCACCATATATACCGCTAGACATAATGAAAGGCCAAGGGACTAGGAAAAATGTTCTTCGTTACTTCGGAGTCCCACTGTACAATCACTGAACTCTTTATGTCATGTTTAAGCAATAACAAATAAAAGATAAATAAGTAAATAAGTACCGTAACAATTTTGAAAACTATACCTTTTTTAATAATATAAAGAATACTTTATTAAAATCTTATAAAAACTACACACAAAATTTCAGTAAAATATTCATATAAAGAAAACGTCCATATCAATAGAGTTATAAAAAATCAATTCAAAAGTCCCAGTGGATGGCGTAAAAGTCAATGCGCTGATTTTAATAAGATAAGGTTGTGATCCATGAGGCGAGATATAAATCTATTGATGTTAATTTTCCGTACCAATTTCCCGATAAAAAGACCTAACTATAGAAAAATAATAATAATAATACAGTGAAACCTCCATTGAGCGGACACCTTCGGGACCTTCCCAAGCGTCCTCTTAAAAGAGGGTGTCCGCTTAACAGGGTTTGTAAACATTGCGCAATGTTTAACTTGTTATTAAGGAAGCTAAGGAAGCCGTGCTGTACTTTGTGCAAGACTCTCGGTATAATCTACAGTTTATCGACAGCTAAATGTATTGATTTACCTTTATTAATCGACTACAGCACGTTTTTCAAGGACGTAATCCAATACTACTTTTGTTAATTCGGTCCGCTGTCCGCTTAATAGAGGTTATTAACAATAAAAATTAGCCAAATACAATTTATTTTAGTGTCCGCGTCCGCTTAATAGAAGTGTCCGCTGAATAGGGGTTCGTTATAATTAACAGTTAATGAATGAGGCGGAGTATCTTATGAAGAATTATGGAGATTGAGGAGGGTGTTATCCGTCGAGGCCGTAGGCCGAGGCGGATAACACCCTCCGAGATCTCCATAATTCTTCATATGATACGAAAGCCGAATTCAATAACTGTTTTATTATTCATTCAAAATAATTCCTAGTTTAGAAACAGAGCTGAAACATGTTTACCTCTATCGATCCATCGATGTTCAGTTCATCTTCGATAGTGTACGTTTAGGTTTGTCCAGCTCCGCAAATATTCACCAAATAGCAGATGTCGCCCTTCGAGTTGTCTTCTTGCTGTTCTTGCCATGTTTTTAGCTATTTTTTCGCCTAGTTCTTACTCTTGAAAGGAGTGAAATGTCCGCCATTTTTTCAAGTTCACAACCAAAACAACTCAACCTCGTCCCCAGGTCTTCTCGATTAACGGTGCCTTAACCTGCGAAAACGCTGCATTTTTGACGTCATTTCCTCGTTAAAGTCAAATTTCTTCCAAATTTGGTCATCAGTAACTGGTTATGGTGAATTAAACGTGTGCTTTTAGCCAATAAGAATTGGGGAAATATTTTGAATGAATAATAAAGGGAATTATAAGACGTAATTAAAATTTCGGGACCCGGTTTAGTGTCCGCTGAATAGAGGGTGTCCGCTTAATTGGGGGTTCGCTTAATAGAGGTTTCACTATAACAATAATTATAGTAAATATCAGTATTACGTGAAATCCATTCCAGAATTTATGCTTAAGTCCAGATAAGCGCTGCTGATAAGTACACCCTATTCTCTAATCCCTTCATCTTGATCGTCTTTTTGAATGAACGCGCGCGCGAATGCACGAAAAGTACTCGCGTTCAGATATTGTGACGTTAAGTTACGTCAGCGATTGAACGCCAATCAAATGTCCACAGCTACACGCGCGGTATGTTTGATCACCCTTTTGACAGCGTCTTCAGTTCATTTCGTAAAGTTCTTTGTCAGCTTGGCCCTTAGTTTTCGTTGTCTTTAGACTCGTATTTTATGGTTCAATCATGGCTACAAGCAGTCCTGCTGAAGAAAGACAACTTTTCCTGATGGAAAACATGAACAGGAGACTAGATTCTATTTTAGAGAGCCAGAAGAAACTGAAAGAAGCAAACGCAGCAGTTCAGCAAGATAACGTAACTAGCAAAACAGGAGCGACTAAATAACAGCAAACGCGGCTCAAAACTGTCACGTAGAGAATCTAAAGGAGAAGTTCCAGTGGATTTAAGGGTAGGTTTACTTTCTTGTTGCTTTGATGATATAAGAAATGCTTTTGATCGTGAGAGTTTGTGCTTATTCTTTGGAGCTGAACTGATAGCGTGTCTTCAAAGGCGCCGACTTGCCTGCGTTGTATCAAACATCACAGGAACCTACAACTTAGCTTAAAGCGCCCAATTTTTGAGGGACAATGTTAGTCTTTGAAGTGGGGCCTACAACTTTGCTTAAAGCGCCCAATTTTTGAGGGACAATGTTAGTCTTTGAAGTGGGGCATATTTATTTCTTCTTTAAAGAAAACGAGATCGATGGCCTGGAGAAAGTTGCTGTTGGAAGCAACCAAATACATGTATATTATGGATGATTATGGTTATCTCAAAGCAGAAGTCCTTATCAGGGTTATATGCTTCTGTCTCAAAGCTTAAGTTTAAGCTTATCTAACATTGCACTTTATTTGGTAAATTTACAGCTATAATTTTTGTTTTGTTTCCAACATGCAGAAAGATGGCTGACAAAAAACATGACAAGTGGCTCTAAAGTGGAAGAGGAGTATGTTCACAAATTTATGTTTTATTTTTTTACCTCATGAGTGTTAAAATGTTTTTCTAGCCAAATGGCTGTGCTCAAAGAAAATTTGAAGGGACTGAGTCCATTGCTATGAAACTGTGAAATCCACACTGCTCAAGATATGGTTCCTATGAAAAATGTTCTTTTAGGCTGGGTTCAAATGTCGAATTTCACTTGAGCCAAACTTAACGCAAGAGTTAAATGCATGTGAAGTGCAACATTTGAATCAATTAAGTTAAATGCGATGTTTGCCCTGTCTGCGACTGAAACAGTCGAAGATTCGACTAAGGTTCAACTTTTGATTCAAACGTCACATTTCACATGTGCCAACTTAATACATGAATTTTGGTAAATTATTATTATATTACTGGGAATATTGACTTTTAACAGAGTTAAATTCAACAGAGTTCAGGGAGTTAGATTTGACGTGTAAATCAAATGCCACATTTAACTATTTAAGTAGACTAAATTAGGAATAAAGTTCTGCGCATGTGAAATTTGACGTTTGAACTGGGCCTTTTTAGGATTAAAAGTCAGTTGCCATGGGTGACCTGGAGAGCACAGCCTCAGGTGTTGTTTACCTTAAGAATCTTATCCCTCATGCCAGAGCTATGGCAAAGCCCAGGTTTGAGAGTGGGATATCCGAGAGGCCAGCACCTGACGGTCCATCATGAGCCATATTCAGGCCACTTCTCAGTCAAGGCCTAGGCCCAGTTGTTCAAAGGCTTATTAGAGCCCACACGGGGATAAATTTTTAAATAATTTGGTTTCCTTTTTCATTCGTTCAAAAACATTTTCCCACTTAATGTGCTCTCCTTTTTTAGAGCATCCAATCATCAAATTGCAGACAAAAAGAACTTTTAAAGTGAATTTGTTTATAAGCTTTCCTATCTCAACTCAAAGTTTGCATAAACCAGCATTACACAACCTGGCCTGACCTTGTTTATATGAATTCATATGAATTTAATGAGAAAGAGAGTGGAGATAATAGAAAAGTATATGTTATTAGTAGTATGAGGCTACCTTCCACAGAAGATAATCAACTGTGGCATTTTTTTGTCTTAATAGGGTAGCTTAATTTATCATATACATCCGGGGTGCAAAGAACATCAGTTTTACAGCCTGCCATTCTGGCAAGCTGTAGCTACCCCGTACTAGCCCACAAGTCATTTCAACTAGCCCCCAAACCCTTTTTGATTAGCAGGATTGATTACAATCCTTCGGTAATTTGAATTTCTCCAAAAAACAGCACTTGCCCATCAGGCAAGTTAAGAACAAAAATCACTAGCCCGATAGCAAAATCCACTAGCCCCGGGCTATCGGACACGACTTTCCTTGCAGGCTGACATCACATAAAAGTACCAACTTTGCTTTTCAAAGACAAAAGAAAACTTTTCAATGACTCTTTCGAAGATGTGAAGCCAAAAGAAAATCAGGCTTAGGTTTACCTTCTTGTTTATTTGCAATATTCATTTAAGAAATCTTTGACCAGAGGAAAAGTTGTGATAATCAAAAAGTTGGTTAATTGAGGTCCAGAACTGATAATCAAGGTTTAAGTGTTGGCTTAAATGTCCAAAGTCCATTATTTGGTTATAGATTTTAATAACAGTACATGTTATGGATTTTCTAAGAGCTTATATAAATGTAACTTGGATTATTTGGTTAACTGTGGCAAACATTGAAGAGTGCAAACGGTATAGTCTTTGATTACCCAGGCTTAAACTTTTCCAAATTCTCAAGCTATCAATAAGATGCGTTTACAAAAATATATTATGACATGTGAAATTTTTGCTGTTTACCAAATTTTAGTCAAGTCTTTGAAGCATTATTGATTAATGACAAATGTACATTAAACCCTCTAGCAGTCACTCCAGAAGTCAGCTATTTCATTAGTTTTGTTGCCTTTGGCAAGTAACAATAGCCCACGAAACAAACCTTGGCAATTGTGAGGCATTTGCTTTTTGTTATTGGTATTTCCTAAAGTGCATTTAGATATATTTTTAATATAAGAAATAGGAATATTTTGTCTGGACAGTCAACTCTCTTTAAGATGGACACCTTTGGGACCAGCACTATTGACTCGGTATATCCGTCTTATAGAGATCCAAATAGAGTGAGTTATAAAGAGAAACAGGGACCATCTCAAGGTGTCCACTTAACAGAGGTGTTTTTAATAGCTATTATGTAAAATTACATACCGTAAATCCTCTATTTAGCCCCCCCTCCCCCTCCCCCAATCCTTATACTTCACAAAAAAATTAACAATTAACGTGGACTAATCAGTTATGGCTTATTCACGCTTAAAGTTCATATTGTTTTTGGTCTTTGGCCGCATGACCTCCAACTTCATATGCTTAACTTTCTCAACTTTGCGCTCTAGTTCTCTGTGGAGAACATTTTTGAAGAATAAGAATTTTGTTTTTGTTACTTTTAGACTCCCACAAGTGAAATAAATACTTTTTACAGTGACTTTAATTGTACAACGCATAAGTCTACTCTGTCTCATACCACGGTATTTTTGCTACAGGTGATGCGTTTTGCTAAATTAACTAAGCCCTCCCTCTCTATTAAGCCCCCCCTCAAAAGTGCTTGAAAAAAATAAGCCCCCCGGGGGGCTTAATAGAGGATTTACGGTGCTCTAATAACAGTGGAACTAAGTGCAATGAAGATTGTAGCCTGTGAACAGGCTCTCTGTTTGGGGAAAACAATAGCAAGTTAGTTCCCCACTCGACCAAAGGCCTGTTCACAGGCTATGAAAACTGTTATCTTTCCTGTGGTAATTAACTAAAGATACAGTTTGTTGGATGTTGTACCAATGGTACCTGAAGGGAAAGTTTTATTTAATGGTTAATTTTTACTGGGTATGTGCTGCTGGCCTCTCAGTATCCCTATCCCATTACTGTATACCGATAGTCTACTCTGTGGCCATATTATAGACCCCATTTTGGTCACTTTGGAAAAAAAGTGATTTTTGCAATCCCAGCTTGGTCACTTTCTGTTTATTTATCTACCTAATAAAGTCTTTTGACTTGGTCATCCTGAAATGAACTGACACTTGTTAAACTTAATGTTTTAGTTTTGTTTTACAGTTAATTGTAAGATCAGGACAAGCATTGTGAAATAAATGAGAATTGTCAGTTAAAATTCTTGAGTCATTTTTCTTTAAATATTGTAATCACCTTGCACCCTTTACAGTGGAACTCTGATATTTAAGAAGTTTCAAGGAACGAAATGCAATGAAGATTGTTACTGTTTTAGCAGTGTCTTCGTTATATCAGGGTTTCAGGTAAGGGTTGTGATAAATGAGGGGGGAAGGGATCGAACTGATGGTCTTTCAACCTGTCCTAGTTGAGTTCAATGAACTTCTGCAGCATTAGTCCACTTTAAAGAAAGGTTGAAAGCTAGTGTTAAGTGAAAATTGCAAGAAGCAATAAAGGGGTAGATGCCAGGGAAGAAAAGAGAGAAGGGTAGTACGTATGTACTGGCCTGGCACGCTCACTTTACAATATAAAATTTGCTCTATATTTGTCCATACAAATATGTTATTTGACAAAGTTTGAACACATTTGTTTGCAGTTTGGCTCATTTATCTGCATTTGTCACAAAGCAAATGTTAAATTTGTCCTACGTTTACACAGCATTTGTTCACATTTGTCTTAGACAGCAAATGCATCATTATCCTATTTGTCTTAAAGACAAATGTCTAATTTGTGCTTTGCACAAATGTGAACAAATATGACAAATTTTATATTTAGACCACATTTGTCCCACATTTATCTCATTTCAAATCTGTTTTTTCATCCAGTGTAACTCGTTTGATGCCAAAATAGTCTGAAAGTGACGTGTGCAAATCATCCTATCCGGTGTACGGTAGCGCTGGCAACATCGACATGATGTCAACTGAAGGTTTTTCTTTTTCACCTTCAAAAAGGAAAGATGTATTACAGCACACAGTTGATAATGAAGTGTCCGCATTAGCAAGGTTGACTATCTATGAGAATCTGTTGATTGGACAAGAAACAAGTGTCCGTTGTCCGTATTAAGCGGGTGTCCGTAAGGCGAGGTTTGACTGTATTTGTTATTTTGGTGTTAACTTTTGTGTCGGCATATTAATCCCAAAATCGTGAGCACGGAACTGAAAGTGTTGTTTTTCAGCCCAACGAAAGTCTCTCAGTTGCTTTAGGTGATTTTTTAATAATTATATACTTTGTCGGGGCTAAAGAAGTCGTTGTAATTCTTATAGAGCATTTTCACTCACGTGGCCAGTATCTATGCAAATGTATGGGATCAAAACAAATTGTTTCCACAGGATTTGTTTGGAACACCAACATGGCCACTGTTTCATTGTTTTGGTATACCAAAATGACCGCCATCACGCTTTGTATTTCTTATTTTTCACTTCTTGAATGGCGGCTCGCTTGTTTAAACGAGTAGTTTCGCTGACAGCCAGAATTTGTTGACCAGCTTTGAACTTCTCTGTTATTTAACAGGGCGAGAAGGGTTATAAAGGTACTAAAGGCCAAGCTGGACCTAAGGTGCGTTGACTGTTTGCGACGGTTATTCCGCATAATTTTTACCAAACAATAACTTTGTTTGGTGAAAATGACCAGGTTTTGTTAGAATGATCGTGAGTCAGTTGCGTTGCGCGAGCGCTCGAAACACTAGCCTGCAGCGCAGGCATTTTTTCGGACGCGCGAATGTTTTTGCTCGCGAAAGCGCCATGTTGAAATTCCAAAAGAGAGGAAATGGGGCGAGTCAAAGGGGGTGGTTCAAGGGGGCGGGAAGAAGTGAGAAGAGAAAATGCCTGCCCGAAAACACTGTGAAAATGAGAAACACCTCCTAATTAGTACCGCTTGACCGCTCTTCCGGAAGTCAGTAGCTGATCAATCAAAACCGAAGAACTATTGCACTGGAAGCTCCCTTCACTTCCGATAAAATAAACACTAACACATGTGCAGTCTACATTCTGCAAGCTGCTAGCATGCGTTGTTTACGGGAAGGAGAGTAATGTCGTCTGATTCGATTGTCAGTGATTATTGTAGGTTATGTAAGATTTCGTTTAAAGTTATATTTAGAAGCAATCTTGGAAAGCAAGGCCATTCTTCTTCAGAAAATTTCTTCAGCCCATCAAAACGAAAGGAGTGCTTCGGAGTTTTGTTAGCCGAAATTTCTAAAGAAGTTGGATTGCCGTTAGTTCAAGATTCCATGCAGTATTCTGATCGGGTCTGTAACCCATTTGGTCAGAAAATTCGCAACACAACTTGGACCAGTTTTACCAGTTCATTAAAGCTGCAATTACATCCCCGGTAAGTAACCCGGTTAGGAGCGGCAAACGTATTCTTGACGCGTCGGACAAAGCCACTCCAGCATGGAGAAAATCAAAACCCGACTGTGTCAATTCGCAGGCAGCGAAGTCACCGGGCCGTCGATCGAAGGTTCCACGTCGGCAACTAGAGGCAGATCAAGAAAGTCTCTCTCCTTCTCTCCTCTGGAGAAAATTATAGAACCTTAAAGCCTTATTTAGCCGCAATAAAGACCCCTCATTATGAAACAAGCGGCTAAAATCACATTTGCTCAGTCAAAACATAGAACCTTTCAGAGCATAATCTATCCGTCTGAGAAAAAGCATTTTGGAACAAGCAGCATTTTGGCACGAGATAAAAGTCATGTAGGGCTACCGACCCCTTCTTAGCACTGTGAGCAAATCTTGTCCTGATGCCAGTGTAGAAATCACTTTCACTTGCTTATTGCGTAATATACGCGACATTCCCAGCCGCTCCAGTTCCAAAAGACTTTCCTCGAGAGCAGAGTAAATATTCGAATTTCCGTCCGCCTTTTCTGAACTCAAAATAATTCTCTCCCACAGCTGCGTGCGAAAGAAAACGGAATAAACAATATAGACTTACAGTTAATTGACAGGCATCAATCTACTTCCCCTACGTCGCTCCAATCGGGAGCTCCGTTTGCTAGCGTACGCAATGATATCGGGCAGGCGTATTTTTTCTCCCCTCCCCCTCTCCTTTCCTTCTTTCGCCCTAGCACCTGCCCTAAGGGTTGTTATTTCTACTCTCCCCAATCTTCCTCTGTCATAAAATCAAAGATCACGTTGGCTACAACAATACGAACATGAACAAGCAGCTTTCGCTCACCCAAAACACGCCTGCACTGCAGGCATTCGAAACATCAACCTTTGAATCCACTTGCGATTTCAAATTTACTTTATTCATTGAGATGTTCCAAATAATTTTGGCATTAAAGTGTCAGTTTATCCTACTACTGAAGGACACTTCTTACTTGCATCGTAGTGGAACGTGCGTGCTGATAATATTCATCCTCAAAAGCGATACAGAGCTTTCTTTATGATTTTTCTCCATGCTTTTCATATTATAATTCCACTATTAGATATTCATTTTTAATGTAGTAATAATTTATCTTAAAAGATGGATAATACGATCATTAGTGGACAATAATTTCTTTCGAACATACAGGGAGACAAAGGCGATTCAGGAGAAGTTGGTTTTCCAGGACGAAGAGTGAGTAACTTCGTTGATCATCGTTTTCAAAAACTTCACACTAAGCTATCTCTAATTAAACAAAACTAAAATGAAGTCAAAAAAGGACTTTATCTCACAACAGCTAGGTATTGACTTACTGAATGACTACCTTATCGGCTCTTTTGCTGGTTTCTAAAAGAACACTTTTGGCGAAGTTTGCAAATTGTCTAATTGTCCAGAAGGTCAGAGCAAATTAACAAGTCTTTTCAAATTATCTAAGAAAATGTCTTTTTCAATGCCCAACAAACAACACGAGAATAGATAAGAAATTTGTTAATGCTGAGTTAATTTTGTAACGGGCCATTTCATCAGACTGTACGTGTCATTCGATCGATGTCTGAACATTGACCAAAATAATTGTTGTTAATTCATTATAATTGTAGGGTATCCCTGGAAATCAAGGACGAACAGGATTTCCTGGTCGGAAAGGCGAAAAAGGAGCGGAAGGTCCTGTGGGTCAGGTAAGTGCGTTCAAGGTCATTGGCAACAAGGACATTCCTTGTCTGTTGGATCTTAATCTTCGATGAGAAGCTGCCGTAGAATCGGAAGAATTTCGGAATACTTATGATGATCTTCTTAATGATCATTTCATCTCGTAGTAAAGAGGTCGAAATCATAGTGCATGCATACTAAACAGGGACAGTAATATCCTGCCCACTTTAATTTGATTAGCTGGCGAAACTCCTTGGAGATATGTCATTTTCAGCTCCACCCAAGCAACTTGAGATATAAAATGGAAATAGCCAAGAAAATGGCTCGATATAAAATTACATTATCTGTGGTACATAAAATGTTTATTTGTGAAGTACATGGGCCAGTTATTTCCTTACAAGACGAATATATTTTGTCTTTGTGACCAGGAGACACAATAGCGGGACCATTTGTCTGATTGTTTAAAAAGAGATGGGCAAGATTAAAAGCGACCTAATTGTTCATTCTTTTCTGTTCTAGGGGGAGCAAGGCCCTGCTGGACCGGTAGGACAGAAAGGTGAAATGGGATCCAAAGGAGAGCAGGTATCCTTTGGGAGACATTTTATCGCTACTATAAGAGCTTGCAAGTAGACCTGACATTTACCAAATACGCCAAATCGACTGGTTCTATCAGTTAGAAACAATCCATTCGATCACCCGATCAAGTGTTCCTAATGAGTGTCCATTACCTGCCGTTTGAGTGCATTATTTACGTTTATTCAAAACCCTATTAGTGTATATGATATCATTTGTAAAATAACTCTATGATTGATAAAATAAGTACCGTATGGCGAGAAAAACTTAATTGAAATTGACTTAATTATGAACAGGCAGCACTTTTACGTTGTTTTACTAAATCTAATTTTTTTTCTTAGGGAGTCTCTGGCAGCACTGGATTTCCTGGCCGCAAAGGAACAAAGGGCACAAAGGTAATTTTTTTATATTAAAAGCAGTGAGTTCTCCGGAACCTTTACATCAATCTTTCTGATCCTGAAGCAAAGACCAACCTAGCAGCTATAATATAGATAAATACAGATCAGCAAACCCATTCATTAGCGAAGGTAGGGCATCAGGAGGATTGGGGCGGATGGCTCCGAAATTCAGTCCATTACATCCTTTAATTTCGTTGTGGAAACTAGATTTCACAGCCTTCTAGAAGACCTGTTCACTATGTCATTCCTGTCTTGCTTAGTCTTAACTTTCATTTATAGGGCGATGCCGGAGAAAAAGGATCGGATGGGCGAAAGGTGAGATTTATAATATTTTTGCCCCACAAATCGTTACATCGTCGATCTAAGTGGCAACTCGACGTCTGAAACCAAGTCGTGCTAGTGTCGAGCCAGATTAGCACGGCAGTAGCACGACGTTTGAAACTGGCCTAACACATGCACGGCCCAAGAACTACGGACAACCGCCACAAGCTGTACATTCCTATATATTTATAATAATAATTTTGTTTTAATCTAGTGTTCAATATCTGTTGTCAGGGCGAACAAGGTGAAAGTATCCCAGGACCACCCGGGCCCCCAGGTCCGCCTGGAGGAATAACGGTTTGTAACTTTTTTTCCATGGGATATATCAAAGAATTGTTTTATAACCTAGTAAATATCCTCTTATTTGGTAGCAGGGATTCTGTACTTTGTATGTTGTTTTTTGTAGGAGGTTGGTGGTGATACAGAGTCGGCAGCACAGGTCAATACACAGAAAGGGGACAAGGTATGTCAGTTAAAGATCATCTAAGCTACTCTGTGACAAGAAGACAATCTACCTTTTGCTTAATTATTGCTTCTTATTTTTTCTTACAGGGTGATCGCGGTCCTCCAGGAAATAAAGGGGGAAACGTAAGATGTTGTTATTTCCCATCCTTGTTATAAAGCATCAATCTTCTCGTTTGTTTAAGTGCACAGTACAAGATTGCGTGATTTGAAAAAGTCATGTGACAATAAAGATTGTTCTCAAGTATCTTATCCTTGCCATTTTTACCCATTTTTTTCTTTGATCCTTTCATTAAGCATCCGCCCTTAGATGTGCAACCAATTAAATGTTACTAAAGAGAAATAAATATAAATCGTTTTTACAGGGAACTACAGGAGCGAAGGGTGTTAAAGGTGGAAAAGGCGAGGAGGGACCCACCGGACCAAGTGGAAAGCGAGGACCTCAAGGATTAAAAGGAGAGCCGGGAGCTAAGGTACTTCACGCTGTAAATTCGCTAAGACAAACCCAAAATAAAAATATTCATTATCTGGTTTATTATTTATTGGCTTTGAGATAAGTAGAAGTAGTAATAGACAGAATAACTTCAGTGGAATTCCATCGCAAAATGTACTTGTATTTCTTGTCAGTATTTCGTTTACTGCAATCAGTTAATTAGTTTTTTATCTCGCGCGTGTCGCTCAACGGACTAAGAAAAACGGAGAGACTGCTCGTAGTCTAGGAGAGGATCGGTTGAGTTTCCAGGGGCCTAACATCTGAAGTGTTTCATACACGAACATTGATCATGACTTGAAATTGGAGAAAAGGAACTATCCTCAAATCCCAGACCCTCTCAAGCTTGCCAAGCAAAATGGCTCGAAACATCTTTTCTTTAAATTTTGTTTGATTGTGCAGATGGTTAGTAAGAGCGTTTTTAAGTTACGTGCGTTTTTTAGGGAGAAGATGGAGTCGATGGAGCAACTGGACCTCAAGGACCTATAGGCCCTCCTGGCATTCCTGGAGAAATTGGCCCCGATGGACCTCCTGGTTTGCAAGGACTTAAGGGCAGTGCAGGAACTCCTGGTCAACCCGGGCCTCCTGGCTCATCCGGATTCCCAGGGAAAAAGGTGACGACCGCTTTCTATGCCATTTGTATGAACTTAAGCAATTTTATTTTTTTCTGCAGAGCACCGTTGTTTAGATCTACCTTAAAGCTGGTTTTCTCTATGCAACAGTAATATGTCAGAGTAAACAGAACTAAACTGTTTTTTTTTCAGTTATGCATCAAAAATATGCATTAAATATACGGTTTTATTTTAGGAAGACCTTGATGAAGAGATATCCTTCGCGTGAAATAAAAGAGTCAATTAAAAAAAAAAAACGATAAAGGAGAGAAAGTTCCCTTCTTGTCCTTTTGCCTTTCATGTGTAAAGAAATTTCAAAGGCGTTCTGTATGCCTCAAAATGATTATTTTACTTGCTTTTTTTGTTATTATTCAAATTCCTCGTCCCAATGTGAAAGGAAAGCTAAATCTTCTCAATCACATTTTTTTTTTTACTTTAAGGGAGAGCGAGGATTTAGCGAGAAGGTAAGGAAAACATCGTTTATTATTGGCTATGAGTTAAGAGTCTGCCAGCAATTCCTTTTTTCGCAGTGACTTTTTCACACTCAGTAATCAAGTTGCCATTCACTAACGCCCTCGAAGAAAGGTAGTTGATCTGTACAACCCTTTTAAACTCTAATTGTTTCATTTCATGGCTCATTGTAAAGCAGATAGACATCCTTAGTTTAGAGGCAGGCTAGCCTGTTTCTTAGACCACCATATCAATTTTAATCCGTAGACACGCGTTGAATTGGAAACATGGGCGAAAGATGAATGAAAAACGTCCTCGACCATTTTTATTCAGTTGGACCACAGATCAAAACGTATAACTGCGACGCGGAGAAGAAATAAGGACAAGTAATTTCGAATCTTAAACGTTCAAAATTTTACATGGATCAAAAAAGATACATGCTGCTGGCTGTAACCGATATTATATACTTTGCATTTGACTTTTTTTTCCTATGTAGGGTGAAAAAGGAGATCCCGGTTTGCAAGGTGTGAAGGTAAGAATAGCCAATTGATCTTAAAAGGTTTTGCAAAAATTTCATGGTAAAAATGGGAGTCTCGATTGTCCCCTTGCATTTTATCAGTATCATTGCCAAAGTTTCCCTTAAATATGCAAGCGCACATCACATTGTTTATGTTTTAGATAGAGATCACGCTAAAACAATTTATATATGAAATTCTTATAATTGAAATGCCAGATCTCTTATATTCAATTACTTCATCTTCATCCCGTGAGGGGTTATACATGTGGTTTGCTTATTACCTCAATTCGTAGAGCGCTGTACCCTTACAAGCCTGAAATTTTTCAGGTCTTCTTTTCGCAACTGCAAAAGTTGTCTTTAACTGCGATGATCTTCTTCATCGCATTTACTTGTTTACATTATTAAATTAGAACATCTTATCCGCGTGACCCTTATCGCAGACTTTATTCTCTAGAGATGCCTTATACCAGGATAAGGATAACAAATGTGGTATAACTCAACCACCTTTGAAAGGAATAAAATGTTTATTAGGGTAGATTTCCACTGTCGCGTTATTTTTACGTACGTACGCGCGTAAATAAAATAGAGGCAATGTAAGAAAGGCAGCGCGTAATCGTAAAAGTTGAACCTCGTTCAACTTCTACGTTTACGCGCGGTAATTCATACATTACTACTATTTTATTTACGTACGTGAAATATACATTAGTACGCACGTGAAAATTACGCGACGGTGGAACCGCTTGAGTTTCCGGTAAGATCTGACACGATAACACAAATGCTGACAGACGCTAAATTAGGCGGCGGCAGACGACTGGTGAAGTAAATGTATTAGTCACTCTTTTTTCTCCTTTCCCTGAAAAATTAAAATCCACCTTTATCTAAAAATTTTCCGGGTTCGTTTAGGGCGAGGAAGGAGAGAGTGGGAATAAAGGAGCTAAAGGAGATCCCGGCTCCCAGGGTTTACCAGGTACCCAGGGTATTGAGGGTATGCAGGGACCTGAAGGGCCAGCAGGACCACCCGGGTTCCCTGGAGAGTATGGGCCAGAAGGACAAAAGGGGGATAAAGGAGACCCAGGAGAGAAGGGGGCACAAGGACAAACTGGAGATCCTGGCAAGGATGGTGTGGATGGAGTTGATGGTAGCCAGGTTAGTGGAAAGAACTCATGATCAAATTGTTCGCATGAGTGTTTATTTTATAGTGCCGTGAATCCTCTCTCAAAGATACCAAAGTTACAATCTATACCTGTAAGATACGATAAGCGAAGGTTACACGTGAAAGTAATTAAAGTTACTGATAAACTTGTGGCCCTCTAAAAATAAAGTAAAAAACACACTGAAATGAAGTAAAAACTAGCGATAGGTTACTATTTACAATAAATAATACCAGTATTCGACTAACGAGAAAAATAGTTAAAAATTAAGGACAGTGAGGATTAATACTCATGTGAGCGAAGTGATGGCATTAATTAATTTCAAAAGATCCCTTAATCTTTTGGGAATTTAATAGTGCTTTCTATAGTTCTGACTTGGAGGATTTCAAATTCTTCTTAGTTCTTAGGGTTCGGGGTAAGTTATTCCAGTCCTTAGCAGTTTTCATTGCAAAGGTGCGTCCCGCCTGTCAAATTCAAACAGCTCTCTCGATACGGACACCTTGCTTTGTATCCATACCAATTGACCACTCCAGAAAATACCATAACATACCATAATGCTCTTTGTTGTCATCCCACAATTTTGCATAAGCATTGTTTTCAGTTTCCCTTTAGGGCATTTTAACTCCCAAGAGAAACTGAAGACAATGCTTATGCAAAATTATGGGGTGACAAACAAAGAGCATTATGGTATGTTTTGGTATTTTCTGTAGTGGTCAATTAAGGAGGTTAGACAGCCCTGTTATTGGGATGATATATTTTCTAGTACTCGATTTAGCTGTCCTACAATCCTAGCCAAAAGGTTTTGGGACACTTCCTTATTCTGTCGTGGTATTAAATGAAATTTGTAGGTAACCCGCCTGTAATTCATGCTCATAAACGCGGCCCTCCCAGGGTTTCTTTCCCACCTTCGAACAAAGTTTCATCCCATTCACGGGTTAAAGATGAACGCAACAACTTGGACTGCCCCCAATGTATGGATCTTCATGGCTCAGTTAGTAGAGTACCGCAGCGCTAACCCAGAGACTATGGGTTCGAATCCCGTTGAAGTCCCTAAATTTTTTTCGGGTTCATTTGTAATTGCTTAAAGGAACAGTATCCCGTTACTGCGCATGCACCAAACTTTGATTTTTGGACAGGATGTCCCGAAATCAAAAGATGCGAGGAGAGTAAGAGAACCTTGAAAAATCCGTTTGCATCGGGCTTGGCCGAGTTTAATACTACACTAAAACTTCTCAGGATTACTGATCAATGATATTTTGTTCCTGTTAAGTTTCGATTTGGGCCAGATCTGGATTTTTTGGCGTTACTTTTATTACCGTTGGCCGGAGGACCAAAAGATGCGAAGCGCTTTGACGCCGATTGAAGGCTTATTTCTTCTGCCAGCTTCCATACAAGCTCAAATAATTGTGAAAGGAATACGCAGAAATGAAACAGCAACAATAAAGACTGTAAGAAAAAAACCATTGAGACATTGATGTGACTGAGGAGATCTTGTGGAGGGGAGCTTCGTGAAGCAGAATGTTCTGCAACGACGCGTTAGTAAACTTTTAAATGAATCGCCCTACGACCGACAAAATCAAACAAACAGGCGTTACATGTTTAGAAAAACTAGTTCCATGAAATCATAATATACTTTTTGACTAACCTTTGCGATGATTCATAGCTTTTAGATTGCATTTTTATTTCTGTCTTTCTAAAGTTTGAGGCTAGAACGCGAGCAAATCAGGCAGATATTACTGGACTTAGAACAATTGACCTCTGACACGTTTCACATTAGAAAATCTGGTTTTTAAGCGAGCGGAAAGAGATTTTCGGGTCGCGAGGCGGCCCTGCTAGCGATAAAATCGCGATGAGTCTTCTTGCCGCGAGCCAAATTTTAAATAAGACGAAAGATTTCTTCGAAAGTCTAAAATATTGCCTGAGAATATAAACAACAAATCTCCGTCGGCGGTGCGGTCCGGAAGGAAATCTTGTCAAGTCAATATGACAGTTCTATTGTCTTTTGAAGAAAAAACAGATGACGCTCGCGCGTGCGCATTATCGGGACACTGTCCCTTTAAACTGTAATTACTACTGCGACGATCATATCCTCATTTGAAATTGAAGTCTGTTAAAGGATCACTTCAGTAGAGATAACCATGCCTTTAATTCTATTTCAAGACAGAAAACGTTTTTCAGAAACGGTTCTTAGAAGAACAGAAGAAAATTAATGTAGGTCTAATGCTTCTCTTAAACCGATCCTATTAAGCGGCGAACATTTTGTTCATTCCCTTAAAACCTCTCTCGGAAGCGGTCAATAAGTAGAACGGTGGCGAGCGAGGGTAGAGAGAGTGAGGGTTTATGCTATTTTGAGTTCTAGGTAGGGATGAATCATAATATTACAAGCCTCTTATATTAATAGTAGAACATGGTACGTTTTTTACATCAAATGGAAACTCGGAAAAACCCGAGCCCCAGATGGGATGCAAACCCACGACCCTCCGTGATCTAGTCGGATTCTTTAACTACTGAGCTACTAGAGGTTCGATGGCGAGCAAGGGTGAAATGTATCATATTCTACTTTTACAAAAGACTTACTTGGTGGTTAGATGGTTGCTTCTATTATATGCCTTAATGTGACTGCGTGATGCAGTTATGAGTCATACGTGCTTGTCCTATCTTAAAAACGTAAAAAATTCTAACGCCATTTAATACCCTTTGGACAAGTGGCGAATTGGCAGCTTAACATAGTCTTTAGAACATGGAAAACAAACATTAAAAAGTGGCTGCCCTGAGTGAAACTACTCGTTCTAAATTATCTACCAAGTTGATTGTCACGATTAATTTGTTTTTTTTTTTCCTTCTCATAAGGGTGCACAAGGTGGTATAGGTTTTCCTGGTCTGAAGGGTCAGCCTGGTGCCAAGGTAATATTTTATTATTATTATTATTATTATTATTATTATTATTATTATTATTATTTTTAACCAACCTTTAGTCCCAAACAGTGGTGACGGTAATGTAATGCAAAACCAACGTCTGTTGAACTCGACTTTTATTATTATTGTTTGATTGCAATTGATATTTAAATAAGTGTCCACACGTATCTTTTGGCTGCCATTGAGAGGAAGTCCAAGATTCAGACTAGTCAACACGGTATTATTACCCGTTCAAAAATGACAATTTGCTTAACACAAATTATTGAAAGGCTAAAACACTACATTTAAAAGTTTTTTTTTGCTCTTTTTTTTTCCTTTGGTGTTTAGGGAAATCCTGGAGAAACGGGACCTCAAGGACCCAAGGTAGAATAAAGTCCCGATGTGTCAGATTTTATTTTCACTTAAAATTTTGTAAAAATAAGTGATAACACGTAGCAATGGGTGGTTTTCGGACATGCCTTCTGTGATTTGCACTGCTTGTTAAGACACACTTGGTGGAAACTAAACGGTTTTATGATTTATGCCTCTGACTTTACCTGTGTGGTCCTTCAGCAGGAATATTATATTCCTTATTCACACCAACTAAACATGTTTATCAAAATTATATCAGGTTTTAAAAAATGAAAAACGGACACGGAAAACTAGAACACTGGTTTTCCAGAGGATTCAAATAAAATTCAACATGTTTTGTAATTTTCACGAAATGTGCTATCAATTTTATGACAGAAATAATTTTAAACCGTTTTTAACTAAACAACTTTTAAACATGTTTAAGATTTGATATGAATGGGGCTATAATTTGATCGCAAAGACAGATCAAATTACTTCTGGTGCTTCCATTTTTTATAATGTCATTAATAGCATATGGAACTCACGCTCTTATTTGTAAACTGCAAATGGAAATTAAATAAGAGATAAAATCTTACCTGTCTTGTTCTATCCTTGAATCTGCTGCGGTGCGAAGTGAAATGAAAGTTGTTTTACGATGCGAAAACGATGTTCAAGTCGACGCTTTGACAGTAGTTGATTTCACAATGCTTAATGTGGTTTGTCACGCGGTCGTTATTATCGTCTTGCGTTTCATTGTTGGTTATTAATTTATTATCAATTCAAGAGAGAGAGAGAGGGAGAAAAGTGACAAGGGATGGAATTAATTTGAGGACCGATTTATTTTTAAGCCGTACTCAAGTATTACGAGCGGTTTTTTTCAATAAATTCATTCCAACAACATTTAAAGGGATAAAATGTAGAGAGGGTCACTTTTTTCTATTGAAAATAAAACTTTTCGCATTCAAAATAACCAGAAATTGATTGCTGACTTTTCGAGCTATGAATGCCTCCACTTGGCTGGACCCGAAGTTAACTTCGCGTTTGACGTCTGAGATTTTCTTGAGCTTTTTCCTTAGTTCTGAGATTATTTCAAGTTAGATTGCATAAATATCCAGACATTGCCTTGTTGTTTTTGTTTTAAGCGGAATGGTCATCGTGGAATGTTACCTCGCGCCGCATCGCTTGGTAAACTGGTCTAGTCAACTGGCGGCATGGATCCTACGAGAGCAGCTATCGAGTTTTGACCCTTGTCACTATTCATTACCGTTAATTCGAATTGTTGTCGCCGGGCATCAGCCGGCAGCAGACCATATTCTTGATCCATTTGAGATTTTTGGTTCCATGGTTCCATGGTTCGATCGTCATCTGTGACTGCAGCGCTGTGCAGTCAGCGGTTTGTATAGCTGCCGCGCCTGTTTTTCTCTTAGGAGCAACCCGCCATTTTGTTTGGCTCTCATGTAAGATCTGTGCAGAAATCATAGTTTATCAGATGCTGGCTGTCTTTTTAAACGGCCTAAACGGTAAGAACAGTTCAAGACGTATTGTACAGAACATTTTTTCGGTTTATTTTTTTTATTCAGGTTTCAAGATGAGTTATAGCGAGTATTTTTTGTCACACAGATTGTTATCTCGGTAATCAGGATTGTAAGTTACATAAGTGAATGCCATGTGCTGTACATCTACCTGACCTGTGAATAAACAAGTTTTGGCCTTTACGTCATTTGTTCGCAACTCATCTCATCGATCCTGTGTATGATGATTGTTCGATGAAGAAACAGCCTATCAGCACTGCTGTTGTTTTAGAATTTCGTGAATTATTAAAATGAATTACAAAATGGTATTGAAACCTTAGCGAGTTATATGAATGTAAGCATATTTGTGATCGTGATCGGTTCATTTTTTTATATTACGCTCTGAGTGTTTCATAATGCGAGCAAGTCTAAGTTATTGACTTTAATAAAAAACAATTCATATGTTCAACTGTTCTACAAACTGTCTTTGTCCTATTCGCAGTTCGCAACTAACGGCAGCACTTCCCTTCTCAATGAGAACTTCTAGTTAATAAATTAATAACCAACAATGAAATGCAAGACGATAATAAAAACCGCGTGACACCAACAAAAAAATGCGAGACAAACCACATAAAGCATTGTGAAATCAACAACGGTCAAAGCGTCGACTTGAACATCGTTTTCGCATCGTAAAACAACTTTCATTTCACTTCGCACCGCAGCAGATTCAAGAATAGAACAAAACAGGTAAGATTTTATCTCTTATTTAATTTCCATTTGCAGTTTCCAAATAAGAGCGTGGGTTCCCTATGTTAATAGTAAGTATTTTAAAAGCCGTGCTCATGTCACCCTTTAGGGCGAACCCGGTTCATCAAGCAGAGGGCCTATGGGACCACAAGGGCAACCTGGTTCTCCTGGGGATCCGGGACCTCCGGTGAGTTTTTCATAAAATGAGATCATCAGTAATTTAATTTTCATGACGTACTTGCGTGACTACAAAAAGTTGAGAAATGTTGCTTTTAGCTTGCTTCGATCGCGTTGTCTATTGTCTACGATGAAAATAACAACTACGAACGAGTAAATTGATCTTAAGAATTTATTTTCGTTCTAGGGACCACCCGGGCCGCCAAGCGGACCACCTGGACCTCCTGGTCCCCCTGGCAAAGATAGCAACGTCCCTGGACCTCCAGGACCACCCGGACCACCGGGGCCCCCGTGGAAAAATGGTGACATTGGACATATATCTCCACCAAAAGATGAAGCTGAAATGAGCCCACTATCTCCCGGGGTAACTATGTGACCGCTTTCTTTTAACATTCTCCATAGAGTAAACTGAAAGTAGTAATATCTGTGGGTATGTTTGGGTATCGTTTTAAAATATTTTTAGTTAAAATCAAGTAACAACTTACATTATATGCATGGTGACACTGGGGAGTATAGTCATAGAATCGAAATCGCCACGTTAATGAAGGAACATGTATCCAAAGAGACCTTTTCAGCTTGTATGTTTTGTTTTCTCATTGCAGACCAAGTGATGGTACTCCAGAATACACTTTCTTTCATATGTCGTCCTATGCGCGTAGATGCACGTGCATATGTATGAATAATTTATGAAAAGACAAAGGGCATGTCTGAATAGGCCGTTTTACAGTTTTGGGCTTAGTATCCTAGCCTTTGAGTGAATGTGAGGCTGTGGTTGACCTTGTTTTGATACAAACCACGCTCCTATTCTCATGGAAATTATGCTTAACAAAATACTAGTTAGCATAACAACAACATATTTTACATAATAAAGCGGGAAGGGTTGTATCAAAACAAGGTCAACTCTAACCTCGTTTTCACCTGTAACTGTAAAATGGGATATTGGGAAAACAAAACATACAGGCTAAAAAAGTCTATGAAGACGTTTACACGACAGAAAATCTCTTTACAGTCTATTGAAATTTAACGTTTTATCAAAGGTTGTTGTATTTGACACACAAGAAGCATTAATCGACGCAGTTGAGGAGGTCAAAGTAGGTACTTTGGCATTTGTTGTATCGGATCAGATGCTGTACATCAGAAGCGCACCAGGCTGGAGATCTATCACGGTAAGGCATTAAAGAAAAAGCATTGAAGAAACCATACCTTTGTTGTTTTGTTTTGAACATTCTGCGTTAATAATTTCTTGTACGAATATCATGAAACCTACAAGCTTGGACGAATTATTCTTGAGATACTTTTATTGATGACTTCAACTTTGTAATCACTTCTTTTGTAGAGATTTACAGGAGGAAGCATTGTAGGAACGAATTTTTATTTCATGAACCAGGATTTGTAGTAAAGAAACTGTAGCGTACCCCGACAAATATGCAGTATGACTGCATGATGTGTGGTCATCAAGTAATGGATGGAGGTGTGAAAAAACGTTACATGTAAGCCTTAAACAAATCAGTCACCGGTATCGGCCAGAGATAACATAATACCCAATATCAAAAAGTGATTTGGCAGTCACGAGAAACATATAATGCCACGCTTATCTCCTCAAACCGGATGGACTTACGATTTAATAATTTTCCCAAAGCGCCCTCTTTTACTCTCTAACGTAAAACGTTCGCATAGCTTGGGGCTGCTTTGAAGACTGCACATTAACGAAAAGTTGCTGTTCCCAGTTAACTCAATAATGTCTTTTTTACAGCTTGGTCCAACCTTGTTTGCGGCTCCTACAGAAGCTTCCAAAACAACAAGACTTACCACTACGCAGGTAGAATTTAATTTCGTTCATGCATGTCTCAGATTATCTAAAAAAGTTGCACGAATTTGCTTTCCCAACTAAAACCTTCAACTAATAAATGATGTAATTGAACTGAAACCGATTTGAAGTTTACCAGCCCCATTAACGAGAGGCGTGTTTCATATCTTGTAGACGCCTTCGGGAATCAGTCTTCCTCCACCCAACATCAAGCTAACAGGACAATACGTAAGTAAACGGAATGGACATCAAATGTGAAAGAATTTTTTATTCGTTACTAAGAAAGACTTTTACAGTCAACTCCCGATAACTCGAACCCTCGCTAACTTGAATCTTGCGCTGACTCGAACCAAAAATCGATTTCCCGTGGATTTCTTTCTTTGTTCCGCATGCACGGAGGTGAAGCTAGAAACGATTCCTGTCAGTCTGGATTCAGGTCCGAACTGTGCCTATTCCTTAATTCATATTTATGGAAGCAACGGGAGTGTATTTTACTGAACTGCACTATACTATTTCGGATCTTTCTAAAGGCCAACATTATGTATTGGAGGGAACATAATGGAATTTATCTTGGGAAAAATAAGCTTATCAGTAGATAACAGCTAAGGAGCGGCATTGCGACAAGCAATTCTCTGGTTGGCGTCTGCGGTTTATTACACGGTCTTTTATCTGTTACGTGGAGAGTGATCAGCTATGTAAAGGCTGCGACACGTAAGTTCTTCCCCTTTTTCTGCGAACAAGCTCAGCGAGCACATCTCAGTGAAAGTAAAAGTTATCGCTTCTCATTTTGTTCCCAGTTTGCTACGACGTATAATTAACCTGTTGAAAGGGCGTCCCAATGTAAAGTGACTTTTGTGTTTAACAGCTACGTTTAGTGGCCCTCAACGAACCGATGAATGGCAGAATGCTCAGCGTCAGAGGTGCCGATGAACATTGTTGGCAGCAGTCACGTGGGCAAAACCTTACTGGGAAATATAGAGCATTCATCTCCAACAGGTTCCAACATTTATATTCTATCATCCATCGACAGGACAGAAGTCTTCCTGTTGGAAATCTTCAGGTAACAGTTGATAACAACTCTTTTGATATGGGGATAGTCTTTCTTGGAAGTCCATCACCTTTCAGCTTTTCCAGGAACAGTAGTTTCTCATTACCCGTGAGCATTCACCGCGGCGTTCTTCAAACGAGAGGAATTTGCACAACCTTAACAGAATACTTCAAAGCTAAGGTCGCTACTATTACTGTTGAAAGTTTTAGATATTATCAGTACTTTTTTTAATTTCTAAACTTTTTGAAAAGTTACTTAAGTTTGACAGTTTAAAACTGATGTTATCGTCGCACCATTTTTCAGCATCCTTTTGCGGCCTCTATGCAGAAGATCAATTGCTATTAAGCTGGCGGCCATTAATTAATTGTAGGTGTTATCACCCTAAACCTTTCCAGTCCAGGTACTGACTTCCTCAAGGGTACGACGAGCCTCTGAGAAGAAAAGATTAACTGCTCGTTTTTTATTGGAGTGTCCACCCCGAGGTATTCAAAAAGTTAAACTGGGTCCTTTTCTCTTGTCTTTCAGGGAGATCAGCTGTTTCCATCATGGGACTCGATCTTCACATCACGTTATGCGTTCAATCCTGATATACCCATCTACTCATTCAATGGAACCAACGTCCTGGAAAGTTCAATTTGGTAAGTTTCACTGTATACAATATTCGCCTCAAGCAATGCCTCTACAAAAGCTATACCCCCCCCCCCCCCAAAAAAGGTGTTTTTTAGTCAGTGACACAGGCGGCTCGGAAGAAAAAATCTGAGTTTTCCCAACAGGAGTGGAACCTGTGACCTTCTAGTTAGGCACAAACATCACCTCACTGAACGGCTCACACAATTTGTTGTGAAAACAATAGGATAACCACCCAAACAATAACTCTAACCATCAACACAAAAGGGAATATTGTTTTAGACCACCACTTAAATTAGAGGTTCTTGGGAGGTACTAGGCTACTCGCTAGTTACCAGTCCAGGTGCTCTAGTTGACTAGAAGGTTGGACTCCTGTTGGATTACTCCGTTTGTTTCTTCCGCCAGTCGCCTGTGTAACTGGCTAAAATAACAACATTTTCGGGGGCTTTTCACTTGATGAGATAAACAGTAACTGCATGATCCCGAAATTTAAGGCGGCCAATGCTGGAAGTCGTTAACCTTATCACTTCCGGAACTTTAGGTGGAACTTAACGGTTGAATGGTAAACTGTAAGTAACTTTCTATAGGCCTTTGAAGAACATTTGGCATGGATCGTATTCAGATGGTAACAAGTACCCTAAAAATTGTCGCAGCTGGATGAGCAATAGTTCCCAGGACTTAAGTTCGGCCTCGGCCTTAAACGGGCGAACTCCGGCCTTGGACGAGCAAGAATTTCCATGTAATAGTAAACTCATCGTGTTGTGTGTGCGAATCAACCCTACGCTGCGTAGAAGATTTAGAGCTGCACATAAACATATTGTATGAGCAGGACGTCCAGCTGTCATGGATAGGTTCTTTAAAAAGAAGTACGTAAATGGCTCTGCAGAAAGGAAGCTACAAAATATGCTGACAAAACACATTTTACAGGAATCCTATTACAGAATTTCAATTCCCTAAGAAGGTTTTCTGCTGCTAGAGAAGATGATAGAATGTTATTACAAGCTTTTTACTTAGGGAGTATAAATATTTATATGACCCCCCAAAATAATAATTCCATTTTGCTCTCGTTTCTAGCTTTATTGACTCAGTTATGAGATCACACAAAATAATCAGATAAGATATTTAACTGTCTTGAGGTGCTCCTGGCCATCAGGGTTCTACCTAAGTAAACTGTGTATGAATATAAAAAAGTTGGAAATTAAAACATCTGCAAAAAAAAAAAAAAGTGGGAGCAGCGTGAGGTGCTACCAGCCCAAGCTGCTAATTAAGATTGAGAGCACAAGGTGTGCTTGGCATTTTGTATGCGTCCGTCCCGTAACACCAGTATACACCGCTCAGAGCAATGAGGACTCCAAATCAGGAGGCAGATTGAGCAGACTAGTGACGAAATTAATTTGTAATCTATAGAAATATATCTGGTACAACCAGTGTATTCGGGACTAGAAGAAGCATACAAACGCGCTATATCAATAGACAGCTTTTGCTTTTACCAACTGGTCTGAGGATTTGTAAAAACGAAAAAATAGTTGTCCAGTTTGGAAGAGAACAAAAATATGCCTATTAATATGTCTGCCGACACTCAAGGGATTCTTGCTAGTGTCCAGTTATAATATGTAGACCTGACGTGACCGTTGTTCCACAGAAGAATGGAGAAGAAAACTGTGGAACTCACTGAAACTCGCGGATCGTCCCCGCTTAATGCACGGCGTTTGGGTCCGCTCAGTACAGGTTTCACTTTAACGACGAAATTGAACTCAATTAAAACAGATTGCATTGGGGTATGCTATAAAATCATAGGCAAGATTCTTTTTGAGTCTGTTTCACTTTGTATAATTTTATGATTGATGCCCAATCGTCATAAACAGAGACGCTAGTGTTATCACGCTTAAATAACAACAGAGACGTTTAGAATCTAAGGCAAGGACGACCACGAGTACGAGATTTTCTCAGTAATAAGTAATGCGCTAGTGACCAGCGTCATTTTGGCTGGAAAACGTAATAGTCGTCGTCATTTTTTTACGATTTTTAGACAGAATGTCGTAGTGGCGGAAACAAGTTATCAAAAGTTAAAATTTTGCGATCAGGAGAGGGCTTAATGTCCTTCAATGAACATAACAGTGCTAATTTCTCCAGTGAAAAATAACGACACCTCTTCCGGGGTGTCGTTATTTTAGAATACGCAAAAGAAACTTTCTCATACTGGTAGTCGTTCTCGTCTTCGAATCTATTAAGGTTTCTGTTATCTGAAGATAATATTTCTTTTTATTACAGTTTAAAAAGATAGTAACATAAATTTCGTACCTAGTTCTTGACTACGTTGTTATGGATAATTTAGATATTTGTCCTAATATAATAGCCTCAACGAAGTTCAAACTTTTTCAAACATATGCTATTCAGTAAATTGGAGATGTTGGTAGAGCTTTCGCAATTTTTCTTTTTTTTTTCTTTAAATAAGATAGGATGACGTGATGATGAAAGTTATTTTTTAAGTTTGCAACACTGTTTATATGTTTAGTTCACTACAACAACAAAAACTTGCACTTTAAACTCTCTTTTCATTTATCGTCTTTTCATTTATCGAATAAGCCGAACGATACATCTGCAACTGCAATAGCTACGCTTTGTGTTATTTGCTAAATATTAATAAAGTCGTAGAAATTTTGTGGCAGTTTGTCCTACTTTATCTCAGTGAACGAATTAACGGGCAAAACTAATCTGGCCATACACATGAGCAGTGTTGCTTCAATAGGTGATGTTTGCATAATTTTAAAAATTACTCGTTATTTCCGCTTGCTATATTTGCCCTTTTCAGATCCGAAATTAAGAAACGCTGGGGATCATGTATCCAAAGTGTCGGATCTTTGTTGGTCATTCAGGCCAATTATCCGTAATCTTATCTTGATTAAATTCTTGAATTTAAGAAAGAGACGCGCCAAAAATTTACAAGAAGAATGCCTGAACCCAAGGGCTCTTACAACTTGAACACCCTGATTCTGATTGCCCAGTTACTATAATCAAGAATAGGCCATTTCAGAGTAGCTCCAGGCCTCTGTTTCAAAGCGATGCTAAGTGCGAAACCATTGTTAAGAAAATGACTTTATATTCTCGTTCAAATAATACTCGTTTTCTCAACAAAAGTTTTGCTCTTAGTGAGAATTTTTGGAACTCGGAAATGGCCTTTTAGACTGAGTTTTTAAAAGTCTTCTTTGAGCAAATAGATCGTTTTACAAAACAATGAATCGCCGGCCATGTTTGAGCACCAACAGAATCCTGTAAGGATTGAACTCCTTTCTCAAGAAAAAAATTTCTTTCGTTCTAAGAAATTTGTATTAAAATAGCTGCTTACCACGTGAGTGAAAACGATCTATTGGAAATCGAGAAAGAGCTGTCTAATTTTTTTAGCAAAAACCAACCAGCATGCAACGTTAGATTCTGACAAAAAGTTTAGATGAGAGTATGGACAAGAAGCCTTTGTATACACAGCTTCAATTCCGCAAACATTGTTTGATTGTCACAAAGGTTTTTGCGTGCTTTAATACGTAACTCCATGTCTTTCAGTTGATTTTTGATGCCATGTTCATTCTAAAACAGATTATTTTGTGATGACTATTTAGGAATAAATCCAGAATTTCTATTTATTCCAGAATAAGGTCAACCCTATTGAATTTGAGTAACGGCTGCACACGTATTTCTGGAAGTTCAACATTTTCCTCAAGCGCTGATTGGTTACTCTTGAAGCATGACTGACACGTACCACAAACAACCCGTAGGTAATTCTTCAGCGCTTGACGGTAGTTTGTACTCAGCGAAAAGATGATGAGAGGATTCAAAAAAGTACTTAGAAATGGTAGGAAAAAGACGGCGAAGATATGGAAAATTTGTCGATGAACTTTAGACAGTTGTACATCGCTTGTAAACTCGCAAATAGGAAAAGCAGTTCTCGGTGTATAACACAAGAAGAAGACAACAATGATTAAAATTAGCATCTTCATTATTCGCTGATTTCTTTTATGTCTTATGGCGCTGCTCAGACTGTTTCCTTGAATAACAGGATTAGTTTTACGCAACGAATTGATGATACATATGTTTAAGATTGTAATGACGATAAGCAGTAGGAAATAGAAGCCCAAAAGCCCTACAAAGGTGTAAGCGGAGTACAGTGTGTTGAACTTTCTCGGAGAGCAAATGAGAGGTTTTTCAGTTTCCTTAGCCAGCCTTACTTCAAACCAAGCCGGAATTACGAAAACCAATGAGAAGACCCAGCTTAGCCAAATGAAAATTGATCTTACCGGGCGTGAAATCATCGACACTTTCATAGGAAACACGATGGCGACGAACCTGTCTACTGAAATAAGCATTAAGCTTAAAACCGACAATGATAATGAAAGATATCCAAAATATGCACCAAGTTTGCAAACGAATGGAGTCAGGACGTCTCCAAAAACTGAAAGCTTGCTCATTGAATATAAGGTCCTAAAACTGACCACACAAAGCACATCCGAGAAAGCCATACTGGTGATGTAGTAGTTAGTGCTGGTGCGCAGATTTTGTGGTCTTAAAGACAGTGTTATCTCAACTGCATTACCGATGATAGATGCGAAGGCGATTATAGACACCACTATGTAAAAAAAGAACTTTCAAAGTGAAAGGCAGTTCCATTTCTTCGTTACCTTGAGTAAGACGGTTAGTAGATTGTTCATTTCGTTTCTTTAAAATTTCTTTTTCTAGAGAAAGTTTTGTACCGGAGGTACAAATATAAAATCACTCAGCTCTTTGGTAATCGCCGTGTCTTGGACATAAAAAATACGTGTTCACTTTAAGTTCAAACCACTTTAAAAGGTTTCTTGTCATAACTAATAATAGACTGTTCACAGTCCCCTATTTTTCCGTGTGATCGTCGAGATCGAGCGCGTCTCACCATTAAGGGCGGCCATCTTGATTTTCAACGCGCTCGATCTCGACGATCACACGGAAAAATAGGGGACTGTGAACAGTCTAAACTAATAATGACGAGAGCTTGTTAAAACAGTTTTTTTGATAGGAGCCAACCCCATGCAAACTGTCAAAAATTACAAATAATTCGATGTATGAATTTTTCAGACGTTTTTGCAACATAATTCTGTACTGTTGTCAGTGTGTGTTTGTATTCGATCATGGTGGAATAAATGACCCCAACGTCTGACTAATATCTTATGCCAGACCTCGCTAGACGTATATATAAAAAAGAACCGATCGACCACAAGCGGTCTGCATATGAGATTAATTCAATACATTTGTTGTTGTTGTTGTTGTTGTTATTTTTGTCATTTCATTTTATTTCATTTCATTTCAAGGAAACCTGTAGTTCCCCAGCTGGGGTGTTTTCATATAAATTGTTTCGGTAGAAAAATAATAACAAATTAAAGCAGACACAATTCTGCAAAGCAGTTTTTTACAGGCTCATATGGCTTAAAACCACTATCGATAACGCTTCAGCAAAATATTTGTACAATTTGTTTGATGAAGACTACGTAAGACTGAAATGCGATAATTATCTCTGGGACAAAGAAAAAGCCGTGTTCACCTGTTCTCAGCATATACTAATTAGCATACATTCGAGCTCCGTAACACCGAGTAATTACCCTTAGGTTCTCTCTGATGTGAGGTCACATTCAGCCCCGGGGGCCCAGGGTATTCAGCATTTGTCACCTTGTTACCACTGGAAGTCTAAGAGCAAGACTTATCAAAAGGTTTATGTCTAAAAAAAAGCTCTGTTGAGAAACAAATTGAGTACGGTCTAGTCGCCCTTTTTTCCGTGTTTGTACCGGTCTGGGCCACAAGGTAAATTTTGTTTTCTTTTTTTAATTACAGTGGAACATCTAGATCTCCTCTAGGAGGCCTCGATTCAAGGACCCCCATTCAGGGGACGCAAAATTTGACCCCCGAGAAAGGTTCACAACATCTTTGTATTTGTTACTTCTATTGAAGGGCCACTTCTATTCAGGGGAAAGGGACAGTTTCTGGGCCCCAAAACCTGGTTTTAACCTCTTTTAGAAGGGACATCCTAGTACTCAAAACCACAATGTTTGATAAGTTTCATTGCTCACTTGTCAAAATGACTACAGCTTTTTTAAAAAATATGAACTGTCTCACTAAAATCGATGTACTAAACTTTTGGGAATTCAACACACAACATCCCAGATTATAATTAAATCATGATTTTTTTGTGCATTATCTAGCTGCTTGAAATAATGACTGCATAAGAAACACTTGTGAAGGCAAAACCGTAACGACAAACCAGTGGTGGTCAGCAGGATCCTTAGTAGTCCTGGATCAGTAAAATCTTCAATACCAAATTGAAAAATTAAAGCAGTAAACTGATCTTTACGGCTGCAGGAAGAGTCATACGAAAAAAAAGAAAGAAAACAAAAATAAAATGGTGAATTATATTTGCCCGATATTCCAGTTTGCAACACAAACCTTCAACGGGGGCTATAAAAGCAAAATGAATATAGATACAAGATGAACGTTACATTTCCAAGATAAATAGTAAAAAGATAAATGTCTTTAACTGAGTTCATCACGTCTATTTATACCACGGGGTTATAATGTCATAGCTTTGTCGATGAGGTGAGCGGCGCGTGCCTTTCTGACCTAGTCACGGTTTCTACGGATTAGGTCCAGCGGAATAGGAAGGACGTCGTTGATAGAGTGATCGGCTTGATTAAAATGTTCAGAGACGGGAGTAGAATTAGGAAAGTGGCCATAGTTGAGGATGAAGCAGAGAGCTCCCCAAAACGTTTGAGGAGATGGCGCTTGGTCTTCCCGATGCATTGTTTGCCGCATTTTTGACTGCAAAAAAAAAATCGTCGCTCGCTAACGGATGTCTTTTAATGACTGCGGCAGATTCCGAGGCAGAATTAAAGAAAAATTTTATTTGTTGGTTAATTATTTACAAACCTCAACCCAACCTCCATTCAGGGGAAACCTCTATTCAGGGGACACTTAACTTGGTCCCGAGGGTGTCCCCTGAATTGTCCCCTGAATTGAGGTTCCACTGTAAAACATTTTCTAGTGACTTTAATGACGTCATTTGATCAAGTCTGACACTGGGCTTTGAACCGTAGTTAACAACCAGGGCTGAGTTGCTCAAAGCATGGTTAGCTTTAACCATTGGTTAAGCAGTATCAAAACCAATACGTTGTCAAGGTATTAAACGCTGGTTAACGCTAACCATGCTTCGAGCAACTGGGCCCAGAGTGTTTCTTCGTGTACCTATTACGAGTAAAAAACAACGCGCTCGCTTCTTTGCAAACAGACGACAAAAAGTGGTACAGAAAGAAAATTTCGGCTCGAATCTTGAACATTACAGGAAAGGATAGGGGCAAGGTTCCAAGACAAACAATTTTTTTTTTTGGGGGGGGGGGGGGACGGGGGGGGGAGTCACCATCATTACGCTTAAAATCCTTTGGATTACAAAAGCTGCCTTTGTTACCTCTCTTCACTAGACGACTGTCAAAAATCACCACCACTTTTAATATAAGTTATATTTCGCAGTAGACGATGCGCAAAAGCAAGAAGCTCACCTCGTGCTTTCCCTTATTCATAGTCAGTTTCGTATTCCAATTCAGGCTAACCTTAGGTTTTGACCACCCGAGTCTGTAGATTGAAATAATTTAGAAGTTTATGAGTAACCGACCACCTACCCATCCCCTAAGTCACCATTAACACTTACTTGTTAGTTAGGGCAAAATTGTGACTTAGGCGAGGGGTGGGTGGTCAGTTACGCAGAAACGTCAATTGATTGCAAAATTTGTTAACGAATACATAGAGGATATTATACGGTGGCGCGAAGATATAAATTTTATTTGCGAGTGGGAAAACAATATTTTACGAACGAGCGCAGCGAGTGAGTAAAATATTGTTTTTGCCACGAGAAGATAAAATTCGTATCTTCAAGCCGCCGTGTAATGTTCTTTTTATTATATAGACAAAAAGACATCGATAAAATAATTAACAATTAATGAAAGAGGCTGAGTATCTTATGAACTCGTATTTTGGAATTATATAGATCAAAAGTTTTTTAGTTACTTGTTAAGTTTTTGTATTAGTTTAGCTTTTAAATGCATTTTAATTGCTGTATTTTAGCTTTTTTAAACAATTTTTTAATCTGTTGTATTTTTAACTTTTAGTGTATTTTTAGTTACCGTAATTTAGGCTAGGTTTATATAGATATATATGTATTTTTATTTTTTTTCCAGGGTCCTCATTGATAGCAGCATTCTATGCTGAAGTGATAACCCTGGCTAAATAACATTTATTATTATTATTATTATTAAGAATTATGGAGGTCGAGGAGGGTGTTATCGGCCGAGGCGGATAACACCCTCCGAGATCTCCCTAATTCTTCATATGATACGAAAGGCGAGTTCAATAATTGTTTTATTATTCATTCAAAATAATTCCTAGTTTAAAAACATGGCTAAAACATGCTTACCTCCATCGATCCATCCATGTTAAGTTCTTCTTCGATAGTGCATGTTTAGGTTTGTGCAGCTCCGCAAATATTCTCCAATCCTCGCCAAAATCCTTGAAACACCCATGCACGTCCCTTTCCCTCTGCAATTTTGAGATGTGATTGCGATGTTACGTGGCTACAACATCATTGGTAAAGGGAGGGGAAAACGAAAGGGAGCAAAATTTTCCAAAGTGTTCCAAGGTTTTTGTCGAAGATTGTAGTTTCGATATCCTAACGACTAACTACACACAATGTATGACTGTGTTTCAATTTTTCTCAAGCCTGAACGACTTTCACTGTTAATAGAGAGTGTGCTGAGCGCAAAAAGATGTTATGAATATCATATGTAAAGCTTTATTATTAGTTTATATAAGGGATTGCATTTGACTATCACCTATTAATTGAAATGGTATTGGATGAATATGGCATGCCGATTAGATGAAGAATTAGAATGAATATAGGGAGATGACAAAGTTTCGACTGAAATGGGAAGGGTTGTGAAGTAGATTAATTTGAGAATGGCTATAAATTAAAATTCCTTTGAAAAATATAAATTAACTTCGTGTAATTATAAGCGACAGGTGCAGGATTGGAATGACTCAGCACGCGCGGTGATAGACTGTAGCTTTAAATCAGACAGATTAGTTATCTACTGGAAAACTTAATTAAATCTACCTCTTTGTATACTTTAAGAAGAAATTAATCAATTTACTTGGGCTTTGTGGTGTTCATCTCATTAAGGTTAGCTCTATTTATGTCGTTTCGTTTGTTCTAGAATACGTGGGTGTCATTATATTTTAAAGGCAAAACTGTGCAATAAAACAAAGGCTAGAATCTTAATACGAAACTGACGCTATATTACTTTCCAGTTCATAACATTACCAGTTGCTTCAATTTAAGGTGAAAATGATCAACACAAGTCGTTCCAGCTCATCCGATGGCCTTCCATTTAAGTTTTGCTCAAATCACAAGTTCCTTCACACTTATGATCTTGTAACAATTCTCACTTGCATTGTAAATGGCGCGTCTTCGCCAGTGGCTGTAGCAGGAAATTCTCTGATTTTGGCATCAATTTGGAGGAACCCTTCTCTTCGAACCCCCACGTATACGTTCCTTGGTTTCCTTGCGTTAGCAGACTTATTTATAGGGCTTCTTGGTCAGCCATTTTATGTTATATACAGAGTCGCAGATCTTAAGGGGTATGAAAAGCTTTATTGTGTAGCATCCGCAGTCGCTCATAGCATCGTCCCCTATCTAGTTATCCTGACAGCATCGACGTTAACATCAATGGCGGTGGAAAGATGGCTAGTTATGAGCCGCCGAAGCTCCTTAATAACTGTTCGGAGAGTATATTTTATCGAGGGTGCTCTGTTGATGGTACCGGTACCATATATGGCACTTCGCAGACTGCCAGGAATGGATAAGTATTTTGACTTACCTGTTGACTCCATCATAGAAGGATGCATGGGTTTTTGCTTCTTTGCTATATTTACTCTATCGTACTTTAGAGTATTTCGAATAATTCGACACCATCAGCAGCAAGTACATTCAAGTGCAAACATCGTTGGCCAGTCCGTCATTCACTTTGAAAAATATAAAAGATCTGTGTTTTCCATTCTTTGGATTGTGGCGCTTTTCGTGTTGAGTTACTCGCCGTATTTACTTTCTACTGTTCTTGTGAAGGCATTGAATGTTTCCTATGAAACATCTCTCATCGTTCTCCATATAGGAACAACCAGTATGCTAATTTTATCGACTCTGAATCCGTTTCTTTACGTTTGGAGATTGAGAGATGTCCGTCAAGAAGCTAAAAAGGTCATTCGAAAGATATTAGGCAAATTAAGAACATTGTTGTGAAGTATTTTGAAAGTTATTTTTAACACGGATCTATCTTAACTTTTAAGTTTAGTTTTTGTTTCATTAAGTCTTGTTTTTGTCCACGTATTGTTTTCCTGTTTTGATCTTTTTTTTTTACTTGTACTTGAAGTTATGCTTAGCTCGCGAATTTACTTATCGCCATATTAGGAATGTTATTCGCTTGGCACTGTCAGATGTTAGTTTTTTTACAGGTGGTCGTGTTTGTGGTGTTAGAGCTGACCTTCGTTATTTGATTATATAATTTTGCACGAGTTTGTCCTAAAAACGGTATACAATTTCGCGCGAGTCTGTCTAAAAGAGTGTAATGTCCTTTGTCCTGATAATGGTAATAAATTTGAGGGTTTTGTCCTAAACAGGGGTTTTTTAATAAAGTTTTTTTGGCCTAAACAAGTGAAACACCCTCAATTTTATTCCCCTGTATAGAGACAAAGGACAAAATGTCCCACCGTCTTGTTTTAAAGCCATTTATTGGCAATTGCAACGAGCAAATTCACGTCATCGTCATTGCTTTTATGTACTTGGAGTACAAACGAAATTCATCCAGCAAATCCAATCAATCGTGCAGGCAATACCCTGTTGACGGACTCACATAAAATTATAGACCCTGTTTTCGGACAGACGCACACGAAATTATATACCCCGTTTAGGATGGAGAGGTCAAAAACCATATCCTGTCCAGCAGCACATCCCCTTATAGGCCATATAAGGAAGTATCCCAGGTGTTGCCACCGCCGTTCTGTAACTTTAACTCCCAATTATTCTTAGTCTTCCCTCGCATCATTAGTTTCTTGGTCAGTGTTACGGACGGGTGCAATCACCAAATGGCGTAATAATAATAATAATAATAATAATAATAATAATAATAATAATAATAATAATAATAATGGTTTATTAGAAGTATATCTATAGGTTACAAATATGAAGGTGTTGCGCCATGGGTGCAATCACCAAATGACGTAATACAAAAGATTGAAAAGACACTGATCAATACCCACACAAGCAAACTAACAATGGTTTTCTCAACACCAAGAACTTGAACAACACCGCGTCAAAATTAAAACTCTTTTTTCAAAGAAATTTTATTTCAATAGAGTCTCAATAAAATGCGTATTTTGGACTTCAACTGGGTGACCGCCTGTCCATACATTTTAGAGAGTTTTCACATTACGCCACGGGAACCATATTAATGTCCCAAGACAATGAAACGGCGGCCAAGTTGGCGTACCAAAGGCAATCTTGTGGGAGTTGAGTTCTTTTCTTATGTAAACGCTTTCTTTTGTTAAAGTAAATAGGCAGGAGATGCTGGCTGCGTGAGTTGATCACGTTTACATGATAGGAGGGGACGGGTCACCCGCTCACATTTTGCCATGTAAACGTCTCAAGGCGGGATAACCCGCCTTCTCGGGAAAGGATTCATATTAATTACATCAAATAGGGACAAAAACTGCAAGCTCTATTCTTTAAGTGCCCTTAATCTAAACGTTTTCTCTTTTGTTAATGAAAGTACATTGTACACATTACTTCGAGAACCTCTGCGAAAAAAAATTTCGATTTGAACGGCAACATGACTTTTTTAACAGTTTTTTGAAACGTTCAAATTTGCCTCCACTTTGGCACACTATTTGTCTTAGTATTCTCTCAGAAGCCTCTCGGAAACAAACGAGCTGGGACGAAGATTAAGAAACTATGACGTAAATTAAGGAACACGTGACTTTAGTTGAAAGTACACAATTGTGGAGTGCTAAAAATATTTCTTCCAATTCACAAACTGAAACAGCTGTTAAAAGATAAAACATGCCATGCAGTAAGATGCGTTGCAGTTAGATACAACAACACTGGCCACCCAAAAAAAGGGATAAGCACACATGAAATCCCGTTTTCCAGTTCCTAAATTTTGAGGTTATGCTAATTTTTCCAAATTAATGCGGACAATACATATATCCAAGACTAGTATATTTCAGTGTGAGGATTGTCAATGTTTTACATTCAAAAGATGCCATCAATTCAAACTAAAATGTACTGTCTAGTCATGGAGGTATGTAGAACTTGTATAGTGCGCATTATTTTAGAAAACTTGGCATAACGTCAAAACAGTGAATGTTGTAACGCAAATTCTTGACAGGTTTGTAGGATAGATTTGTCTTGAAATGTTAAGATGTTGCAGTAGTGAATCAATCTCAATAAAAGTTCCAGACATTATTATATACATTATAAAGATTATGTAAGGAGGTTTTAAAAAATTTTTCATTCTTTTTCACCAAGTTCGTCCAAATGAAAAATATTTTCCTTCTTGTTCGGACGACACAAGAAGAAGGGAGACAAAAGACAACTAGAGAAAATACAGGTTGGGTAGCTTGTTTCAGGTAGAACAAGCTCTGGAAATAACAAAGAAAGAGCAAACGGACATATATCACCTCGAAAAAGCTGCCGATCATCACTATTGCAATTTCCCAGTAAGAGAAGAGTATGTACCCTGATCCAAATGAGACTTCTCGGCGGTGGTAGCCACCTGGCGTTTCTTCCAGTATGACTTCTCCTACGCTTTTGTAATTTTATTTTCATCTTCTGAATTGTCTTCCAATTTCTCATGCCCGTACTCTTGGACTACCAACCAACACGCCTCGGTCTTATCTGCTAGCTTGATAAGTATTTGTCGCTTTCATATCAAATCAAGAGAAGTTTCCATGGACTTCTGGGCCCGCAAAAAGTCAGCTTTCTTGATAGTATCGAACACAAAGGAACTATAGTCCTAGATTTCTGCATTTAACAAAAATTGTTTCTCGTTGCTTTTGAATTTGACTTTCTTCGCCTCAACTTCTCGCTTAAGCTTCTTAGAGTCGGAGTCGGAGCTGTCTTCTTGAAGTGGAAAAGTATAAATGCAAGAAGCTTAGTGTCGATGAAGACTTAGAATCTAATTTAGGGTCAGCAGAAAGGACTAACAAGTTCGAGATTCCTTCTGGTTGTTCCCGATCAACATGTTCGGCTACAGAACTTTTGTCAGACGTGGTTTAAAGCCTAGGTTCATGGCGAAAAAAGTTTAGCGTCTCGTAGGTGCGACTAGACCTGAAACCTAGAATGAATATTCCAGTACAAATGCCCTCCTTATACGCTGTGAAAACGAACGAACAATAGTTCGTAAGAAAGTGGAAGAACAAATTCTTGACAAAAGATGCAAAGAAAAAAGCAATGCCCTCAAACGAAGGAAAATTCATTTCGTCATTTCCGCCGGGGATATTGTTAGACATGATTTTAGAGAAAGTATCTGCCACAAATCTTGTATGATTGGTCAATTTATTAGGCTCAAATTTCTTTTAGCAACTGAGTATAATAGTCTTAGTCTAGTTTCAGTTATTCACTAGTTTTTTACATCAGTCTTAGCCTAAGCAAGTTCTTTCCTTTTTTACCTCTTATAAAAGTTTTCTAAAGCTTACTGGTTATGCTGCCTCATCTCGGCCAAGGCTTATCGGTTGAGGTAGCGGAACATTTAAAACACTGATTTCCCAGTGTATACCAAGCCTGTTACTCCGACAAAAACGCCGAAGATGATAATGAATACATCAAAAACATAATGGTACAGTTTAAGTTCTTTCTTTTTCAAAATGAGATGGAAAAGCGCCGGTAAAATGTACATTGTCGCTGATCCTGTCAAACTTGAAATAAAAGCCATATAGAGCACAAAGTGTGGAATTAAAATTGCTGGTAGGAGAGTAAGAACGTTTGTTGCAACCCGGATGCCAACAAACCAAACAACATGAGGTATTTCAAATGAAAACCAATCAGGGGACACTGAATCTTCGATTATTTGTATGATAATAATAGCCACAAAAGGATATGAAAAAACTACGTTCAAAATTAAAAAAGCGTTGACAAGGATGCTAATAACTCCCACGGGAAGGCTATTAGAGATTACTTCTTGGATGTTAGAGCTGAATGACAAAAATGCACACACTGAAAAAACCACCTTTAAGGTGGCAACGAAACATAATGTGAGTCCAAGTACTGTGCGAAATTGCGACTTCTTTTCCAAACTAGCCTCAAGGCCAGGCAAAGTAGAGTGACAGTTGTAGCAGAATGAGATACAGATTGCCAATGTAACAGGTGCACTGTCTTTATCCCACACTAAGATTTCGCCTGGGGTCCATGATGGATGATGCACTATTCCATAGGATAAAATAGCAACAACAGCCATAAATATAGCTATCACACTAATCAAACTCAACCAAGCGACTTGAGAGAAATTCTTCAGAAATAGCGTCGGAAGTCCCACAGCGGCTGCAATAACAATCCAGGCTTTGTTTGACAGCGGTAAATCTGGAAAAATACCATTAGCAAGCGCAGAGGACAAGACCAGGTACAGAGAGGCGACAAGAAGAAGATGGATTAGCTGGATAGCGGAAACTATGGTGCCGCTGTAACGAGGCGAGCAAGCTTCACCAAGTTGTTTGAAGTTGGATCTGACGCGAACTCTTTCTCCAGCATCGTTTTCATCGTAAAGGCAGTCAATCAGAATTGCTCCAGTGTAGAAGGCGACAAAAGGAAGAACAACCAGTGCTGTTATCGCCACTAAACCACTCTGAGATATCGCATAAGGTAGGGCGAGAATACTTGTGCCCTCAATGTCGCTGATTAAGTTTATTAACGCTTTCCACCAAGGAGATTTATTTGCTGCTTCATCGTCTTCTGCTGCTTCATCATCTTCTGTGATCGATACTGGAGGTTCGTTTACTTCTGGATCACTTCGTAGCAAATGATACCTGTCGGAACGAGTTGTTTTTGGCATGTTCAAACTTGACTGAGTCTTTTAAACTTTCGGCGTCCTTGCTTTTGCTTATTAATGATCAAGCAGAGGCCTTAATACAACAGTAGTGAATACAGCACCTAAAAATTCAAGAATGATTTAAATTAAATTTTTAAAACACTTTTAGTTTTTATGAAATAAATGAGTAAATACCATTTGGAATTTGGACGGTGATGTTGAAAGACTATATTAATAAAAAGGCACTCATCAGGATCGATCTCACTTGTGAATTAACAGATTTCGCTCATTTATCATGTTTATGGTGTCCGTTGAAAGCCTTTCATGCATTTATCAAATGGATAAAAAAAGTCAAATCAAACGGATTGCGATTTTAGTATACTATACAACTATCCCCCGAGGGGGGAGGTGAATTATTGTAGAAAACCGAGACGCGAAGCGTCCAGGTATATATCTAGCGCTATAAACCGACCCTGAGGGGGAATATAGTTGTTTTGTTACTGATTTACCAAGTCAGTTGGATAAAAATCGAAAAGGAACTTCTTAGAACAGTTAACAAAGACAGGCCAAATTTTGTCTCTTTCTTGGTCTTTGTTGGTGCAGCTTTTTCATTTACCGCTAGAATTTCATCTCATTCGAAACTGTCGCGAAACGAGAAGCCATTTTGAATCTCGTCCCAAAACAGTGAATATCAAAGGATATTCCGAGTTATAATAACGGGAGCCAAGCAGAACGCGCGAAAATTGCTGTCCACTGATTTCGTGATTCAGGCGGTGTGCGTCACGACCCACAAAGGTTCATGGGTAAAACTGTTTATGTGCCTTATTTCAATCGTGACACGGTCGAGTTCGTATCTCGTGAGAGAGATAAATCAAAACCCGGGATCAAAACACTGCTTCCTTTTCTGAAAAACATTACGGAGGAGAGCGACTTGGAGAATTCTCCAGATCTCGTGCCTTAGATGCTTGCTATTTGCTTAAAAGGTTAATTTCAATAAGTTTATCGCGATCGCGATGATGGAAGGTGCGATTTTAGCCGATTTTAGGAGGCGATTTCTTGCTTCTCAGAAGATTTTAGGTACTGTTTAGTGCTGTGCTTATATGTTAATTTCTATCTCACAAGAGTGAAAGAGCTTTGTAGCTCATACCTGGATTTGCTTAAATAAAAAATTGGTCTAATTAATAGTAACGTTCGATGGACTTTATTAACCGGACAAGGAGAGGGAGCGCGAACAAAGAGCATAGGTGAGAAATCTTGCATTGTTTCTCATAATTTTATTTTCCTCGACAATTTTATATTCTTTTGCAAACAGTGACTGTTTATAATCCTTGTAAGCAAATAAATCTTCTATAGGCGAGGCAAAACAGACCAAGTGTAGCGCCCGAACAGCTACAGCGCAATAGGAATTTCAAACCCGGGGTGGAGGTGACTCCGCATATAAAAGTGGTGGAGATGCTCGTCGTCTCGGTTAGGGGTGTAAATTTCGAATTTTGGTCTCATTTAGGGTGTTCAGGGCAAAACGCCATCATATTTAGCCGTGAAGGTCTCGTTTAAGGTTGCACGCGAAAAAATATAAAAATATATATTTGATATGCATATTTTAAATTCGTTTTATTTACTCCATTCATATAATCCAAGTTTTCTCATTTGTCAGTGTTTTAACATGGTCTCTTTGAGGGGTCCAAAAAACCTTGGGCGACGCCCAGATCGGTCTCCTTTAGGGGTTTAATTCAAAATTTCCGACGAGCATCCCCACCCCTTTCATATGCAGAGTCCCCCCCGGGATTTCACCGAAGCTACGGCCGCAGAAATAACCCACAATCTTGTCTGTACGTTCATTGAAGTGAGCGCAGTGTATCGATTTTGTTATAAACCTAACCTCACAGTTTTAAAATCCTGTATGCTGTAGTCTAGATCTTCGATAATGGTTTGTGTTTTGGTTGAGATTTATTCCCTAGCGAAAATTTACATGAGGATTTGCATACACACAGCACACACTGCATGCAAATTATTTTAAAGACACGCTTTCAGTTTCCGTACTGGGTTATGAAAAATGTTTTGTTTCCAAAGGTTATCACAATATTCAACCTTTTTACCTTTTCTGGTTTAAAATGAAACAAACTCTTCCTGGATTTTGCGTTACTCGCTTCACGTCGGCTTTCGCTTCGGCAAGTTTCTCAGCCTGTTTCACGGGACTTGTGCTACTTGGCTGAGACAATCACTTCATTCCAAGACACTTTCAACGCCTCATTGTAAACGGGGAAACTAACAGGGGTAGACCCGAGTAGACCCCAAAATTTACAAAGAAGCAAGAAAGGCTGAAGTAAGAAGTTGACCGAAATAATCCGATAAACCGCTAACAGAACCAGCAATGAATCCAAGAAGAACGGCGAAGATAACACTCAAATCATCATGGCGGCTTGCACATGACCGAGCAATTCAAAGTTGTCGCAAACGCTCAAGAAAGCAAAATGTTTAAAAACAACGCAAATACTATCAAGATTAAGTGTTCCAACAACTTTCCTCGGCGGTATAGTGTCCAAATTACCTACACAAGCTTGGAATAAAGCGAAAATTTCACCACGTATAACTCTGAAAACGGCTCTTTCCAAGCGCGAAAATCACTCTACAAACGCTTTCTGATTGGTCGAATCTCGAATTGCAGGACAAAATTCTGTTCTAATGCTTTAAACTCCAGAGTGTAAACTGTAATAGCCTGCACGGCGTCAGTTTATTATTCGTGTTTTCGAATGCTTTAGTTATTGCGTGTCATCAGTCTTTAATGATTTCTTAATGAGAGGACCGAACTGATCATCTGTGTCAGTGAGCTGAATATCCAGAGGCTTGTTGGCTCCGTAGGATAAAAACCATTCGTTAACGGGAATGTTATACGGTTATTTTTATTGAAGAATGTCAAGCCCTCTCCCAACTGCAAAATGACAAAGCCTCTACCGTTTTAATGACCGGGTAGGGACAAAGCTCTAAGTGATGACAGTTAATCTGTATTCGTTAACTGATCACAATCGATCTTATTCACCTTTTTCCTGGGACATTTAAGAACTGTAGTAACAAGTATGACACGAAAGATCGTACCATAACGTTTTTTGTAAAGGTGTTCTGACAAATGCCGAATTAAATGCGAGCTTTAAGCGTTGAAAAATTAGAAAGGGGGGCCCCAGGTAGGTGAGGAAACCCGCTTAGGTGGGGTAACCCGCCTGTCCATATAATCTCTCATTTTAATTTGATCACGTTTACATGATAGGTGGGGTGACCCCCCTCATGTTACCTCACCCATCTGGGGTCCCCCACCTCCATGTAAACAGGCCCTTAGCTATTATTTTCCTTAGCTCCATTGTGTTGACTTCTAGTTGGCTTCTTTGTATTTATTGTTTTACGTCACTCGTGAGTTTCACAGGTTTTTACACCAAGGATGAGGCGTAAAGCTGAAGATAAAGTAGATTAAGCTAGTTACTTCTCATTATCTGTTTTAGCAATTTTTTACAACTAACTTGTCAATAAGTTGAACTTAGAAATAAGGGTCGCCACTTGTGTAATAGTTAATCAAAAATGCTACAAATAGTTAATCTTTAAGGCAGTAATTAAAAAAAAACTGGCATCCCCTCTCTCCCTTTCCCAAAATCCTGTGACCATGCCCCCTTCCGCGACAAGGTGGTATACATAAGAGCATAAGATCGCGTGTCTTAAGCCCTTAATTACACCTTAATAAGAGCGCTGAATCGATGATCCGTGTGAGCTAAAAAAAAAAAACATCAGAGAGCTTAAGCAACGACGAGGGCTACGTCAACGAGAAACCAGCGGTAAAACAGCAATAGGTTTAGATTACCAAAACAACTACTCTGCACGACTGCATCACGCTTTTTTGTACATTTCTTTGCCGTCACTGCACGACTACGACGTGAAAATGCCTAATTTCACGTTTTGCGGAGTACGTGAACTTAAGGCAACGACTTTCTTCTTCTTTTCCCGAACTTTGATACATTCTTTTAGAATTCAACTCCAGAAAAAATTGCCAACATTGACGAATTGAACAAGATGAGAGAGGCGCGATAAAGTTTGAAGCAGAGCGACTTCACTTTTTAAATGACGTTTCCGCAACCGTCGCCGTCGTTGTTTGCTTAAGCTCCCTAATTAGCTCGTTGGCTCAGTAACATAAACGTCATTCTTTTAAGCGAAAATGTTGAGAACAATTTCTTGAAAGAAGTTGTACTGTTTACTTATTAACTAGGGGGGAGGTAGGGGCAATGCTCTAATGATAACGGCTAAACTTGGTCTTGTTCATGGCTAACTGATTACAACCAACATCACAGGCGTCATCGTTTATAATTAGGGAGCTTACGACTTTCGCACGACGCCGCCGCTGGGTCACGTCATAGCTCTGCGTTGCCGTCCTGTAGAAATTTGAATTTACGATTCGTAGTAAAGACGACGACGCTGGTGCTCGCGGCAGGCAAATTTTCCCGCGGTTTCTGAAGTTTGTTTTCTTCTTTTCACAAGTAAGCTTATTTGTTCAACCAAAATATCTAAATTCATTAGAGAAACGAGAGCTCGTATTGCAGACGCTTATGGAAACAGATTTATAAAGGACCGTGTTTTTCACTGTATTTGTAATTTTATGCGTTTCGTCAACAAACTCAGAGTTAACTACGGATTTAGACAAGACAACAAAGGACGAATGCAAGGCGCATTTACATACAGGGAGGGCATTTACAAACTTCCTGAACAGCTGTAGTTACTGTGATGAGATAACCACTTGCAATGATCTAGCTGTAGCTTTGATACCATCTGGTCAATATGGTTTCACTCGGTGTTAATTTATGCTTGTCTTCAGCTAGCTATGGTGTTGATTCTTCGGGTCGTTACTCCAATGAAAACAGACAAACAAATCGAAAACATATGTAGAGAACAAGTCCCTAATGTGATACTTGAATTATCTGGAAAAATCCGCTGAAGTATGTAGGGAAAACTTTGAAAATTAGTCTCACGTCCTGCTTTTTCTAGGACGCCGGCGAATCGTTGTCAACAACGGCGTCGACTTTGGCGCGACGCTGGCAAGTGCCCAGATAAGCATGCCCAGTAAGCCTGTCACGCAGTCCAAAGGCGTCGTCGTGCGAAAGTCGTCAATTCGTAAGCTCCCTATTATTCATTATTGGGAAGCGCCATTTCGACGTTTCCTCTTTTCTTATACCCAGGCATAATACTTTACCTTACTGAGGCGAATAAATATGATTAGGTAAAGGAACACAATACATCTAAGTCACAGACTCGGGCAAAGTTGATCGTTTGGTCCGGACAATCTGCGAATCATCGAACTTAGGGCAAAAATATAGCTTTATGAAATTGTAAATGCTTCGTTCCCTATGGGTATGTGAAGTTTGCTGCTGGAATATTTGCAGAATTAAATATTTTTGGTAGACTTTCATTTAGATTAGGGTTAAGCGCTTTTTCGGCTTTAACACTCATGGTCGACTTTTTGGAGTTGAACTAATTGTAGCAGATCCAAAGAGGAAAACATTTCTAACAAAACTTACCTTTATTTTTGGCGGTGTCCTTAAGATATGTAACGTCTTAATGCAATGATCAAGCAAGTGGTACCTTTATGTACATGATAACCAACTCCAGCGGAGATAAATACAAGCGGTTATCATCTCTTCTGAAACTTGAATGCTGTTCACTAAACCTTGGCAGTCAATCTCCATTGTATAGCTGGCGGAACGAGTTATTTTTTGCATTTCAAATTCGACTGAGTCTTTTAATTTGCCGGCGCCTCTGCCATTCCTTAATGATCCGAAATAGCCTTACTACGGCAATAATACAGCCCCTTAAAAATCATGTACGATTTAAAAAAGATTTCAAAGCACGTTAACTAGCTTTAACTTTATAAAATAAAGAAATACCAAGCGGAATTTGGAGTGATGTTGAGAGACTATATCAGTAATGAAGGCGTCTTGGTCGATCTCCCTTGAAAAATGGCTAGATTTCGCTTACTTGTACTGTGTGTTGAAAGATTTCGCAATGACAGCACCTAAAAATTCAAAAATGATTTATGTTCGTTTATAAAATAAATGAGTGATGTTGAGAGACTATACCTAATAGGCGTTCAGGTCGGTTTAGCTTGAAAAGTAGATTTCGCTCATTTATCATGGTGTGTGAGCTCTTTATTCGACCGACTGACATTCCACAGACATTGATCACATATCGCAACGCAAACTGAATTACAAAGCACATTTCATTCTTTTTTAACGCTCTAAACGAGTAAAACTTGAGCCTGCACGGCTTTCAGTTTGTTATTCATTTTCTCGAATGCTCTATAGCTATCGTCGTCAAATTACACTTTATTTCTTTAAAAGCCATCCTCTTATAATTTCTCCTTCAGGGATGCAGTTTGTTCTTTGACCTTGAACTTTGTGAAGCAACAGCAAAGTAAAAATGTTGCAGGTACGTTGAACGAGCATATCCATAATGTCTAAGTCGATTTAAATGTTCTTAAAGCATAGCCAGTCTTAACGTCTTAATGATGCTGACAGTTTCGATGACTGTCAGCCATCTTTATCAAAACTTGAAAAACATTAAAAGTGTCAGAAGCCTTAAATAGGCCTATTTTTCTTCCCAAAAGAGACTGCGAGAAAAACCCCTGGGACCAGAGTAGTTGGCTGACTGATTATAACCAACATTCGAAACCAACATCACAAAATAATTCATAATTGTTCATTACTGCTAGAAGCGCCATTCAGACTGAGATTTTCCCTTTCTTTATACCCGAAGCACAATGCCAAAGAGGAAAACATTTTTTTAGCCTTGGGTGCCAAGAGAGAATGATCAGCAGATTAATAGTTAAAAATGTGTTTTTTTGTTAGCAAAATATCCTCCTTCCTCTAAATAAAAATGTTGTCAGTTTTTCTCTAGGATCACCTCTCCCCGCCCCCCATCCCCGCCCCTCCGATGGCCCCTGCTCATTGTCATTTACAATGGAGGGAAACGCTTTATGACAAGGCTAAAAAATACACATTCTTGGACACATTTCTTTCCTTATTAGCGCTGCGATTTCCCATTTCATGCATAAAAATCCACGGGCACTTGATACATTTAACCATGCCAATTAAATGAAAATGTATACCTGAAACAAAATCACAAAGATATTCGCGATCTGTGGTCGCTTTTGTCCAGTGAAGAAAAGCGATAGTTAGAGAGGGGTTGTAATTGCCCTGGATTAAATCTGGAGGTGATTGAAGCATTCTTTAGTGATTTACGGCTGATTTCCCTAGGATGATATGCGAGACCTTCACTGCAACTAACCCCTCAACGACAGAACTAAAACTCGCTGGAATCGCCCCGAAGAGGCTAAAAATGCTAAGAAAACACCATAAATTAATACAAGGAGACAAGACAGGAAATTCTGATGTATTTTTATTACTATTTTGGACCCTTAATAACGATCGCCTAAATCTCCATACAAACTCTTATAATATTTCTGTTACGCAACAACAATTCTCACTCGTGAGCTTGGGGTGCCTGTGGTCTGACGTCACAGAGAGTCTCATACGACAAATCGCTTTGGAGAATTACCACGGGCTTCATTTTGCAAACTGCAATTTTATTACAAACTCAGTGAATATATTCATTTGAAGCATGAAACGGAGGAAAATAAGAACTAAATTTTGGTTTTAGTAGTACTTTAAGCCTCTTATAGTGTCTTAGCTTCCCCTGCATTTTCATTACACGCCGAGCCAAAAAAAAAAGTATAGGGACCGCATTATTGGAATTTCCCTTCAAACCATGTTTGGTCCGTTAGCTTAGTTGGTAGAAAACGGATTTTTTAAACTAAAACTGTTTAAACTTGAGTAGTCCCCCTTAGTCCCATGCTTCGAGTCAGTGCTTTGGTTCGAGGAAATGTAGGAACGGTGTATTAACTGAGTGTCTATTGGCGATTTCCCAGATTGTAAAATCAATGATCCTGAAAGATAGTTTTAAACAATGATTTCCCAGTGTACACCAAACCTACTACTCCAACATAAACACCAAAGATAAGAATCAATACATCGAAAATAAAATGGTACAGTTTAAGCTCTTTCTTTTTCAAAATGAGATGGAAAAGAGCCGGTAAAATAAACATTGCCGCTGATCCAGTCAGACTTGAAATAAAAGCCATAAAGAGCGCAAAATGTGGGATTAAAATTGCTGGAAGGAGAGTAAGAAAGTTGGTTGCAACTCGAATGCCAATAAACCAAACAATATGAGGTATTTTAAATGAAAAGCAATCTGGGGACACTGAATCTTCGATTATTTGTATGATAGTAATAACCAGAAAAGGATATGAAAAAACTACGTTCAAAATTAAAAAAGCGTTGACAAGGGTGCGAATAACACCCATGGGGAGGCTATTAGAGATTACCTCTTGGATGTTAGAGCTGAAGGAAAAAAAGGTTAACACTGAAAAAGTCACCTTGATAATGGCAACGAACAAGTATGTTAGTCCGAGCATTGTGCGAAATTGCGGTTTGTCTTCCATACTTGCCTCAAGGCCAGGCAAAGTAGTGTGACAGAGATAACTATACGAGATAATTGCCAATGAAACAGGTGCACTCTCTATATCCCACACCAAGATTTTTCCTGGGTTCCATGATGAATGATGCGCTATTTCGTAGACTAAAACACTAACTACAGCTACAAATATAGCTATCGCACTAATCAAACTCAACCATGCGACTCGAGATAAATTCTTCAAAAATAATGTTGGAAGAACCGCAGTGGCTGTAATAAACGTCCAAACTTTGACGGACAGCGGTAAATCTGGAAAAATACCATTAGCAAGTGAAGCACACAATACAAGGCACAAAGACGCCATAAGAAAAAGTTCGAGTAACTGGACTGTGAGGGATATGGCACCACCAAAACGAGCAGAGCAGGCTTCACCCAGTTGTTTGTAATTGGATCTGACGCGAACTCTTTCCCCAGTATCGTTTTTGTCGTAGAGGCAGTCAATCAAGATTGCTCCAGTATAGAAGGCTACAAACGGAACAATAACCAACATTGCTACCGCCAAAAGTCCACCCTGAGCTATGACATAAGGTAAGGCGAAAATACCTGCTCCGTTGAGCTCACTCAAAAGATTTATTCCCGCTCTCCACAAAGGAGATTTATTTGCTGCATTATCGTATTCTGCTGCTTCATCATCTTCTGTGATCGATGCTGGAGATTCGTTTACTTCTGGATCACTTTGTAGCAAATGATAGCTGGCGGAACGGGTAGCTTTTGGCATTTTCAACCTTGACTTAGTCTATTGAATTTCCGGTGTCCTTGCTTTAGCTGAACGATCCGAGGCCTTAATACAGCAATACTGAATACAACACCTAAAAATTCAAGAATGATTTAAGTTATAGATTTTAAAACATGTTTAGGTTATAAATTAAAATAAATACCATGTGGAATTTGGAGTGATTTTGAGAGACTTATTAACAAATAGGCACTCAGGTCGATCTTACTTGTTAAATAGATTTGGCTCATTCATGGTGTCGGTTGAAAGACTTTCATGCACTTATCAAACAGATAAAAAAAATCCAATCAAACGGATTGCGATTTTAGTATACTAATCAATATACTAAAATCGCAACCCGTTTGATTTGATCTGTACGGCAAGGTTTCTTCCTTTAATGAACCTTCGAAACAGATAAAAGCACGAGGCCTACGTGCTTTCATCTGTTGCTTGTTTTTGGAACCCGTGATGAAGTGCGAGGCCCGAGTTTTTCACATATTACATAAAACAATGCAAGAGGGAGGGGGATTGTTAAGATCTTGCTGCGGGCTCAATTTGAGTCAAAACGAAGAAACTAACCAAGCAATTAAATCCTTTCATGCATTGTTTCTTCAAACTTTGTTATATGCTTTAAATATAATTAGCAATCAAAATTCTGGTGAGCCACGGACTTTACTTATCGCTCAGCAAACTAACAATTGCACAAAATTCTGTTCTAACGCTCTAAACGCCAGAGTGTAAACTGTTAGCCTGCACGGCTTCAGTTTATTATTCTTTTTTTCGAATGCTTTTAGTTATTGCGTGTCATCAGCTTTAATGATACCTTAACGAAAGCACCGAACCGATCATCCACGTGTGTGAGCTGAACATCCAGAGGCTTGTTGGCTCCATATATATTATAGTAGAAAAACCATTCGTTAGCGAGAATGTCATTTGTTATTATCTTTTTTAAGTAGATACCTTTAGATTTGAGGCGAGATTTAACCAAGTTTTTTTCGCGTCTTTTCAAAAAATAGGTTCCCCTGAAAGCTTCATTCTGTTTTTTTTTCCTTTTTTTTTTCACCAGAAAAGCTAACAAGGTTATTTTTATTGGAGAATGTTAAGCCCTCTCCCGACTGCAAAATGAGAAAGCTTCGAATGTTTTATAACTTGTTTTCGTCGCTACAACATTTTCGCTAAATCTGTAGTAGAATGACGATGGCTATGACGTGTTTTCCCGCCAAAATGACGCTGGCTCACGGGCGAGCACTACTTAGTATTGAGAAAATCTCGTTGTCGTAGTCCTTGTCGTCGTCTTAGAATCTATAGGTCTCTACTATTTTTTGAAAGCAGGTGTACTTTTACACCAATTTACCAGGGAAAAGGTAGGGACAAAGCTCTAAATGATGACAGTTGATCTGTATTCGTTAACTGATCACAATTGATCTTACTCACCTTTTGCTGGGAGTTTTAAGGACTATAAAAACAAGTTTGACACAAAAGAAAATAGTCGAATCCGAACCATAACATGTTTTTTGTCAAGGTGTTCTGACAAATGCCGAATTGAATGCGAGCTTTAAGGTTTGAAAAATTAGAAAGCTGGGTTGGTTTTGATAATGATGGTGATTATAATAATGCTGTTTTGATATAATTAGAATAAAACAACCCACATTGTTATTTGTGTAGTTACTTCTCATCATTAACATTAATTTAATGTTTTTGAACATTTTTGGAACTAACTTTTCAATGAGTTGAACTTAGAAATAAGTGTCGCCACTTGTGTAATAGTTAATCAATGATGTTACAAATAGTTAATCTTTTCGGCAGCAATTTAAAAAAAAAATGGCATCCCCTTCCTCCCCTCTTCAAAATCCTCTGACCACGCCCCCCTCCCCCGACAAGGCGGTATATATTATTGATTAACCCTAAGGGCATAGAATTGCGTGCCGTTGGTCCTTAATTATAACTAATAAGGGCACCGAATCGATGATCCGTGTGAGCTTAATAAACAAGCTCGTTGGCTCAGTGGTATAAACGTCATTCTTTTAGGCGAGAATGTTGAGAACAATTTCTTGTAAGAAGTTGTACTGTTTACTTATTAACAAGGGGGGAGGTAGGAGCAATGCTTCAATGATAACAGCTAAACTTTGTCATGTTCATGGCTAACTGATTACAACCAACATCACAGGAGTCATCGTTTATAATTATTCATTATTGAGAAGGGCCATTTCGACGTTTTCCCTTTTCATATAATATGGATAGGTAAAGACCACAATACATTTAAGTCGCAGATTCAAGCAATGTTGATCGCTTGGTCTGCGAGCCATGGAAAAAAGAAATAGTTTTATGAAATTGTAAACGCAGAAAAAATGTTTCCTGCTTCGTTCCCTATGGGTATGTGACGTTTTGCTGCTGGAATATTTGCAGAATTACGTAGTATTGGTCGACTTTCATTGATTAGGGTTAAGCGCTTATTTTATTGACTATGGTTGAGCCGACTCGCTTCGGATTAGGGTTAAGCGCGTTTTCGGGTTAAACACTCATGGTCTTTGTGTAGTTCTTCAAGATCAAGGATCCAAAGAGGAAAACATTTCTTGTAGCCTTGGGTGCTCATTGATCATGGTAACAAAGCTTACCTTTATTTTTGGCGGGGTCCTTCAGATATGTAACGTCTTAATGCAATGATCAAGCAAGCTGTACCTTTATGTACATGATAATCAACTCTAGCGAAGATAAACACAAGCGGTCGTCCTCCCTTCTGAAACTTAAATGCTGTTCACTAGACCTTGACAGTCAATCTCCATCGCACAGCTGGCGGAACGAGTTATTTTTGGCATTTTCAAACTCGACTGAGTCTTTTAATTTGCCGGTGCCTTTGCTTCTGTACAAAGAATAAAGTTGTTGTTGTTGTTGTTGTAAATCGCAAAAATACAGTACCTAAAAATTCAAGAATGATTCATGTTATTTTATAAAATAAATGACTGATGTTGCGAGACTATACCTAATAGTCGTTCAGGTCGATTTGGCTTAAAAAAGAGATTTGAATTAGCTCATTTAAATTTATCATGGTGTGTTTGAAAGACTTTCATAAATTCATGCACATAATATTCTAAAATCGCAATCCGTTAGATTCGATCGGTTATACTATATGATGCCTACTTTATAGCTATGCTATTTTTGGTTGAATTTTTCAGCTGGTGTCCTTTCAAAAAGTAAATTTAAATTTGACCCGTTTTTGTGTCGTACAACAGACCGTGGGATCGTCAAAGCTAAGAAACTAGCCAAACAATTACACCCTTTAATTGTTTTACCAACATTTTTCATGCTTTTTAAAAATTCTGGTGAGCTCTCTATTCGACTGCAGCCACTGACATTTCACATACATTGATCACATATAGCACAGCAAACTGACTGAATTGCAAAGCCCATTTCGTTCTCTTGTAACACTCTAAAAGTGTAAAATTTGACCCCGCACTTTCAGTTTGTTATTCATTTTCTCGAATGCTTTACAAAAAGCTGTGGCGGATCCTGGGGGAGGGTCCGGGGGTCCGGACCCACCCTATCAGGCCTGACGCTTGTTTGCGACTGAAATTCTTACATCGACGGGATCGTATATCACAGTTTTACACTGGCTGATGTTTTTTAATGAAACGCGCGTTGCATTTTGCCACTAAACTAAATTCCAGGGATATTGAATAATCATTTATTAGAAGATTATGGGTTCAAGATGCAGCGAAGACAACAGGGCTGGAGCCGAAATGCTTGCCTTGGTTCCATCTGCTTTGGTGAAGCATGACAGTCTTCGTAATTTAGAAGAAAGCTGCAATTTTGGCAACAGGACTTACCTACACCGTCCTCTCTTCCTTCTGAGTTAAAGGAATGGCAATACTTTTGGTGCACTCCCACTTTACAGCTAAAAATCTAATAGAGTGTGTAATATCTGCTGAGGAGGATATGTATCCCAACATACGAGTTTTGCTAACAATTGGTTGTACACTTCCTGTTAGTTCTGCCTAAGCTGAGCGTTCATTCTCTGGCTTGCGACGAATCAAGTCATATCTCAGAAATAGGATGTCGGATAAGCGGTTGTCAGGACTTGCACTCATACACTTACATCATGACCTTGACATTGATGTTGACCAAATCTGTACAATCTTTGTTACCAAGCACAAGAGGAGAATGTTCCAAGGGTGCATCCTTTGCGAGTAGAATTCAAGTATCCGGTAAGGGGTCAAGGAGTTTTATCGTGCAACCGCGACTGGTGAGATCGAGAAGGGGTGTGGGGGTTGTGGGGAGAAGTACCGTATTTATTCGAATAGGCGCCCAACCTCAAATTAGCGCCCACCTCGAATAAGCGCCCATCCTAAAGGCAGAAAAGGTTAATAAGCACCCACCGAAAATAAGCGCCCACTTGCAGATCCAAACATTTAATAAGCGCCCAGGGTGGTTAATCGAACAAATACGGCAATTTGCCACAAAAAAGCGCAACGAGTCCTTTCTAAACCAAAGTTTGGACCCCACCCCTCTCCACCCCTAATCAAAAATTCCTGGATCCGCCCCTGAAAAGTTATCGTCACCCCCAAATGTAAAGGAATCTGGATTCCAGAATCAGGGAAATTTTTGCTTGTAGAATCCGGAATCCTGGCCTTTGGAATCGGCAATACAGCTCTCTGGATTCTCACAACTGAGTGGAATCAAGAATCCAAGTTCTACTGACAAAGACTGGAATCCAGTACCTGGAATCTGGAAACCACGACGTGGAATCCAGGATCCAAGTCTGTTTTAAATTCTCTTACGTGGGGCGATCAGCCCTTCATAATACCTTAATGAGAGCATCGAACCGTCAGCATCCATGTGAGTTAAATATCCAGACGGGGCTGTCAATAGCTCCATAGCATAAAAACCAGTCTTTAGCGAGAAATTTTTTTAACTATTTCTTGAAAGCAGTTGCACTTTTAACTAATTTTTGAGAGGAAAGGTTAGGGTCAAAGCTCTAACTCATGATAACAATTGAGCTGTGTCCTGTTAGTTAACTCATCACAATGGATCTTATTCACCTTTTTCCTGGGAAGTGAAGGGCTATCAAAAACGTAGCCTGTTCACAGACCCTCTATTTTCTCTTCAAAGTCCGTCGAGCGCGGGTGATAAAATATAAACTGCAGGGGATTTATTGACGGGCAGCGCAAGGGGGTAGTGGCGTGGAAAGAAGAAGATATTTTATTTTCTTTCTCGCGTGCTCGCCGATAAGAAAAATAAAACAACGTCTGTGAAAGGTTTGAACCCAGGAGTCATTTCAAAAGTAGGTTGAGTTTGATCGTCCGGGTGAACGTAGTCCTGAATAGAACATACTGTTCACCAAGGAGATCGAAGAAAATGGTAAGATACCTTTTCTAGACTGCTTGGTCACTCGCGACAACAACAAACTAAAAACGAATGTTTACAGAAAACCGACACATACCGACCGATTATTAGACCAGTCTTCGTACAACCCGACCTCTCACAAGGCTACTACTATCCGGACTTTGACGAGACGAGCGCAACTAGTTTGCGACTCACCTGACAGCCTACAAGACGAGACTGATTATCTTAACAACGTCTTTAGTAAGAACAATTACAACACGGACTTTGTTAGACGGAACACTGACAGTAACACTGATTCCAACACTCAGACCAACTCTGGCCCTGTTACGACAGCGACTATACCGTACATCAGAGGCACCTCTGAAACTATTGCACGTATATTGCACACTCTAAATCAGAAAGATCTGTTTTAGCCCTAAAAATAGGGCCGTTTCGGTGAGTAAAATACAGTCCTCTTTTTGGGTCTAATTTGGCTCCCTTAAATCAGGGCCAATACAGTCCAATTAGCTAGGGCTGATTTGGTCCCAGGGCTGAAATGGGCCCTACCGTGGGCTGGAATAACCGTTTGAGAGAGCGTTTTTGGCCTAAATTGTGCTCAAATGGCTCCAGGAAGGGCTGAATCAGACTTTGGCCTGCAGCGCTGAATTGACACTTTGGGGCTGAAACAGATCTTTTCAATTTTCAGTGCAACCTTACAATACAATAGGTTACTTCCCTACGCAACTGAAGCAAGCCATTGTGGTCCCACTTCCAAAGCTTCGACCTCCAAAGCCTGTTGAAAATGACTTGAGACCCATCTCACTGACCTCTCCGATAGCCAAAGTACTTGAAGGATTTTCTGCCGAATCTTTGATTACCAGTGTGTTTAACAAACGGTACAATAAGCAATTTGCCCTTCCCGGTCGCTCGACAACTCAGGCTCTTATCTTCTTTATGCACACCATTTTGGAAGCACTGGACTCTTGTGGCAGATACATCAGAATTTTCTTCTCAGACTTTAGTAAAGGCTTCGACCTTGTGGACCACAATGTACTGTTAAGTGAACTAAATTATTTAGATGTTGACCCCCATCTTATGAGGTGGATTGCTG